>NW_018127961.1:1175658-1218297 GCF_001952655.1 Monopterus albus
CACACAGAGCAGATGACATAACACTTAAATCAAGTGCAGTCACTGAATACAGTATTCAATTGGTTGTCATCTTACAATACTCTCAAAGACGCATGTTCAGGTATCTACTAAAAACACAAAAACACAATAGCAGCTATAACATGGGGTGTCCGTGACAGATTTTTCTGCTGAAATTTAAACTGGAGTTTACATTAAAAAGTATTGACTTGATTAAAAAAACAAAACAAAACAAAAAAACACCATTTGTAATGGTGGGTGTAACACCAGAGAGCCAGATATCAGTGGAAGAGCCTGAACAGGAATCAAAAGCCCCTTTTCCATTGCAGGTACCAGCTTGACTCCACTCTTCTCTACCCTACTTGCTTTTGGTACCAGATGCTTCATTTTTCACTGCAGATAGCCCCCACCGCAGTGTAGCTGGTTCTCACCCTGACCCATCGCTAGCCTGCAGTGTTTACACATCGTTTGGTATCGCCTCTGCTTGCTTGGACCAAAACAGAGGTGATACCAAAAATAGTACTAGGTACTATCGTCAACTGACTGATGGAAACACAAAAACTGCCAGTCAGGCTGAGCCAGTAATAGGCGGTGGAAAAAGGGCTAAAGTGTGTCCAAGCTTTGCAGTGGCAACTGTCTGGGAGATGAGGATCACATTTTGTTTGAACAAAAGAAGCATAATGAGCAACAAGGGTGGTCAAACTTCCATCTATGCTGTTAACTGATTATGTTACTGTGAATGTGTTACTGTGTTTAATTCATTTATGTTGTCCTTCACTCACCACTGTTTTGCTAGGATTGTATTTGTATTTATGATAGTTATTCCACATCATGCAACTATGGTCTTGAGCTACTAAACCTAGGTGGGAAAATCTAGACAGGGAAACAGTTTAATCTACTGTGATATTTGACAATGGAAGGTTCAGTCATGCACTACTGCAGTGCAGTAATTCAGAGGCTTCAAAACAATCCAAGAAAAACAGGTTGTTTAGAAAAATGTCCATGCCACACTCAGAGATCATGGACTTGACCTGTGACAGGATCAGTGTAAACATCTCCAGGGTGGATTTTATTCATCCATGGAAGGGTTGACCAGAGAAAATATTACAGAAGGTGCAATGTGGATGACTGGAAAGATATGGTGCAGTGAAGTGAGTGCTGAATATACTGTTTGTTTTGCTTATCTCTTCTAAATAACTACAAGTTTATGACGCGAATATCTGTATAAGAAAAGATGAGTTACTATGCAATATTGTCTTTATAGACACCAGTATGTGAATCGATGACTGTATGAAGGGTTATGAGAACACACCACCATTCGGTGCATGCGACTGTGGATTTGAATGTCAAGTCCAGAGACTCAGCCAGGCGAGTGACAGACACTTACTGCCTTAAGATTTATTTTTGTTTAGAAGTAACAAAACACATACCACTTCTTGAGAACTTTGGCATGAAAAAATATAAATTGGCCTCTATCTTCATCTTTGAAAAGAAGACTCTATTACAATAAGTGCATTGTCTTCTGAAAAATGACTTTCTGTTGTGGCTGCCAGAAACCGGTTCTCCTTACCCTCCCTCTGCACAGGAAAGCCATTAATGTGCACCACTGCTCCTGCTTCTCTGCACCTCCTCCCACCACTGAAGCTTTCTCATGGGCCAGCAGGCTGACGAAACGGGCCGCCTGTCGAGGACTCTCCAGCAGCCGGCCTGCACGGAGGACATGCACGTAGGCACACACTGGTCTGCTGACACCATTCTCATCCTGCATATAGCACAGAACTGGAGGTAATGGGACAGTGTGGAGCCAGACACAAATCTGATGAGTTCAAGATTCAGTAATCCTTAACCTGGTAAGGAATATGAGAAGTCTCCCTCCCAGACCACTGACATACTAACATAATCTTAATAAAAACCTGTAAAGAACATTCCTGGTTAAAAAAGTTTTGAAAAAATATAATCAAAAATCAAGGGCACTATGTGATATAATGGCTAAATTTTTAACACCTAGTCATGGCCAAAAATATTGCCACCCCTTGCTTTTCTGTCAGATAGTGCAACACTTTTTCCAGAAAAAAACCCAACAATTCTGTGGTATTCTGATGTTTATTTCTTTTGTTTGCATTGGAACAAGACAAAAAGCCAAATCTGATATATTCCACACAGAACTCCAAAAATGGACCAGACAGAATGATTGACACCTTTTGAAAATCATCAGAAATAGTTGTATTTCAAGCATGTGATGCTCCTTTAATTTGTAAAGAAACTCACCTGTGGCAATCAGCAGGTGATGGCAACATAGAAATCACACTCACAACCAGTTAAAATGGAGAAAAGTTGACTCAACCTTTGTGTCGTGAGGACCACACTGAGCACGGAGAAAGGAAAGAAGAGCAAAGAATTGTCTGAGGGTTTGAGAAGCACAATAATGGAAAAGCATGGACAGTCTCAAGGCTCCAAGTCCATCTCCAGAGATCTGGCTGTTCCTGTGTCCACTGTGCACATCATTGTCAGGATGTTTACAGTCCATGGCGCTGTAGCTAATCTCCCTGGACATGGATGAAAGAGAAAAATAGGTGATAGGATGGTTCAGATGGGGGATAAAGAACCTCGATCAGCTTCCAAACAGGGTGCAACAGTGTGAGCTAACACTATCCGGCGCCATCTGAATAAGAACAAACGTTATGGTAAGACACCCAGGGGCCCCCACTGCTGACACAGAGACATAAAACAGCCAGATTGGAGTTTGTCTAAACTTACCTGAGGAAGCCACAGTCATTCTGGGAGAATGTCCTGTGGACAGATGAGACTAAAATAGAGCTTTTTGGTCGAGCACATCATTCTACTGTTTTCAGAAAACAAAATGAGGCCTTCAAAGAAAAGAACACGGTCCCTGAAGTCAAACATGGTGGAGGTTCACTGAGGTTTTGGGGTTGCTTTGCTGCTTCAGGCACTGGATGTCTTGACTATGTGTATGGCTTTATGAAATCTGAAGACTACCAGTGAATTCTGGGGCACAGTGTAGGGCCCAGTGTCAGAAAGCTGGGTCTCCATCAGAGGTCATAGCTCTTACAGCAGGACAATGACCCAAAGCAGACTTCACACAGCACCAGAAATGGTTTCAGACAATGAACTGGAGAGTTCTGAAGTGGCCAGCAATGAGTCCAGGTCTAAATCCCACAGAGCAGCTGTGGAGAGATCTCAGAACAGCAGCTGGGAGAAGGAAGCCTTCGAATCTGAGAGACATGGAGCAGCTGGCAAAAGAAGAGTGGTCCAGAATTCCAGTAGAGAGGAGGAAGAAACTCACTGATGGTTACAGGAAGTGACTGATTTCAGTTATTTTGTCCAAAGTTTATGCTACCAAATATTAACTTGAAGGTGTCAATAATTCTGTCCAGTCCTGGGGAGGCGACAGTGGTGCGGTGGGTAGTCGTCTCCCAACCAGAAGGTTGAAGGTTCGAATCTCGGTGCCAGCAGTCCACGTGCTGGAGTGTTCTTGGGCAAGACACTGAACCCTCCCGTTGCCCCCGATGGTTAGAGCCATCGGTTGAGGGGGCACCGCAGATGGCTGCCATCGGTTCTGTACCGGAAACAAATTTCTTGTGTGTAACATACTTGGCCAATAAAGGTGATTATTATTATCCTCCTCTATTTGTGGAGTTCTGTGTAGAATGCATCAGATTTGACATTTTGTCTTGTTTCAATGCAAACAAAAGAAATAAACAGGAGAATATCAAAAAATTTGTGATTGCAACAATTTTCTGGGAGAAGTGGTACGACAGAAATGCTTGGGTGCCAATATTTTTGGCCATGAAAATATACAAACCTGAGCAAAGATCTTGACCAGTTTGGATTGGTGTGATGGTCGGATCTCGAGGAACTCCCTCCACCACTGTTTGGCATAAACCAAGAAGAGCCTCTCCTTTTCTGCTATCCTCCGCCGCTCTAGTGATTGCTGAATAAGAAATACATTTACCAAATATAGAGCTCTAATGTTTCTTTTACTGCCCCCTGAAGAAGACTGATCCTTAACAACATGAACTGAAGTTTATTGAACTGATTTGCTATTAAATCTCAGCATGTTATTTTATTCATGAACAATAAAGCAGAAGAAGAAAGAGAGGGACAGACAGAGAACAAAGTGTGCTGACCTGTGTGCTGATGATGTCAGCACTCAGTGTCTCGGTGAGAGGAGGGAACAGCTCCAGACTGACAGTCAAAACACCGGCTGGGACTTTACATTCACTTCCTAGTGACAAACACACACATTACTGAAAGTTGTTCCCACACAAGAGGCAGGCAAACTACAAACGTTTTAGAAAAATCTTAAAATTCCTAGCATATCCTCCACTAACTAACTGTTAGTATACGGAAATAACTGTCAATATTTCACAGCAGTGGTTCCCAGCCTGGGGAGAGATCATCACAAGATTGTTACAAGATCATTAACGAGACGTTAAAAGGATAAGAAAAAATTTAGATTCTTGTACTCTTCACTGGCCTTTGCATAGTGCTTGTAAAATACTACAGACGTTTGCATCTTCTGGCCTGTAATATTATTATATATAATAAACAACTACTCTACAAATGAATTGAATTCAATATTAACTCAGTACTGTAGAGGTGGATACATTAAAATAAATACAATGACTATTTTATTATACACTGTCACTCTTGTATTGACTGCAGCAGAATCATTCTTCCTCACCAACGCCCATCAGCTCTACAGCAAAGCAGGTCTTTCCACTGGGTGAGCTGAGGACTGTCCTCCAGTCCAGAAAGTAGGATGAGACCAGCGTCGTCTCACTGGAGGTATCTGTCTTGATCAGCACCAAGTGAATCCGGTCACACATAGACAGCATGGTGGTCACGTCTACCATTTTACCGCCCTCTCCTACAGTGCCAAAAGTGATGACATGACACACAATGGATTGGTGGGTTTAATGAAAGGAATCCATCACATTTTCAAAACAGAACATGTCTAATTAAAGTGGAAAAATTATAGACTATTGCTGATTTACACGCACCTATGCCATCTCTGTGAATCTCTAAGAGGAAGCCCTCCTTCAGGTCAGGTTCACAGGCACAGGGCACTGGCTTTGAGCGAAACCTCTGACTGCGGAAGTGCAAGTACAATGTGAATGTGGAACACACTTGACCAGGTAAAGGCTCCGGCTCCTGGAGGTGCTCGAGGAAAGCCTTACCTCCAAGCACTTGCAGAAACAAATACCTCCTGGTTGGGTTAATGTTGGCTGGGAGAAAGAAAGGATTGTCTTCACTTAACAGTTCAAACATAAAAAATGATATCTTTGCATAAAGAAGAGAGGCCATTTGAATTTGTAAATTATGTTTCTTACTTTTCTTCAGCTGAGTGATATCTTTCTCTGCAAAGTAAGTAGCAGGCTTTTGAGGAGATCCTCTTTCTGCATCTTTGGGTGCTTCCTACAGTATTAAAGCATACCAACATGACAAGAGTACACAGCAGTTAGCAGGGGATTTCATTCATACATTACACCACAATACAAGTTGCCATCTGGACCTATAGTAGGTTCAGATGAGTACTGCAACAATGACACTAGTGTCTATTTGTAACATTCAGTTGGGAAGTCTTAAATGGAAATGTAGTTAAATGCTACCAGTGTGATTATCAAGTAGCTGGTTAACCTGGGTAAAGTGTATGTCCTTCATCACATCATCTATGATGCCCCTGCGTTGCAGAGCACGTAGGAAATCTGCCTCAGACAGAGACTGATGTGCTGGGCCCTGATCATCCCTCACAGTCTCAGCCAGCACCTCCCGAATCTTCCCATAGATATCCATCTAACAACAGGGGGGGAACAAAAATTACAAGATAAATATTTCCCACAATATTGTCCACTTATATACCTTTCAAAAAACAAACAAACAAGCAAAACAACCCGTTACTAGATAAAAATCATACTAGACCAAAAACATAATGTCTAGGTTACTCTACTGTCCGATCTGATCTATCTGGTCTAATCTCTTTACACCATACGCCCGAGAGCAGTGTACCTGTAGACCTCTGAAGGTCAATCAGGTAGATCCTGTAAAGTCGGCAGCAGAACAATCTGCGAACTTTTTGCAGCACAAACGAATGACACCATTTTGGCCTTATTTTGCGTTGGGTGGGGGGCCAACTTCACGCAGAGAGCAGGGAATACAGTAGTTATAGTGAAACGTAAAACAGATTGGCACCATAGCCTTCAAAGGTTTGGAGACATTTTCCCATTGAATTAAATGGGAAAGTGTGTCCAAACCTTTGACTGACCGTATTAAAGCACGCAGTTTAGTGCTGCTATATATTAATATACTATTATTGGTGCAAGTTTGTTCGTTGTCAAAATGATACAAAAACTATATTTTATGAATGGCAGTTGGCGTTTCAGTGTCCCTTCAGGACACTGTGTAACGAAATAAATACGGGATAAAAATGGGAACTATTTAATAACGCAAACATATAGAAAAGCAAGCATTGTGACGTTTGCTCACCTTGAGCAGATGGTTGCGAATAATTTGCTTCAACTCGGAAGCTTTCTCGGGAGGCAGAGACATTACAGCTGATGAGCTCCGTTCAGTTTAAAGTCAAAATAGCTATCGACGTCAACTATAGGGCATTATCTTAACAAATAAACAATTATGTTTGTCTTATGTGACTTATATTTGAGATATCTATTCATTTGTCGCCTATAAAACGACTACAACTCGAATTCCCAGTCATAACCGCCCGTTTAAACTGAGGCGGAAAAGCGAGCGTGAATATGGCTATATGCTGGTGCCTGATAATGTCAAATCCTTTCCCCCAACAATTATGCCATAAAACAAAATATGATTCGTCGAGTGAGATATTTATGATGCGATACCTTAATTTAAGGAATGGTTGTCTTAGCTTTATTTAATTATGACAGGATAAATATTTGCCACTTCATTTAGGCATTGTATCGATTGCCCTACTGATGTCTGTAACAACATTCGATCTGCGACAACTAGTAAAGGACCCTTCTGTAGTCCAGTTTGTAGTTTTTTTTTATTCTTAATATATCCATCGGTACAAACTATAGCCCATGCCAAATCAACCTCTTTAATACTTACGCTATAAATATTTTCCCATTCCTTCCTTAACTTGAAATTGATCACTCTTTTTGTTGTACTCAATAAAAAAAGCGTCTATCTCATATCCTACTTGACAACTTCTATTTTCTTGTACAGGAGCGCACACACATTGTTTCCATTACCTCAGGGAACATTACATTGTAAGGATTTACATTTTGGGAACTTGCTTTTTGTCCCTATAAGAACATCCATTCCCCACAGTTTGACTCTGTAAACAGACTTCCATCTCTACAACACAAATAATGCCAGGCCACACTCACAGTTGTGTCTTTCATTAGGTGTGCAGAGCCTTATTGACATAATGCATTCCCTAGATCCTTACCCTAACTTTAATCAACACAACTAAATGTCTAACCCCAACATAGCCTGAACCCTAAAACCTTTCAAAAAGCCATGTGAAGTTGTGAAGACCAACTAAAATGTCCTCATAACCATAGCATCAATTATAATAAAGACATACACACACACACATACTATAACACAGAAAAAAGAAAACGAAAATACTATGGTAGCCAATATGACTAAGGTCTACTTGAAATACTGATTCAATTCTTGTAATCAATGGTGCAAGGCCTCGAGTCCGGCTGTATTGATTTAACTCATGGTCAGAATTAAATTATGGCTATAAAACAGCACTGCTGGGGTTGACATTGTAATGCTGCCTTACTGATACTGACTTGAAAAAAAAGCAAGCAGACAAGCAGAGATAGGTAAAAAAAGACAATGGTTTTATTGTTATTATTTCATGTTCTCACTGCAGCTCAGCACTGTATAAAACCCTGCTGAAATCTTATGTGGAATACAGGAATGAATGGAATGTTATAGTCCAACATATCTTTTGCTGGGCTAAATGAGAACTGAGTAAAGGCCGTGTGGGAAGCAGCCAATCAGCAATATGTCATTTCATCTCAGGGGTCAGTACATGCTAATGACACATTTGGTGTGCAGTCCACTCTGGTACAATTCGTTTTATCAACTCTCCATATCCATATTCTTCATATTATGTAGGAAACAAGCTCACATTAAGTCTTTTCTGTACTGATCATGCTATGAAACCATGGAGCACACAGTTTTTCATTTAACTCACTTCAAGGCACATTAAAAGCCAGCTACAAACATGTTTCCTATCACCCTCCTAATTTAGGATTA
Source organism: Monopterus albus (assembly GCF_001952655.1). Taxonomy (NCBI): domain Eukaryota; kingdom Metazoa; phylum Chordata; class Actinopteri; order Synbranchiformes; family Synbranchidae; genus Monopterus; species Monopterus albus. The sequence continues at coordinate 1,183,933 of NW_018127961.1, forward strand.
ATCCAAAGTGCTCTGCTCTAACCTCTGAATTGCACTATTATAGCTTTAGATTGGTCCCAATTGAAAACCATTTTGGTGATACTATGGGTTCAAATTACAAAAGTCAAGTGCACTCATACACACAACACAAAGGTAGTATGACCAGTATCATTTATAATGCAGGTGGTCAGTTATGCCAAAGAAAGATACAAAAATACATTCCACTTAAAGGGAGTACAACTTACTGTCCTAAAATAGACAGCTTTGCTTTGGTTTCCTAAAAGAACAACAGTGGAATAACCTGAACACACATGTGAACCCATCCAGTGGGTGTGGAAGTGGTGACAGACCCTACAGCCTCTACAATCCAAGTGACAAACAAAACCTATTGGGGGTGGGGAGCTATTTAAAAGGGTAACATTCCAGGTGACTTTGAAACATCTGCAAGGCAGCTCCCCATGATGTGTCCAATCACACAAAACTATATAACTGGCCATATTTGGGTTGCTTCTCTAAATGTGAATGGAAGAACAAGCTCTGGAAAATCTACATGCATGCATGAAATTACATTAAAGAAAAACAAACAAAAAAGTCCCATAGCTAACCTCTAGGCCTGGTATATTCCTACATATGTATGGTAGGATGGGCAGTCAACACACAAGTCATTATGAAATGCAAAATGTAAAACCTGTCCACATATGATCAATATAAATCTGACCATTACAAATAAAGAATGCAAAAATAAACGTGTCAAAATATTTTTTCTTTGTACTGCAACTTTAGTAAGTTTCTTTCAAAGCATACAGTACGCTCCTCAACAGTGACAAGAAAGAAAGGCAATTAAATCATCATGCTGGCACCATGATCCTGAGTTGTTAGTATTTTTGTTAAGATCTTACTTGAAAATTATACACACTCATTTGATCTAGTTGGGAGCATGAAATTGTCCAAATTGTCCGACCTTACAGAAATAAATACCCTCAGTTATGCACATATACTATATTGCCAAAGGTATTCACTTGTCTGCCTTCACATGCAAATGAACTTGAGTAGCAACCGATTCTTAATCCACAGGGTTTAATTTAATGTTGGTTCACCCTTTGCAGCTATAACAGTGTCAACTCTTCTGCGAAGGCTGTCTACAAGGTTTAGGAGTGTGTTAATGGGAATTTTTGACCATTCTTCCAGAAGCACATTTGTAAGGTCAGACACTGATGTTGGACGAGAAGGCCTGGATCGCAGTCTCCGCTCTAATTCATCCCAAAGGTGTTCTATCAGGTTGAGGTCAGGACTCTGTGCAGGCCAGTCAAGTTCTTCCACACCAAACTCACTCATCCGTGTCTTTATGGACCTTGGCTTTGTGCACTGGTGTGCAGTCATGATGGAACAGGAATGGGCCATCCCCAAACTGTTCCCAAAAAGTTGGAAGCATGAAATCGTCCAAAATGTCTTGGTATGCTGAGGCATTAAGAGTTCCTTTCACTGGAACTAAGGGGCCAAGCCCAGCTCCTGAAAAACAACCCCACATCATAATCCCCCCTCCACCAAACTTTACACTTGGCACAATGCAGTCAGACAAGTTATGTTCCCCTGGCAACTACCAAACCCAGACTTGTCCATGGGATTGCCAAACAGAGAAGTGTGATTCATCACTCCAGAGAACATGTCTCCACTGCTCTAGAGTCCAGTGGCACCATGCTTTACACTACTGTATCTGACGCTTTGCATTGCACGTGGTGATGTAAGGCTTGGATGCAGATGCTCGACCAGGGAACCCAATTGTGGCTGAGTTGCTGTCGTTCCCAATTGCTTCAACTTTGTTATAATACCACTAACAGTTGACTGTGAAATATATTTAGTAACGAGGAAATTTCACAGCTGGACTTATTGTACAGGTGGCATCCTATCACGGTACCACGCTGGAATTCACTGAGCTCCTGAGAGCGACCCATTCTTTCACAAATGTTTGTAGAAGTGGTCTGCATGCCTAGGTGCTTGATTATATACACCTGTATCCATGGAAGTGGTTGGAACACCTGAAGTCAATGATTTGAATGGGTGAGTGAATACTTTTGGCAATATAGTGTATTACCTTCTAAATCTACTGAAAGAAGTACCTAATCCCTGGTACTGGTGCAAAGTAAGAGTTGATTTTAAGTGACCCGGAATGTTTCACTGGGAGTACGTCCAGTAAACCAGCAGGCCAACAGCCAAAGCTGCCCCAGCACCAACGCTGAGTAGAACGGGCTTCCAATACAGCCACTTCTCTCGTTTCCTCTCAGAGTCAGTCAGTCTCTGTTTCATCTGCTGGACCTTCTGTGCGGTGCTGGCAATCCTCTCCTTACGGTGTCGCTTTCTGACACTGAAAGAGACAGTTAGGGGAAGCAGTCAGAAAACTACAAATGTGAAAACCATGCCACTGCTGGGACAGATAATTGTGTGGATGCTGTGAAGCACTTCAGCACACTTTTAGCTAGAAACATGATTTCAACTGTTTGCTATTCAGCAACTCTTCAGCTATTGATACTGTAACCAGCTTTTTGATACCTTTTATGGTTTTTGCATAATTACCATTTACATTTTGCGCTTCACTTCAATAGTCACACTCTAGTAGTTCTCAGGGTGTAGGACTACTCTTTCTCTCTCTCTCACACACATGCACACAACCCTACTAGTTTTACCTACTTTGTGGGGACCAATGGGAAAATGTTCACATCTTAATAAGTTCAGTATAGTTTCAGCTAGAAAAGCCATTCAGGTATCAAAATGTTCAGCTCTTCAGGACATTCCGGCTTATATTATCTTTTTTTAACCATTTATACTTTTTACAATATTCAGCTTTTCCAGCAAATCTTTCTCCATTCAAATGAATGGGTAAAAATTTCATAAGTTACTACAATTAAGCATACTTTCAGATAGAAACACCATGTCAACTGTTAATCAGCAACTCTTCAGCTATTCATACTGTAAACAGCTTATTGATATCTTTTACGTTTTTTTTTGCATAATTGATGTTTACATTTTAGGTTTCATTTCAATAGGCATACTCTAGAAATCCTCAGTGTAGGACTACTCTCTCTCTCTCTCTCTCTCTCACACTGACACCTAGTTGTTTTACCTACTTTGTGGGGACCAATTAGAACATTTTCACATCTTAATAGGTTCAGCATAGTTTCAGCTAGAAAAGCCATTTAGGTATCAAAATGTTCAGCTCTTCAAGGGCATTACAATATCTTTTTTTCCAGCTAACTTTGCCCCATTCGACTGCTGCCCATTCCACTGTGCACCGGCCCCTTATGGATCCTCCTGCAGGTGGTGGACCCACGGGAGGACGTCCCCACGTCGCTTGTTCGGGCTAAGCCCGGCTGGGCCCCCTGAGGGGAGGCCCGACCACCAGGTGCTCACATTCGAGCCCCGACCCCGGGCCTGGCTCCAGGGTGGGGCCCCGGCTGCGCCATGCTGGGCAACCTCAACGTCCTTGGTTGAATTCTATTCATAAAGGGCTTTTGAACTGCTCTTAGTCTGACCCGTCACTCAGGACCTGTTTGCGTTGGGAGACCCTACCAGGGGCATATAGCCCCCGACAACATAGCTCCTCGGATCACTTGGATACTCAAACCCCTCCACCACAATAAGGTGGCGGTTCAAGGAGGGGAGGAATGGCCCCCCCGATCTGAACCCGAGTGGTGTTTTGTTATTGGACTTCTGTGCTAGTCACAGTTTGTCCATAACAAACACCATGTTCAAGCATAAGGGTGTCCATCAATGTACATGGAACCAGGACACCCTAGGCCGGAGGTCGATCAACTTTGTGGTTGTTTCATCTGATCTCCGGCCATATGTCTTGGACACTCGGGGGAAGAGAGGGGTGGAGCTGTCAATTGATCACCAATTGATCACCTGGTGGTGAGCTGGATCCAATGGCGGGGGAGGACGCTGGACAGACTCAGCAGACCCAAACATATTGTGAGGGTCTGTTGGGAACATTTAGCAGAATTCCCCGTCAGAGCGATCTTCAACTCCCAACTCTGGCAGAGCTTTGACCAGATCCTGGGGGAGATTGGAGACATTGAGTCTGAGTGGGCCATGTTCTCCGCCTCCATTGTCGATGCGGCCGTTCTGAGCTGTGGCCGTAAGGTCTCCGATGCCTGTCGTGGTCGCAATCCCCGAACCCGGCGGACGACACCCGAAGTAAGGGCGAACGGCAAGGGCTGCTTTTCCAGTGAGCGGCTTCTTCTAATATCCATGGTTATTGTTTGGTTGAGATGTTGTTTAGTATGTAAAAGTGCATATTGACAAAGACAGGGAGAGAAAGTGGAGAATGACAAAGATACATAGATGGGTTGGGATGGGGATGAAAAGCACAAACAAGGGATGGACAGAAGGAGAGAGAAAGACAAGAGTGGATGTCTTGAGAAACAATGACATAAAGATGGCTAAGACTCAGATGATTTACTGAGACTGTACAGGCATTACTGGATACAGCAGAGGATTCATTCAAGTTTTAAAATGGTAAACAAAAATGCAACTGAATAAAGTTTCACTTCTCAAATCTCAGGCAGTTTTGACAGGTTTCTGCTGATCTCTCCAGTAATGCCATTCTCAATATTTAGAGACAAGGCAGCATCTTTGTGCTAATAAGAACCAGAGCCTATGGTTTGGCAGAGGCACTGAGGGTTTGACTGGTCAGGTAAAGCTGGTGGTGAACACACACACACACACACACCACAGATGCACTGCTGTTCTCTCTCTCTCTCTCTCACACACACACACACACACTCACTCAGGTATCAAAATGGTCAGCTCTTCCGGGACATCCTGGCTTGTATATTTCTTTTTTGTAACATTTATACTTTTTAAAATATTCAGCTTTTTTCAGCAAATTTTGCCCCATTCAAATGAATGGGAAAAATGTTCTATTGTTTGGTTGAGATGTTGTTTAGTATGTAAAAGTGCATATTGACAAAGACAGGGAGAGAAAGTGGAGAATGACAAAGATACATAGATGGGTTGGGATGGGGATGAAAAGCACAAACAAGGGATGGACAGAAGGAGAGAGAAAGACAAGAGTGGATGTCTTGAGAAACAATGACATAAAGATGGCTAAGACTCAGATGATTTACTGAGACTGTACAGGCATTACTGGATACAGCAGAGGATTCATTCAAGTTTTAAAATGGTAAACAAAAATGCAACTGAATAAAGTTTCACTTCTCAAATCTCAGGCAGTTTTGACAGGTTTCTGCTGATCTCTCCAGTAATGCCATTCTCAATATTTAGAGACAAGGCAGCATCTTTGTGCTAATAAGAACCAGAGCCTATGGTTTGGCAGAGGCACTGAGGGTTTGACTGGTCAGGTAAAGCTGGTGGTGAACACACACACACACACACACCACAGATGCACTGCTGTTCTCTCTCTCTCTCTCTCACACACACACACACACACTCACTCAGGTATCAAAATGGTCAGCTCTTCCGGGACATCCTGGCTTGTATATTTCTTTTTTGTAACATTTATACTTTTTAAAATATTCAGCTTTTTTCAGCAAATTTTGCCCCATTCAAATGAATAGAAACACTTTTCACATCTTAAGTTAAGCATAGTCTGAGCTAAAAACACCATTTCAACTGTAAATCAATCAGCAAGTCTTCAGCTATTCATACTGTAAACAGCTTTTTGATATTTTTATGGTTTTTGCATAATTAGCGTTTAAATTTTATGTTTCATTTCAATAGCCACACTCTAGTAACTTCTCAGTGTGTAGGACTACTCTTTCTTTCCCACACACACACCATTACCCCCCATCCACACACACACACACACACACACACACACACACACACACAGACACACACATGCAAAAAGGTGACATAACATTTTGTTTTGTTTTTACATTTTTGGTTGAGATAAGGGCATTTTAACACAATGTGTAGATGCTGAAAAGCATCCACACTATGTTATCCAATTATTTATTATTCTGGTTTCTTCCATATGTTTTTTGGCGCTTAATTTCTTCAGCATACTTTCAGCTAGCAAAACCATTCATTCATTCATTTTCTACCGCTGAATCCCTGAACGGGGTCACGGGTTGTGGCATTCATGTGGACGGCAAAGTAAGAATTTCATTGTTCAGGGAAACACGTTTCCTAACTGTGCATATGACAAATAAACAATTTGACTTTGACACATGGAAGTGACACATGAAGTGTTTACAGCCCACCTGCTAATACAGCAATAAAGTTTTGTTTTCCATGAGTGGGTGCTATGTTGATAGTTGCTCCTCGTTAGCAGGATACAGTGGTTTTTACATGGGTATGCAATGTTCCTGTGGAAAGCAAAACAAGTGGAGCGCCATTTTAATGCATGAACAGGTGGTAACAATTAGTGGGGTTGGGATCCTCGTGCTGCCCCCTAGCAAAACCATTTGGGTGTAAAAATGTTCAGCATTTTCAGGGCGATCCTTCAGCACTCACCATCCACACGCATTTTCTTCAAAAAATGATTTCTCTAGTTCAAGAATTATTACACAAAATAAGACACTTAAGAATGACTAGCAGAAACAGTAAGAAGGAAGGTCTCTGAGGTCAAACTGTAATTTCAAGGTGTGACTTTAGAGCAGTGTAGATGGAAATGAAGTAAGCAGACCTTGGATAGCAAGACTGCACACAAAGAGGAGTCCGAGGCAATTATAGCATTTAATTTTTCGACAATTGTACCCTTTCTACACAGTGCAGCTGACCTAATTCACGTCACTAAGCCCCGAGTGTTGCTACTTACTGCCCAGGTTTGTGTGCCGCAGTGTGGTTGTGAGCGTCTGGCTCTTTTGCCAGCAGGTGGTCTCCTGAGGCAGCCTCTGGCTCCAGGCAGGGTCCTGGCTGGCCGTTGGGCCTGCTGTCACTGAGGTGAGGTCTGGGTGGAGGTGGTGGAGGGGGCAGATCTGGCTCCAAGCAAAGGGCAGATCTGGGCAGCACGCTCTCCTCGTTTTGCTGCAGGGGACAAGAGACACGAGCCTCTTTTAGACAAAGATTCTGCTATACTGACATGAAGCTGGCTCTTCTTTATTGTAGCTCGCCTATTTACACTGAACTTAAAAAGCTGGAAAAATGCCACTCATGTCCTTTTCACACAGGCATCCCAGTATTAGAGGCATGACTTTTAATGTGACACACACTGTGACATATAACCAGGAATGTAACACACACACACACACACACACCAGAAATATGAAGCATACAAATAATGTTGTTGCTTTTAATCAGCACTGGCAGGTGAACATAGTGGGGATGTGCTTTTGCTTGTCCTGCACATTTACTACTTGATTCAGACTCAAACCTGTTGTGCGGAGTGTACAACATGTTAATGATTACGGCCACAGATTTTGTTAAATTTAAATCCCATGGCAATGTGTTGCAGAAACAACACTTCATCAAAACCTCACACACCTCCACCCCCAATGCCCCAGAATGCAAATCAGAAAAAATAGATCATGAACATTGTTGCTTGGGACAGTCAAGAGAAAGTATTTAAGACTTTCATAATTTTAATTTAAAATTAAAAAAAAAAAAAAAAATTACTCCATATTTTAAAAGACTTTTCAAGATCGGTGGCTACGCTGTTATTCCCTGTTTTTTTTTTTTATAGTCTTAAGACTCTGGCTGTGCTGACTTTTGCCAAAAAAATTACAATGAGGCTGAAAGACATGATTACTCTAAAAAAAAGAGAACAGGCACTGTTGCAGCTGAAGCTTTCAGTTTCACTCTAAAACCCATTCTCAGGAACAGGTAGCTGTGGGCTATATCAGGAAACAACTCATAAATACCTGCTGTCAGCCTATTAGTTGCATCAAGTAAGCTGATGACATCAGAGGTGTACACTGACACTTCTAGCTGCTCCAGATGATATTAATGTAAAAGCAAAAGCTTGAAAGTGCAGCAGTGCCCTATAAACAGCATACAATTGATGCCACAGTGGTTTCAGTATTTGCATGTATTCTCTGGAATCGGCTTCTGGAGCTGGCAGTCACCGGTCTAGTCTAAGATACAGTATCAGTGAGTATCCCTGACACTAGCATTCAAGTGTAAATATTCTCTTAACAGCCCAAATATGAGCCTGAGACATTTTGCAAGTATGGTCTCACTCCCTAGCCTTGGGACTGAACAACCTGTGGTCCTGAGTTGTCTGTCAAGATGAGTTTGGCTCCCTCGATAACAGCCATGTAGGAGAAGCGGAGCTGGTCGGGGGTCTGGATCAGGCCCATGCGGTACTCTCTCATGTCCAGTAGCACCTTCTGTATGTCCACGGATGAGGGATTCTTCCACTTGTCCATCTGCAAATCAGATAAACATATTTATAATACCCTGTACAGTTAAGCCTACTTTGTTTTCACTAAATACAGAAGCATATAACCAACATGCCACAACTTCTCCATTTGCAGGGATTAGTATGTATACTCATAGCAGGAGCACCTCATTCTAATCTCTTGCCAAAAGCTGAATGCCAAGAAATTTTAAGTCTTTGTTTTAGACATTATACAACAGTTGCTTTTAATGATGGCTGCATTTGGTGGCAATCCCCCTCTCTGTTCTCACCAGGACCAGGCAGGTGTCCACCAAAATGAAGGTTCCTGAGCGTCCAATCCCAGCGCTGCAGTGCACCACTGAGGGTCCATTTACTGGATCCAATGAGCCAGACTCCCGAACCTTGAAGAGGAAGTCAAGGAAGGAAGCGGGAGATTCTGGGACACCAAAGTCTGGCCATGTGGTGTAGTGAAAGTGGTAGATCTCCCTCGACTCCCCTGTCTATGGTAGAAAATGTGATGTTGGCCATGATTGGAGAGTTCAACAGAGAGTGTTCTGCATGTTTGGGCTGATTTGTCAATAGGGAAAACATCACACACACATGCCATGAAATCACAACATTTATATGTCTGTACATTAAGAAAAAGATGCTGGAAGATTGGTTATGTAATATTCAGGAGCTGCAGCTTCCCTGAAAACAAACAGGGCACTGAACATAAGCAAAGCACTGAAAATAACTTACTTTAGAAATGGACTGCATGAACTTTCCTGAACTACACACACACAGCAGTTTTTAACCACTCCAGATTTTAAAAGTTTATACAGTAACAGTCTCTCTCTCATGCTCACCTTTGTATTTTGCAGTTCTAGCACTCGGATTGTGTAACAGGATTGGTCTTCCTCTGAAAGTAGCCTGACAACAAACCCCGTGTCTGTGAAAGACATCTGTAGCTCTTCTGTGGTGGGCCAGTACTGTGCACACTTTTCCTGTTAGGACAGAAATGAATTAACTCAAGTCTTGGAAGCCACATGCTCTGGGTCCTCTGAAGGGTGTTAAATGAAGCACTGCAGTATAGGTGGATAAAGACAGTGCAAGATGCACACAAGCTGGGCATTCATCACTGAATGTTCACAGACTTTGGAAGAAATCCCATGATGTTATCAACTTTATTAAATATCATTCCCACAGTAAAGGAATGTTTAATGTACAAACAACCCATCTGATGATGTTACTAATCCTCAGGGTCATTATAGTCAATAGTACATCCATATTATACTAAACAGTTTTTAGCTGCTTGGTTCTATAAGTCAGACACAGTGTCCATAAAGCACTGCAAAACATTTTGCTGAATTTCACCCTAAACACTGATGAGACTGTAAGTGTTTTGATATATAAGGATTTTAGGATTATTTGCAAAACACATTGTATATTGGGAACAGATTTGTTCTTGTTGTGGAATATTTGTAATGTGCTGCTTCTTTTGAAAAGGTACAGCTCAGTATGTTTGAATGCATAAATAGAAAACTGGCAAGTCACATTGTTCTAACCTTCCATCTCCAAGCTCTGATCTTTCCTCTGGGTAAAACAGGTCATATGTAACTTCAAATGTTAACCTCAAGAACAAAACTAACTAATTTACTTGTGAAACTGAAAAAAATAGCTATAAATGTGATTTCATATTGCCAGCATGGAAAAACAAGACTGAAAGAGACAGTTCAAGATTTGGGAAATACACTTAATTACTTTCTTGCTGTCATTGCGATTAGTCAGGAAGTAGTTCAGCACATAATCCCCTGTAGAACCACAACATGTTACATCTACGGCTCACATACAAGATATAACTTTTAGGTTTTAGTTACCTTCAGAAAGAGCCAGAGTAGCTTTCCCCTGTTTTCCAGTCTTTATGCTAAGCAAATCAGTGTATTTCCAAAAAACAACAAACTACTCCTTTAAATATGAAACAACGTTGCCTCACTGGACTTAGGAATGAGGGACAAACTAGCCAGGATTTTCCAGTTATCCTGGCTGAATTTAGCTGTGAATCGGTTTCACCAAAGCAGTGGCATGTAAATTACCATGGAGATTTATTCTGTGCAGCTAGCCTGATGCAGGCCAAGCTAACAGCCAGGCACCCCAATCAGATACTGATGTGTTTTTTACAGTTAAACAGTAAAATGTGATATGAAATAATATTAAATATTAGGTGCCTATTTCACACAATCAACAACATTTTATTAACTCACAAATGCAACCAAAATATAATCTGAAAATGTTATTGTGCTCCTCTCCGCACTATAAGTAGAAATCTGTGGTCTAGCACCGACTGTTTTAATAAAATAGACAACACTGGGATGTGATAAATGAATAATTAGCAGGTGCCACAGTGTACTCACAGATCCCCTTTCAATGACTCTGTTGAGCATTATAACAGCTTTAGAACACTGCTCCCAAATCATCAGCCAGAAATGGCCACAGGTATTCCTTAACGGTCCCTGTGGAAACAAAAGAAGAAGAAGAAAAAATATCCTGTTACTATCAAAGCTCACAGAACGTCAGTGAAATCCTGAACATTCTTCTTCATGTGGTTCACAGATTTCATCAACGTATACTCATGCAGACAGTGACAATTACACTACACAATTACACAACATACCTGAGAAAGAATGTAAGCTCTTTGGGCTTCTTCCACCATGACTAAACTTGCATTGATGTAATCATTTTCAGAGTTTTCAAGTTTTACCCGACTGTGATCATCTGAAACCAGTTGGAAGATCACAGAGCAATTACAAGCCACAAAGACAGTATTAATGTAAATTTTCATTAGGTTCAGTTGTTATATGACTCACATGGGCTCACATCTCTGTAGCGGTTCAAATTCCGATTCACTGGAAGTTTTGCCACTTTGTAAGGATATTCACTGGCTTGGTTACGGATTTCCTGTTGGAGACAAGAAGTAAAGTTACCACCATCACTTTATACTGCTAAAAACAACAACACCGATGGGAGACAATATCTGACAAACTGGTGCATACATAGATAATTGAAGTGGTGGCAAGTAATTCTGTCAGCATTAAGGAAATACCACAGAAGGATAAAAATAAAAGCCCTTTAATAATGTATGTGTTTTGTGCTGCAATCACTGAACTCTCATCTGTACTGACATGTACTACTCTGCCTTTATATTCCTGTCTTTTTCAAATTAATAGAAGGTATTATCATGTGCTGTTATTTTTGCTACAGGTTTAACTGTGTGTAAAGTGCAGCCAAAGGTGATAACCCAGCCTTGTAGACAACAACTTTATCCCTTATTCCCTTTAAGTGACACAAAAACAGAAACTCATTTACTATTAAAAATAAAAGCAAAAAGGAAACAAAACTAGACGCACACAAGAATAGTTTCAACATTTTAGTGAATGACAATTTACAATTGAGGTAGCTGATTTTTGAGCTCTCCGTCGGAATGATTTATCTGGCTAAAGGTAACAATGTTAGAGATGTCTTTTAATGTAGAAACTGGCCGTTTACTGGAATTTGTATTTTATTTTTGAGTATTTCTCTGTAACTACTACTCTGGGTAACTGTTAGCTAAAAAAAACCCCTCCGTTTACATGCCACCCTGTAGTCACTAGAAAAGTTACTGGGTCAAAGCCTAAGTTAAACCGGAAATGAAATATTGTAAACAAAATACTGGGCTCTCTGAGAGAGCTGGTGGTAAAACACAAGCGCTTTTCTCTGGAAGCCCTGATGAGTTCTCAGAAACTGCAGCTGACGTCTGTTCAAGTATGAAGACTGTACCGCTGCACGTTTCCTAGCTGCAAGCTTTCTAGCTACAGAAGTCAGCAACCTGCTAGTTTCTCCTTCCTCTTCACTAAGTGTATAGCACTATGTCTTTATGTAACATCTGCACAATATGCTATGGTCTGTAGGTCAGCACAGCTAAACGTGTTGTCTATAAGGCTATAACACCACATACTGGGAAAGGTGTCTAACGGGCTAGCTATCAAATTAGATAGCTAAGTAAGCTAGCGACCGATCGTCATAGAAACACGAGAGGCCCAGTGTCCCGACTTACATTGTATAGGTTTTGCCATTTCCCGGACGAATCAATGTCTTCAAATTCTTGCTCCATTGTATCACAATTTATAGTCTCTAGACACTTGCTGAATGATCACAAAGTGTTTGCAGCAGCGTTACTCCTTTCTGTCAGCCATTTAAACCGCAATCTATCGAACCCTCGGCATCCCTGCGGGGAGTCCACTACTGCTGCACAATACTGCCTGCATAATACTGCCTGCATGCTAACTAAGCTGGGTTGCCAGTTGTGATTTATAACTACTAGAAAAATATTTCCAGCCACTTAATGCTCTGGTATTTCCGTACATTAGTCCTGACCTGTGCATTACATTTAATTTGAGTTATGATAACAAGTTAGTTGAGGGTAGAAATTTATTTTTAATAATTAAACATCTTTGTATAATTTGTTTTACACGATATAGCATTGGTATTAAGAATATATTAGAACACGGTAATATTTTACAAATATTCCTGTATACAGCCTTCTAGTCTAAAAGTGTTCTAAAGCTGTGAATATAAAGGTAGTGTAAATCTAAAAACCTGGCAGCCCCGGCGACCGGCGTTTAGTTGACCAAAAGTCTACCAAAATGTTACTTACTAACTGATTCAAAGATTATGTTTAATTGTTTTATAGATTTTTTTAACATCACATTTGCGTCGCTGTTCGGTTTGACACAAGTTTTAAAATATACGTTATAATAATGTACTTCAAAATAAAGTTAAAGAGTAAATGCGCCCCTCTGTGGTTAATACAGGTGTATGCACTCACTGCGCACACACTACGAGGGCCCGCCAAACATTCATACACTCTAGTAGCCACATGACAGGCCTACTAGCTAGCTAGCTAGCGTTGAGTTGCAACCATGTTCGTAGCGCGTAGTATTGCAGCTGATCATAAAGATCTAATCCACGATGTGTCGTATGATTTTCACGGGCGGAGAATGGCGACTTGCTCCAGTGACCAAAGTGTTAAAGTAAGTTATGTGTAGCTACTATAGCTACATGAATTTGTTAATGTTAGCGTTAGCTGGCAACTAGCATGCCCACAGCAGAATTTACTCGTTCTCATTTTCCACCAGTTGTTGACAGACGTAATGTTAACGTCGTGCTTTTACCTAATCTGCTGCAGTTTTTGACACTCAAACACTCAAACCTAATTGAATGTAGCTAGTTTGTTAACCACTGTGTTTGTAGCATATAGGCTATGGTTGCTAATGTAAAGACATCGTAAGTAACGTTGGGTAGGAGCAAAATACATTTGAAACACACTCTGGCTGTATGAAACACCTGTGATGCAGAAGGTTTAATCTAACGTTAATCGTAAACCAATTCGAGATTTCAAAGTCACGACCTCAACATGTTCAAATGTGTCCACATAAGTTATTAGCAACAATATTTCTTAGACATTGTAATATTCCTTTTAGGTTTGGGACAAAAGTGAAAATGGAGAGTGGCACTGTACAGCCAGCTGGAAGGTAAACCACCTGTTGATTGATCAGTTTTAACCATAGGATTTCCTGGTAAAATAATTTTTTTATCACCCAGTGTACTTTGGATAAAACCACAATACATTTGCACAGTTTCCTTCCCAAGTTATTGTATGTGCAGATTCTCAGTCATCCAGGTTTTAGTAAGCTGATAAAACATAGGGAAAAAAAGTACTGCACTTGGTTTTAGGTAGAAGACCAGTTATAGCCCAGTATCGGTGAGAGTCGTTACCTGTCTTTGAATCCTCACATGTGGACTGACACCAATTGTCCTGGTGTGAATTAGGGTGGGAATGTTGGGCAGAGATGTCAAAACAGGATTGTAGATGGATGACAAGTTGTGTCTTAGTCCACCACCCCTATTTAGTAAGGGGTGTTATATTTTTACAAAAATAGTTCCCTTAACTCCTCTCTCAAACCAGCAGTGTTCTCTAGAGAGGATCTGGACTTCACTGTCCTCAAAAGAATGTCCTTTGTCCTTCAGGTGGAGGTGGACTGCTGACTCTGGTCCACTGGAGTTGGCCCTTCAATGTTGGGCCATGCGTTTGTGAAGCCGCTGCTTAGTTTCACCAATGTACAAGTCGTTACACTCCTGACTACATTTAATTGCATACACCACATCACTCTCTGTCTGGTTGTTTTGTCCTTCGGGTGGACCAGTCTCTGCCGCAGGGTGTTTCCTGGTTTAAAGTTAACTGGGATATTGTGGTTGCGAAAAATCCTTTTTAACTTCTCTGATAAACCAGCCACATAAGGAATGACAGTGTTATCCCCTCTTGTTTCTGGTTTGTGCCTGTTGGTGTTGGGCCTCTTCCTTGCTTGGTGAAGGCCCACTTGGGGTATCCACAAGCCCTAAGGGAGTTCTGGATGTGTAGTTTCTTCTTCTTGGTCCCTTCTGGAGAGGGCTTTGGCTGCATTAGAGAAGGATGAAACCATCACAATCCTTCCAGCAGACAAAGGCAGATGTACGGTAGTCCTAAATTCAGCTGACTACACATCCAGGGCTCCACATTGAGAGCCGATGTACCAGAGTCAAATTCCTCTTGTGTCTGACACACCTGGCCAGTAAAGCTGATTCTGATTATGATAAATATCTCCTGTTCAACACCATTTAGACAGAACTAATGAAGCCTCTTGGATGAGAGGTGTGTTGTGGAAAAATTATCTTGTTAAAGCTCCGTGAGTGTAAAATAAATACTTAACATCAATTCTGAAAGTTATTACATATTTATTCCTGCAGGAAGGAGGGTTCTCTGAACAGAGAACCCAACATGCTATAACAGAAAACAGATGCTCAAACAGATAAGTCAAACAGGAGGTTATTTACTATGGGATACCTGCTCTCAGGTCTCAGGTCACCTCTGGTTTTTCTCTCTCACAAGGGCATGCAAAGGTTTACGATCATGTGATATACATCTAGTAATGGATTACAAGGTAAATGGCCACTAAAAGGGTACCATCATAAAAATTGCCACCACAGGTGAAACGTCTTCTACCTAAAACCAAGTCCAGTTGATTTCTTTTTTTTTTCTACGTTTTTTCAGCTTCCCAATTTATTTTGTACACTGTCTCTTGTGGCACTGTCTCACGTACACCAGTTACAATAACATTTTGAAATCTGAAGTCTTGAACTATTTTTGAGGTTCACTGATTAGACAGAAGTTATTTTCTCTACTTTGTGTGTCAGACACACAGTGGATCAGTGTGGAGAGTGACCTGGGCTCATCCAGAATTTGGGCAGGTTCTAGCTTCCTGCTCCTTTGACAGGACAGCTGCTGTCTGGGAAGAGATTGTAGGGGAGTCCAATGACAAACAAAGAGGACTGAGCCACTGGGTGAGTAGTAGCACTTTTCTAAGCTACCATGATGAACACAAGAAATTGTTTCTATGTCACAAACAACTTATCAGTTCAGTGCCTTCTGCATTATCCAGAATGATGGTAATCAGTGAGCTGTGCTTATGGCAGTGAACCCCAATGATGTGAAATGCATTTGCCCTGTTAAGTCACTGCCTATAGTCACTTTGCCTTAGTTTTCTGTTTGATACAAGATTTGACCCAAGTATTTCACATTGTTCTGTCTTACTGTAGATCAAAAGAACCACACTAGTGGACAGTAGAACATCAGTGACTGATGTGAAGTTTGCCCCAAAACACATGGGACTGATGTTGACCACTTGCTCTGCGGACGGAGTGGTGAGGATTTATGAGGCTCCTGATGTGATGAACTTGAGTCAGTGGTCCCTGCAGCATGAGATCTCCTGCAAGCTCAGCTGCAGCTGCATCTCCTGGAATCCCTCCAGGTTTGAACACAGGTTTCTTATTGTATCATAAACTGCTATGACAATGCAGTGTTTGGAGCATTTATAGTACTAGCTATATATTATTTCACTTTGAAATAAGTTGGTCCTAAGGACAGAAAACTGAATTTACTGGAGATGTTAAATTAGGACAGAAAATTGAATTTACTGGAGATGTTAAATTAGGATTCCAAAATAAAGTAGCTTATTTATGTTCATGTTAGTCACACAAAATTTATGGTATAACACACATCGTCTTATAGGACTCTCAATCCCAATAATATCATACCTTTACTGCTCTAACATACTATATGTTGATTTTTACAGCTTGCTGTTCAGTTCATGGGGCTGTAACTCCATAATTGTCTTCTTATCTGAACACGGACATCTGTAGTCTCATATTGAATTCCTCTCCCAGAATTTGAATTGGCAAAATAAGCGATTCTTTTTAAGGAATTTAATTCCAACACATTATGGGAAACATGTTTTTATATTTTTACAGATGAACATATGTTCATCTGTAATGAGATCTATGACATCAAATAACTGATAGCTCATGTAAAAATTTCTCATTAAAGCCCCACATTTTAATCTTGCCTATACTGGGCAGGGGTCTGTGAAATCAGCAAAGTGCACATGTCTGAGAACGGGCTTTTTAGAGATCTTAAAAAAGGGTAAACAAATAAAAAGTCCACACAGGGGAATTCACTTCAGAATTCAGGTCTTTTTCAATGAAGATATTTTGATATGTCCAAGTAGGCAAAACTCTTGTAAATGGTAACCTGTGTGGTGGCTGAATTTCATTTAGTTACTTCAGTTAATGTTATAACATGTATGCTTTTTCTACAATGATGAGTGAAAATGTCAGCTGTGAAAAAGGCTCACTGCACTGGGTCTGAGATTTACCCACTAAGCTCATACTGCCATCCAGCAACATGGTCTTAATTTGAAGTCGAAAGGCATAAATTCAGCTTGTTGTGAATGTCACAACTTATTAGCATTTATTTCTAAACCATGCACTGCACACCAATTATTCTTTACAATACAGTGGTCCCTCGCTATAACGCGGTTCACCTTTCGCAGCCTCGCAGTTTCGCGAAAATTTTTTTTGTGTGCAATTTTGCATGCTTTTTGCATGCCGTGTCTCCTGTACAGTACAGAAATTAAATTCGTTAGTTCTAAAATCCATCATTATTATTTATAGGAAAACGTTTATACAGTATTTTTATGTATTTATATTTTATATTTATTATTTTTCTACGAAGGTTGAACTTTGAGAGTGTTTAAACAAGAGAAAAAAGTGTGAAAATGTTAATGCCTGTCTAAGAAAAGTGTATAAAGTGTGTAGTGAGGGGTTTTACAGCCTTAAAACATCTATAATAATTGTAAAAAATAGAGCTGACTACTTCGCAGAGTTCACCTATTGCGGGTTATTTTTAGAACGTAACTCCCGCGATTAACGAGGGACCACTGTGTAACAAAACATTGAAGCTGTTAACCTGAATTTGTTTCAGTTTGAAAAGGGTGTAGAATGAGTATTTGTAACAGGGAGTGACTATGAATTTTAATACAGCTTTTTCTACAGAAATGCTATTTTGTATACCGTAGAATGTAGTTGCAGGTTGTGAAATAAACACTGGGAAATTCATGCAAGTGACTTTACCAATTTCATGAGTCAGATACTCATTACATCATGTGTCTTTACATAAACAAGAAGAGTATTAAATATAAAAAAGTCACTGCTTAAAGCAGTTTTAAACTTTCTGTTTTGGTAGGATCTTGTAGTGGAAAAACCCTGTTAGATAATAATGGAGTTTCAGGATCTGTGAAAAATTGTGTTTCTTCTCCCTACAACCCAGCTCGCGTGCCCATCCACCTATGTTTGCAGTAGGAAGTGATGACAGCAACGTAGCGTACGGTGGGAAAGTTCAGATTTATGAGTACAATGAAAACACAAGGTAGGTGTTACTCTAGTGTTATGCATAACTCTTTTTAAAAATGTTTTAATTTTATAAACCAGTATGAACAATAAAGTATCTTTGTAAGTTTTGAATTGCTGTTTAATTATTTTTGTTTTACCAATGTTAAAAAGGAAATATGCTAAAGCAGAGACACTGATGACTGTCAGTGATGCAGTCCATGACATTGCATTTGCTCCAAACCTGGGAAGATCTTTCCATGTTCTCGCCATTGCCACTAAAGACGTCCGAATCTTTAAGCTCATTCCAATGAGGTGACTAATTCAGTTTTTTTCTTTTTGATCAAAGTTGTCATATGAAGGA
This sequence comes from Monopterus albus, assembly GCF_001952655.1. Lineage (NCBI taxonomy): Eukaryota > Metazoa > Chordata > Actinopteri > Synbranchiformes > Synbranchidae > Monopterus > Monopterus albus. The sequence continues at coordinate 1,202,352 of NW_018127961.1, forward strand.
CACAGTGTGCACAGAGATTAGTGTGGTCACTGAAGTCCTGCATTTCACTGGATTTGTATACTAACCACAGGAAGGAGAGCTCTTCTACGGGACCCAGCAAGTTTGAGGTGCAGATTGTGGCTCAGTTTGACAACCATAACTCCCAGGTGTGGCGTGTGAGCTGGAACATCACCAGCACCCTGCTAGCCTCCTCCGGGGATGATGGCTGTGTGCGCCTCTGGAAAGGTGAGAGGATTCATTTTAGTGCACCGAGCTAACAAAACAGATTTCTGTGAAACATGTTTAAAGGATAAGGCTGGTCATTTTCTATAACAGTCTGCGTTTGTCCTGTTTAGAAGCTACAGTTAATTTTGCTGGCCAGAGATTTGCCAGATGTATCTACATGAGTGCAGTTTGGAGTCCCTGCTGTCCCAGTTGAAGCAGCGCTCTGGCACAATTCCCCTGCCTGCATCTCATCTATGTCTCACAGAGAGCTGCTGCTCCTCCAACTAAAATCCCTGCAAAACTTTCTGATGGTGTAAAAAGCTGTAAAGTAGTGATGGAAAGATGAAGTCTAGTTGAAGCATTGAAGCTTTCCAGTTAGATGAAGCTGAAACTGGTTCATGTGTCAAAATGGTGATGACTATTATTCTTCACAATATTTCTTCAGCATGTGTGTGGTGAATATGCTTGTGTGACTGAGGGAGGAACAATTTTTATTTAAAAACGTTATTTGCTTACTTCTCCAGCCTTCAAAAAAACTTTGTTTTAATGATGTTGAAGTACATAAATAGCCAGTGTGAGGGACAGGTGGTACAGGTGAGGGACGGGTAGCTTACACTGTTTTGTGTGTTTTCCAGTAGGGTGGAAAAAATGTTAGCAGCTGCATTTCACCTGCAAAAACACAACCATGAATTACAGTCATACAAATAATTTTGATACCAAGGCTCTGAAGGAAAATAAACATTACAACAAATGACAGCAGATACAGTAATCATATGATTTAACTGGCTAGAAATTGCACTGAAAGGCTCCCATACTGGGGATAACTTATGTTTTGGTGCTGATATTGTGGCAATATAAGTTAAATAATTGCACTGCAATGATCTCTGGTACTACAAACCCACAAACTTTGTGATCCCCGTCCATTCCCCTTACATCTCAAACACATGCTCCAGCATCCCACCAACTTGGAATCACTTCCTGAACTGTTAGCCCCGATGTTAGCGTCAAAACATCATCAGTGACTTCACATTTTCTAAATGATACAAGCCTCAACATGAAGGTTCACTTTCCATTACCTCGAGTACTCGACATGCACTTTGAAGCCTAGGTGTTCAGCCTACCATCACTACTGTAAAGAAGTTAGTGGAGTGAATTGTCAAATGTTCAACAGTTTCTCCCTGGTGAATGTAATCAGAAAAGGAGAGCTGAAACCTGGACAAATAAACAGAAAAAGCAACAAAGCATCAAAGTTGTTAGCATTTGTCTGTGTAAAAGGCACATTCATTATTAAACCTGCAATCATTGATTTGTGACAGTGAAAGGTTTATACTGTATGTGGCCCAAATTGGTCAGATTGTCTCATGTTTAGGTCTGTAAGAAAAGACTAGTTGATCAGGTTATAAGCAGTGTGAGCACTATTGTTACCTCCTGTCTCTTTCTCCAGCCAACTACATGGGCAACTGGAAATGCACAGGCATCCTGAAGGGAGACGGCAGCCCACTCACTGGTTCATCTAGTCAGCCCACTGCCATGAGCACTGTGGTGGGCTCTTCTGTTCAGAGCTCCCAGAACGCACTGAACGGGATGTCTGCAGGAAGGTAGGTTGTGCGATGTATTGGATGCCACTCACCCAGCCAGAACCAGTCAGAACTGACAACTTCTTATTCCTCACACTGACCGGGATGGCAGCTGCACACTGACAAACCCCTGGACCTGTACTGACCCAGTACTGCACTCATGCAAAGAGCTTGGCTTCCAGCATACAGGTTGTTGGCATCAAGCCTGTGGAGCCCAGTGTGTTGTGGTGTTTTGTTAAAGAAGCGATTTCCTCTTGATTTGTACTGGCACATGTTCCAAGAATGTTCGCACGCTGCATTGTCAGTGTTGAGGCTAACCATTTTCTTGGTATAGAAGTTAGAATAAACCTGTTTATATAAATTTGATATTTGACTTGTTTTGAGTTATTTTTTGGACATACAGCAGAACTGTCATGTAGTGACATTAACAGCATTTTGTAAATGTGTAAGGCTACAACATCTTAGCATCCATTGTATTCATATCAGTTTATTTAAATTGAAGCTCAGTTTTTTCAACAAATTAAATTTATTTTTACTTTTCACTCTCATTTTGAGGTAAATATTGCCAAACTCTTTGCTGAGCAGGATAGCTTGAATGAACCTTATTAACCAACTGTAGTAACATCAGAAAATAGTATAAATGCATCCACTGTGGGCATGAATGTTGCCATTGGCAGCTTTCAAGTGAGACTGTGTAACTTTTGAAAGCCAAGATAGCACATTCTTCTTTTTACAAATAACATTTTAAATTTGTAAGCAATAAAATGCACACTTTGTTGATATATCCTTACTTTGGCAGGTGTAACCAGTAGGTTATGGTGGTTAGCATTGGCAAGCATTATGTAGACATTTCTGAGTCTTCTACTTATACCATGTTTTAGCCCTTGCCATTGTCATCCATAACCACAGTAGTCACTATTCCACAATGGTTGCTTAGGCTCACTTTAAAATTTATATTATGAATGAGCAAATTTGACAGTTTGATGTAATATTAACTGCTATTAACACTGCCAGTAAATGAATGATGTTTGAGCAACACAGATTTTGTCTGAGTTTGTATGTGGCTGTGTTTATGATTAACTTAATAACCTGTTACTTAACAAAACCTTTTTATTTACCATTCATGCTGTTTTTGACTTGAGTCACCTCTAATCTGAGTATTGTCCGATATATGTAGTGTTTGACATTCTATGTTATAGAATACCTAAATTTTCAACTAAATTACATTTTTGTAATGCAGGTTGTAAAATGTTCACATAAAGGTTTTTTTTTTATTCCACCTTCTTCACAATGCTGAGTGTGATGGCATTTGTTAAAGTAATGTGCTATTGTACTACTTGTTGCATGCAGGATTGGCAAGAGAGCGCCCTTTGCCCCTCCCATGCGGCATGTGATTTCTCCAAAGATACACCAGCATGCTGCAAATTACTAATGTCTCCTGCACCAATTACCATTTGTCCATGTGTTGTGTTTGAAATGTGTCTGTCATTGTATCGTTTTGGCAAGAAAACTCCATGGCTGTTTTATTCCACTTTTTTTGAATTGCAAGATATTGTTTGCCAGTGAGCAACCTTAAAAAAAAAAAAAAAAACCTCTATCAGTACTCTGCCATCTTCTCCCTTTTGTTTCTAGGGCATCTTTTCTCCTTTAATTTCTCATTTCTGCTTCCTTTTATGTTTCCTCTCTGTATTCCTTTGTCATTGTTCTCTTTCTGTCCACATATTTGTTGTGTTTGTCTCTTTTTTTTTTATTTTTATTTTTTTAATTGCTTCAGGTATTACTTTCCACCTCTGGATCCTCCCAGAGCAGGGACTAGGTATGGTCACCTGCTGCCTCCCTCCTCCCTCATAGAGCACTGTGATGCTGAGCCCATTCAGCCTCAGCCACTGGTTCTTGCCCGCAGACCCTCTAGAGCACTGCTGCCCTTACCAGAGGCTGAACCACAGTAATATTTGGGTGTTTAGCTAAAATAAGTTTGGGGACAGGGAGGGGCCACAAAAATGTAATTCAATTCTAATAAAGACCTTCATTTTTGCTCTGTTTCATGTATTGTTATTTCTCTGAGCGTAAATTAGAGATTTATTGAAAGATGTGATGAAGAATTGGTGAAATATGTACAGTATTATATGGCCACAACAGCCATTTTGATAACCTTTTTAATAGTGTAATATAAATTCTAGTCTGTGATTTACAAACTGAAACTATAAACTAAACAGTCACAATATACTGTACCTTTAAGTAGCACGTAGTCATTAAATGCAATATAAAAAAGCTAGATATTGTTTATCTTGTATTTATGGTCACGAAACTGTGAATTCCAGCTTCCCCCCACAGTCCAAAGACATGCAGCTTAGGTTGGTTGGTGACTAAATTGTCCATAGGAGTGAGTGTGAGTATGTGTGGCTGTTTGTCTACATGTCAGCCCTGTGACAGGCTAGCAATCTGTCCAGGGTGTACCCCTTCTCTTGTCCAATGTCCAACAACCTTCGTTAGGATAACCTGTATAGATAATTGATGGATAGAAACAATGTAAATATAAGCTGGTACATCAGACAAAATTGGAGTAGTACTAACAGTGACAGCAAGGATTTCTCATTATCACTGTATGGAGGTTTAAAATTGCACATGATGGAAGTTGTTACTTGCCATAAGATATTAAAAGAAAGTTATTCTTGACTGTTCTTTCACATACACAAACCAGAAGCATCATTTATGAGTGACTGACTTGCATGTGAAATTTTTTATGGAAACGGTGTGTGATTCATCATCCTTTTTTGGAGGGGGGGAGAGAATGGAGTCGTATTTTTTTTTTTTATCTTAAGTTTGGGTAAGATGTTAAATTATTCTTCACACTTTCTAGCTGCTGTGAGCTTATATGATTTTCTAGATAGGCTTATAGTTTTATGTTCTTGTGTATGGTAGTTTTGTTTAACTGGTGAGGTTATTTTTAAAATAACTTTGAATGTTATATAAATCTGCACAGTTGTTTAGTAATTTATATTTCTATTATCTGATACTTTATGGATGCAGTAATCGTTTTAAAGGACCGGCATCAGTTTGATTAATCAATGGATGGTTTTCCAAACTGTTCCGAGTGTGCCATAATTCTACAGAATGATATGAATCCCATCCTATCACGATTGACAATTTCCTCCTCTCAGTTTTGTTGACCTATCAAAGCGGTTTAAGTTGGTTAAGTCCCGCCCTCATGACATGATGCTCACGCGGGCTTCCTGTCGTTTCCGGGCATATCCCCGAAATTGTTGCACTATATGCTGAGTTTCAAGCAATAATTAAAACCATATGTGTTTGGGATTTAACTTTTGGACCTTTATTACGTCTTGCAACACGTTTGTCCCACTTCATAAAGACAGAACTAGAGTCCGAGGAAAACGTCTTTTGCCCCGCGCTTGGAGTATTGAATGTGAGTTGCAATTAACTGATCATTTAAGACTGTTAACGTTGAATGTTCTTGCTGAAATGAAGCAGTCTTTAAAGTGGCTTAGGTTTCCAAACAGGGTTCACTAAGTAGTTACTATATATATTCCGTCTTTACTTTTTATCCCTGCAACACTTTCCTCTAGCTTAATCAAGCAAGACAATGTAGTAACTCAAATATAGAGCGTCCTGGCGAATTCGACAAACCCTCTTGTTTTTAGCAAGTAACGTTATGTTAGCTAGCGTTAAGAGTTAGATAACTTTGTATACCCAGTTAATGTTAAAGCTAACTAGAGTTAAATATTCTCTATTTGTCGATAAAACAAAGTGTGTAGCCACGAAACATAACATGAACATATTAAAGTATTTATTCCTACTCACAAATAACTGATGGTTCTCCCAGTTGTAAAGTGATATCAAAGACCTGGGATTAGTAAATACACAACTTAAGTAACCTATGCGTGCCATTACAATAAGTGTGTACATTGTTGAGTGTGTTTTGAGGCCTTGTATGTAATGCTAACTTGTTCCGTTTCTCATTTATTTTAACTAGATAAATGGTCTTCACTTGAACTAAAGCCAAGCCACACTTGGCTGTCACCCGTACAAAAACATGGCAGACAGTTTTTGCAGGTTGGAAGATGAAGCCTTCCCCAGTTTTCTCTGCAAGTCTATGGACAGCACCAGTGGCCGTGCCACACTGGAGAATGTGACATTGGGTTCAGGCCCAGGACTGCCAGTGGCTGCCTCTACAGTGGCTAAAATTAGACCAGGATCTGACAACAGGTGGGAGCTTGCTGCTGCTTTGGACAGATGTGACTTGTTCTAGGAACACTCACATGCATCATTCTCTGTATCGTCACACAGGCTAGTTGACTAATGTGAAAGTAGATACTGAAATTATTGATAGCCAGATGAAATCTTAACTTTGTGGCTTCCTTTCTATTTGTGCCCTAAAAAGATCCAAATTTTGGGGCCTCAAATGAAACAAGCACAGTGACTGATCTGGTGCCTTGTAAAACTTTTAGCAGCACTTCAAGACTGAGGCCGACATACTACAGCACCTCAGTGATTTGAATACTTTGTCTTGGGTGTGCAATAAAAGTCCAAGACGTCTGCATGTTATTATTAAATCTGTAGTAATTTTGTTCAGAAATGCTGCATTAAATGTAGATGTTATTGTGCAGTGTTTCAGCTAATATTAAATGCATCCTAAAAGCCTAGATACAAAATACTGTTGTTGAATATTAATGCACCATATTAGAATAGTCAAGGCCCAGAGTCACTGATATGCTTTAACTTCATTGTTTATATTTATGTAAAGCTTTGAGTTGCAATGTGCTGTGACTGGTGAATGATGTACCACTATATAGTAGAGCTGCAGCTTTTTTTGGTTTCCCACAGAAATAACAGGAACAGCACTAAGAATGTTGCTGTGTAACTTGGAGCACTAAGCATGATGCATGAGTTGTTCAGCATGTTATAGTACCAAGCCATTGTTCTGTGAAAGCAGTTTTATGGTATGTGCTCTTGCTTACAGAGGAAATTCTGTTGAGGTGTCATATATGCAGTGCAAAGAGCTGCAGCAAGCCAACTCAGATTCATCAGTTGGAGAACAGCCCAAGTTTGCCCTCAGCTTTAAAGATGACTTGTGAGTATATATATATCAAAACAGGTGACAAATTAAAGGAAGAACCTGAGTAAATGAGTCTAGGATGACAGTGTCCCCTTCCATAGAGCACGAGGAGTATGAAAATGTGACTCGTACGCTATGGGCCTTCATAGTCACCTGATCTCAACCCAGTTGAACACCTACAGTCATGACCAAAAATACTGGCACTCCAGCATTTCTGTCTTATGACGCGTCACTTCTCTCAGAAAACTGTTTTGATCACAAGTTCTTTGGTATTCTCATGTTAATTTCTTTAGTTTCTATTGGAACAACAAAAAAGCAGAGAGGAAAAGCCAAATCTGATACTGTATATTCAGATAAGATGATCCTTTATTGGCAGCCGACAATCTCCTGGGCCATATTAATGACCCTCTGGAGCGCTTTCCTCTGAGCCACTGTGCTGCTGCTTTACCATACACATATACAGTATGTAAGGATGCTCTCAGTGGAGCACTGATAGGACACCAGCTGTCTCTGGGAGATCTTGTTCTTCCTGGGCACCCATAGGAAGTAGGGTCTCTGCTGGGCCTTTTTAAGCAGTTTAGAGGTTTTCATGTTCCAGGTCAGGTCCTCCTCAATATGGACTCCCAGAAAGTAAAAGGCCGGCACCCTCTCCCTCGGTCCCCCTGATATACAGTGACAAGATGTCGGTTTTCTTCCTCCTGAAGTCGACAATGACCTTTTTGGCCTTTGAGGTATAAAGGAGCAGATTGTTCTCTCTGCGCCACACTATCAGCCTCTCCACCTCATCCCTATAGGTCAGGGGTCGGCAACCTGCGGCTCCGGAGCCACATGTGGCTCTTCAGCCTCCTTGTTGTGGCTCCCTTTGGGGAGACGTGCTGAAACGCTTTGCTGCTTGTGTGGAACATGTGAAACCCTTCTTTGGAAAGCAAAGGCCTCAGCTATCCCAAACTGGGAGACCTCGTTTGGCTGGAAAAGTTTTATTTCATGGTGGATATGACAAGTCACTTAAACACACTGAATAAAAATCTCCACGGAAAGGGAAGCACAGCTCTGCAGTTGCTGGAGGATGTTCTGGTGTTTGAGCGCAAGATGACAGCATTTGCCCGAGATGTACAGAGAGGTACGCTCTCTCTCTTCCCCTCCCTAAGAGAGCTCAAAAAAAGAGATCACATAAATTGTGATTATTTATGCCTTGCAATTATGGCAAAGCAAGCTGCATTTGGAGAAAAATTCAGCGAGTTCAGCAAGGAAAAAAACACTCTGTCCTTCCCTGTCACACCGCTTGACATTGACCCATCCCTGTTGAACATATCCACATTCACAGAGATAAGCCAGCCCGATCTTGAAATTGAGTTTTTATACAATTACAGGCTTTTTTAGAGAAAAATTGGATTTTTGAAAAGTTTCGGTCTGGTTTTAAGACACACCATAGTACCAAATCAGCGCTGTTGTGGGTATTTAATGATCTTTTGTTGACTGTAGATGAAGGAAATACTGCTATGTTAATTCTCTTTCAGACCTTTCAGCTGCTTTTGACACAGTGGACTATCATATTTTGTTGTCCTGTCTGCAGCAGTCTGTAGGACTTCATGGAGTTGTTCTTAAATGGTTTGAATCATATTTGTCTGAAAGGAGTTTTTCTGTACACATTGATGAGTTCTCCTCTTCTATTGTTCCTCTGAACTGTGGTGTTCTTCAGGGATCCATCCTTGGGCCAGTCCTCTTTTCTTTGTATTTACTTTTCCTTGGATCGATTTTTATGAAATATGGGTTGTCTTTTCACTGTTATGCAGATGCTATTCAAATTTATCTGCCATTGAATGTCAAGAAGAGCAACTCATTACAGACCTTGATGGATTGCCTGAGGGACATTAAGGCATGGTTATCACATAATTTCTTACATATTAATGAAAGTAAGACAGAATGTGTTTTAATTGGTAACTCTGGTGTCACTAATTCTGATGTTCCTAGCTCTTTGGCCCCCTACTTGAGGCCTCGTGAAGAATCTTGGGGTGGTATTTGATGGTGCTCTTAAGCTGGACGAACAGATAAAATCTGTGGTCAAAGCCAGCTTTTTTCTTTCTTTTAGTGATTTTGAAAAGGCAGTTCATGCCTTTATTAGCTCTAGACTTGATTATTGTAATGCACTGTATACTGGCACTTCTCAAGCCTTATTGTTCTGGCTCCAGTTGGTCCCAAATGCAGGACCTCGTCTTTTGACTAATACACAGCGCCATGAGCATATAACTCCAGTTTTTGCCTCAGTCTATTGGCTTCCTGTTTGTTTTAGGATTGATTTTAAATTGTTGATGTTTGTCTATAAGGCTGTACATGGTCTAGCACCTTCTTATATCTCTGAGCTTGCGCGTTATTGTGCTCCAGAAAGGACACTTAGGTCTTCGAACCAGTTGTTCCTGGAAGTACCGAAGTCCAGACGGAAACATTGGGGAGACCGAGCTTTTTCAGTTTGGGCTCCTATACTGTGGAATGGTCTGCCACGGGATATTAGATCTACTCCAAACCTGACCATTTTTAGATCGCTTCTCAAAACGCATTTGTATTCACTGGCTTTTAACAATTTTACTGATTGATGTATTTGTTTTGATTATGCATTTTTGCTGTTATGTAGATGTGTTTTATCTGGTTTTATGTATTTTTATGTTTTACTGGACAGCACCTTGTAATGTAGGTTTAGAAAGGTGCTATATAAAAAAATTTTGCTTGCTTGCTTGCTTGTAATAGTTTGTCACGCAAAAGCCATACTATATAATACAGTGCATATGTATTTCAGGGTACATTTTTGTGAGTCAACCAATGTAGGTTGAATTATTTCATTAAGTACTTTCAGTTATGTACATTTGGCAAGTAAAGCATTTGTGTAGGGATTGAAAACACAAGTTAGATACTTTTTAGATAAATGTTTCTCTTCATACAGACCAATGTACAGTATTTCTCATTTTCAACCATTTTAGCAAAGTGTCAGTAAATCATAATAAAAGTGTGACATTCTAATTATAACAATTTTTATATGCCGTAGAAAGGAGTTTCTTTTTACACACTATCATAATGTGAAACATATTAATTTTTTTGTTCCATCATATTCAACATGCTTTATGTGGTCCTAATTATTTATGGCACGTCACCTTCATCACAGGGACAATGCTGATGACTTCATCGCAGCCCACCGTCTTTCAGACATGCTGGTAAAGATTAATCTGGATGAGAATGCATCTCGAAACCAAGGCTCCATGCTGGGTCTGCCTCCTGCACAGATGGACTTGGTGCATGGCCGTCCCACAGAACTTGGAACAGGTAAGATGTCTTGCTCCTGTATAGCTGTAGAGGTAAAACACAGTACCTGTACTACCCAGCCAGAGACTCTGCAACACCATCCCTGAATGAAATGCTTGTCTGTGCTGGCTTCACCTAATACCAAATGGGCACTTGTGTTCTCTGATATAGAGAAGCCATGATAGTCATTATCAAAATGAATACATTTTCTTTGGATATACTAAAAACCTTTTGTCTCCTGGCAGATCTGTCAACAGGGCTTCTCACTTTTTCTGAGCCCGGACATAAAGATGCAAAGGTACCAGTCTTGTTGGCTGTTTTGTACAGGTTGACAGTTTGAGTTTATTGAAAAATGAAACCCTGTATTTTGCTTAATTCCAGTTTAACATCTTTTTGTTTTTACATCTTGAACAGTTAACCCCTGCCAGTTATGTGAAAAAACAAACAAACATGAAATTATGTTTTTTTTTAAATACGTTTCACATTTGGAATTATAAATAATGACTTCTTTGCAAACATAACTTCCATTTTTCCTGGGCAGTCCATACAGGCTCAGGCCTTACCAGCTATGGCAGAGGACGACAATGTGCAGAGTGAGGAAATGGACAGTGATCATTTCAGTGGCAGTAACTCAAGCTTCCTGGCAAATGAGAAGCTCATGTCTGTGGACAGCATTAACAGTGATATCACAGGTGTAATTGGGCTTTATCTTGTCAGATTTTTAACCCTCTACAGTTTTGTTTATTTTACTTTATAGATTTGTATATCTTTTGATATTTTAGTTATAATAAATATACAGTATATTGCTAAGATGCTGTCGAAGTTTGAGTCATGTAATAATCGTATGTTTGATTCCTAGATGATGACATTGATTGGAACAACCTGCCTGATGATGAACTAGAGCTGTACTTCAAAAAGCTGGTCCCTCCTGCCATGCAGAGAGGCAGAGTAGAGGGCCAGGAAATTCCTGTTACAGTAAGATTGTTCTTCCATTTCAAATAAAAAATACAAAGTAGCCAACACTTTACAGAATTGTTCTTAAACTTTAGCAGTATTAATAAGCTGTAAGAAAAGTTTGATTTACATTAACTTTTCATTCAGCTCACACTCACTAGAGCACTTGTTCATAGGGACTGCCTCGTGCTGCTGATGACATAACAAACTCAAGTTCTGCAGAGCCAGAAAAGTACAGACACCAGTTCCTTGATGACTATGATCAGGTGAATGCACACCCTTTGTGCCATGTACTGCTTTTAACTCAAGTGGAGAACAGCTGTTTGAAAATGCAGTTTATTTTCAACAGTTGCAATTCAGTCATCACTCTTAAATCCTGTAATTTAAACCATGAATATTTTTCTATACAATTTATGTTGTATTTCTTAGTGGGGGGTTTTTGTGTTGTTTTACTACATCTTATGTACTTACTTCAGGAGGACTTCCAGATGCCTGATGTGCGTCTAGCTGCTACAGGTATGGACTCCTGTCCTGCAAGTGATGAGGGCACTGAGGATGAGCTGGAGTCAGACAGAAGGAACAGCAGTGGCACCAGGACACGGCTATTGCCAAGTGCTTCCAGACAACTGGTCAGGGGAAAAAAAAATTGATTTTATTTTTCAAACATAATTCAGTATTGAGCTAAAAAACGGTGTTCATTATGTGATCAGTCCTATCAAATTGCACAGGTTGGAGAGAGTAATCGTCCCAGTTTCAGGCCGGGTTTGGAAGGAGGCAGTTCTGATGATGAGTCTCTGAGTGGCCGTGGCAGTCAATCTCTGTCTAGAATTGAACAAAGACGATCTGCTGAGGGCCAAGTCATCAACCCTCCTGTCACAGGTATAATAATGTGCTCTGGCCTGATTTGATTTCTCTTTCTGTTTTGCTGGATTTTCTGCTTTCTTAGTGTTGTAGAGTTAAAGCCCCATATAATTACTGCAACAAGTGTTAATCAAATGGAACATGTTACTAGTTCTTATGTTGCAGGTTTTACACAGTTGAAGTAAACAGACTGCACCCAATGTCTTAAGTTTGAAACATCAATGAAGCTAGAGATAAACCATTAAGCAGATCTTTTTTTCATCTCAGAATAAAAGAGCTTGCTTTTAGCACTCAGTAGTAACAGTTTTTTTTTTTTTACCTGGTAGGAGGTTTCTTAATCGTTCTCACAGTGTTTATGTAAATAATACAAATAGTATTTTTTTAACATTTCTGTTTTATGAAATTTTAACCTAACAACACAAACTGCGTTATTGAATTGCCTTAAGCAGAATCATTTCACAACACTTGATTTTTTTTTATGTTTCAGTTATCTACCAGCATGTGAGTCTAGTCTAGGGTTCAGCAACCTTTACTATTTGAAGAGGTATAGTTGACCAGAAGAAAATCTGCCTGGAGCTCCAAAAACTATTTGAGCCCTTTACAAGCAGGTACTACAGCCTATTGGCTAATTATCCAATCAACAGTACAAATGGGTCTAAATGAGCATTTATATATGTTTTAACAATGCAGGCCTATCCTTTCTGGGTTTGTGCAAATAAAAGTAGTAGCCAAAATGCCATGAAAAAGCTAAATATGTACACGAGTAGTATTCAGATGACCTACATACTGTAACTTCGTAATAGATGGAGGCAAATGGACACTGCGCTATGGTGGTAGCAGGGCAGGCTCAAAGCTGTAATAATTTTTGTCCTAGTACCATAATGTTCTACCGCTTTATGAAGCTTTGATATTTTTTCAGTTGAGAAAATAACTATGTAGTTTTCAAATATGTGATCAGCTGATCCAAGTAATGCCAGTTTAGAAATTTGCTCAGATGTTTTCAGAGATGTTGACCCGCTAACATGCCAGCTGGCTAGCTCTACTTAGCAGGCATAGCTGGTAGCCATTGAGTCAGGAAGCCACTAGGGAGGGGCTGAAAAGCTGCGTTTGGCTCGGGAGCCACGGGTTGCTGACCCCTGGTCTAGTCTGTCACCTTGAATCTTTAGGTGATTGCCTGTTTGTTTTGTGCTATTGTTTAACTCTAGGGGATGGGGGAGGTGGGGATGGAAGCAGTGGAAGCGAGGAAAGCGGGAATGATGGGGGGGTTTCCACCATCCCTCTTCTGACAACTAAAGTCCAGACCACCTATGATGTCCTGCGTGGGCTAGGGATTGTGGGTAGCAGTACTGCTGGTGAAGATGAGGATGGTGATCTAAATAATCTGGCAGGACATAGCAGGAACAGCCTTTCCAGACACACGGAGGTGAGAATGACGCTCCCTTCAGGTACTATGACACACACAGGTGTAGCTAATATCAGTGGTGGTTGCTTTCCATGTAGGCCAGTGGGCTCATTAGTGCACCTAAAGGTAATGGATATATTATTAATCTTATGTGACACACCTGCGCTTTTTGACAATGACAAAGGATTATTCTTAATGTTTTTGAGAATTCACAGGCAATTTTGTGCATATTGAGGACTTCTATTTTGTACAGGTTTTATACTTTTTGATTGCTCTTGTATTGTTGAATTGTGTTGAATAGTTCTTGACTTGTTCACCTAAAGAGATTTCTGGATCTGTTGCTTGAATTACATGGTGTTTTCCAGATGGGTGACCGTGTGGGTCCTGTAGGAACAGGGAAGGCCAGCATCTCTCAGGAGCCTTCATTGGGAGCTCAGAGACTTTCTCCTGTCAACTGGAGCACAATCCTGGACCGACAAGAGGCACTGGTGAGAACATATACATGACAAATGTGATGCAACTTCAACTGACCAACTGATGGGCATTTCAAACTGCCTATGCAGTACATCTTTATTTTATAAAGCAGATTAATGTAATGTAATTAGCACTGAACAAGCACAGAGTAATACAACTGCTGAGGGATAAAATACCAGTGAATATGACAAGTGTGTAAAGACATATTTGTTGATATGATTCTGACTGGATCCCAGAATGCCATGGAAAATGCAGAGTCTGGGCCCAATGTTGATCAACTGTTGGACTCTGTCTATCTGAGGAGTGGAGCTGGACTGAGAAGACCTCAGGACCTAACTGTGTCCCACCTTCAAGGCACCCAGGGGAGCTTCCACCTTTCCCAGGTAAAATAGATGACAGAGGAATATGTGAAAAGACCAACGTATGCATTACCCCCATCTACACCAGTCAGCCATAACATTATGACCACCTGCCTAATACTGTGTACACGAGTCGATTCAGCAGTTATTTGTCACTCCACAACTCCTTGAGCATCTTCTGTGAATCTGTTTGCTTCCATAGTTATACTGTCAGGAAGAGCACAAATATGTCAACTGTTCAGTGAAGAACTTGTGTAAAAGGAGTGAAAGCAGGTTAGATATTTTTTAGACAAATGTGTGGGCGTCCATGACCCTGTCGCCAGTTCACTGTTTGTCCTTCCTTAAACCACTGTTGGTAGGTACTAGCCACTGCAGACCAGGAACACCCAACAAGACCTGAAGTTTGAGAGATGCTCTGACCCAGTCGTCAGCCAGAGCAGTTTGGCTCTTGTCAAAGTCACTGCTTATCCTGCTTTCACAGTGTTTCCCCTATTTATTTGTTGCAAAACACCAGACTTTTGGTTGGTAACTTCTGTTTAAAGGTCATGTAAAACAAGAAGTATTAATGAGATGCTTTTATTCCACACAAAAACTGCCAAAGCTACCAGTTACTTCACAATTAAAGAAGTTAGAACAGACAATCTTTAAAAAAAAATATACATACAGAAAAAGAAATTCACATAATGAAATATGCCAAACTATAATAAACTCAAGTTGGTGCAAACTACAGTTTGAACTGCTCAGCAATTTAAAGCAAACTTGTGCTATTTTCATAATCAGTGCTTATCAAAAACTATATCAAAAATGTAAGCTTGACACTTTTCCATTTAAAACTTTGATTTAAATTTATGAGATCAACAAATTGGAACTTAAAACCATGGGCTGTATTTGGGGTTGCGTTTGACCCATAACCTATAATATGCCTATATCACTCATGCTAACACTGGAGTCCTCGCCGCCAACCCCCTGCCCCCCTGCTGCCCCTCCCACCTCTCTCCCTTCTTCTACCGCTTCTCTACCTCTCTTCCTCATCTTCATTTGTATCTGGAGTTTTGGAGAAAAACATTAATATTTTTGGCTGAGCATCCCCTGGTTTCCTCCTGGTGCCATGCTCACGTTAGCGTTAACAGCAGCCAGATAACTTGCGTTTTAACATTACCTGCTTTATGGGAAATCATCTCACCTCCTTGAACTGCCACCTTATTGTGGTGGAGGGGTTTGAGTACCCGAGTGATCCTAGGAGCTATGTTGTTGGGGGCTATATGCCCCTGGTAGGGTCTCCCAAGGCAAACAGGTCCTAGGTGACGGAGCCAGGCCTGGGGTTGGGGCTCGAATGCGAGCACCTGGTGGCCGGGCCTCCCCTCACGGGGCCTGGCCAGTCTTAGCCCAAACGAGCGCAGCTTGTCCTGATGTTTTGTCTTGTAGTGCCATCTTAGTTTATATTCCTTAATTACAGCCACATTAGCTCCACAATTAAGACACACGGGTTTACCCCGTGTTGGAGTTTACCCCGGTGAACGAGAGGGTCGCTTCCCTGCGCCTTTGGGTCGGGGATAGGTCTTTCACTGCCGTTTGTGCCCACGGGCCGAATGGCAGTGTAGAGTACCCGGCCTTCTTGGAGTCCCTGGGAGGGGTGCTGGAAAATGACCCGACTGGGGGCTCCATTGCTCTACTGGGGGAATTCAACGCTCACGTGGGCAGCGATAGTGACACCTGGAGGGGCGTGCAGCTGTTGACCTCAACTGGGGAG
>NW_018127961.1:1218311-1218627 GCF_001952655.1 Monopterus albus
GAATACTTCGATGATCTCCTCAACCCCGGCGTCATGTCTTCTGATGAGGAAGCAGAGGCTGGGGGCTCGGAGGTGGACTCGTCCACCACCCAAGGTGTATCACCGAGGTAGTTAAGAATCTTGTCGGTAGCAAGGCACCGGGGAGGGATGAGATCCGCCCTGAGTATCTTAAGTCTCTGGATGTTGTGGGGCTGTCTTGGTTGACACGCCTCTGCAACGTCGCATGGCGGTTGGGGACCGTGCCTCTGGACTGGCAGACCGGGGTAGTGGTCCCTCTTTTCAAGAAGGGGGACCGGAGGGTGTGTTCCAACTATAG
>NW_018127961.1:1219587-1222720 GCF_001952655.1 Monopterus albus
TCCTCTCAGCAGCTGTGTAAGACCCTGAAAATGAAAGTTATTGATGCCCACAATGCAGGAGAAGGGTACAAGAAGATAGCAAAGCGTTGTCAGCTTGCAGTTTCCACATTAAGAAATGTAATTAAGAGATGGCAGATCAGGGGAACTGTGGAGGTCAAGATGAGATCTGGAAGCCCAAGAAAACTCTCGGACAGAACTGCTCGTATGCTGGTCAGAAAGACAAATCAAAACCCCCATTTGACTGCAAAAAACCTGCAGGAAGATTTAGCAGACTCAGGAGTGGTTGTAGTTGTAAAAATTTGCCTTTTGTGTAGGCATGGCGGGGGTCTCATTGGCATGGTTGCTTACCATGCCTGTACTATTATAGGGGAAATACTGTTCCAACACATTAACTTTGAGGAATGAATGTTCACTTGCTGCCTAATAAACCCCGTACACTGAGAGATGCCATTACAACGAGATCATCAATGTTAATCACTTTAAGCTATCAGTGGTCATAATGTTTTGGCTGATGTTAGCCATGGGCAAGGTAGGCTTGAAGATGGAATCTCCAACAACTTGTAGTATTCACTTGACCTCATCAGTATGGCAGTTTCACTTTGAACTCCTTGTTCAGTGGCTTGAACATAAAATTATATATTTTTTTAAGAGTTTCAGAAGTAAGGTGAAAGTAATGCCACACATTTTAATAGTTAGGCAGCTTCCCCCTTCTTGTCAACCTCCCTTCCCATAGGTTCTGCTCCCAGAATGTGATGACAAAGATGATGACAGTGGAGCAGATGAACCTGATGGTGCTAGGCCTTCCTTTGACTTAAGGGGAGGTCCCTGTGGTGATGTGATTGCTGCAGAGGCCTCAGGCAGCACCAGTGAGGATGATAAAAATCCTCTTTCCATCTCCCTGGAACCTAAGTATTTCTCCCAGAGCTTCTACTGGGAACAAGAAGATTCAGATGATGGGTGGAACATTTGCCCTGATAATCTGGAGGTGCAATTTCAACAAGGTAGGCCTTTTGTTTAATGTTTACAACAGACCTTAACTTAGTTGATAGAGGCACTAGGGCTGAACAGTTTGGGAAAATGAATTGGAGCTTTATTTTAAAACAATATTGTGATTGTAGTTTAATGTGATCTCCCACTGTCCTTTATAACCAGTTGTTTGGCTGAGAGATCTCAAACTGTACAGTACAGCAGTATATACAGTACAGACATGTTTGTTTTTTTTCTTCATAAAATTCTGCAGATCAGAGCTCATCACATGCTCTCAGAACTTTAATGTATGGGAATTTCTGATGAACCCAGAGCAGAAAACTAAGCTATACAATTATCACCCTGCTCAATAAACTACCTAGCAAACTAGCTTTCTTCTGAGTACCTCTTATGTTGTGAAACGTGACTGGTGTTGGTATTGGACTCATTGGGAGCTATGGTCCTCAATCCTTTGCCTGCATAGTTGCTGCTGTTAGAAGCAATTTAACTATTTGATGCATTTAAGTCTTTTAAATTTCTTTTCTATGCTACATCTTGATGGTTTTTTAAACTTATTTATGTAAAGTGTGTCAACAACATTCTCTACTGTTACTTCGCCTCAGTGTTTAACATTGATAATGGTACGATAACTGGGTGACAGTCGTGGGACCAAACCAACGTAGCTACTGGGGACGGATGTCTCAATACTGGAATTTCTGACTTCAGTACAATACCTTGAAAAATATTGATATTCTACCATTTTCAATACCACATGGAAAAATTGTGCTCAACACTGGGGAAAAATTGACACCCGATTGAGGGCATAAAGTTTTACTTTTTATTTAAAAGACTGTATAACAAGGCTATAACATGACCAGGTGCAACTTTTTTCAGGAAAGCATTCTTATGCGTTCTCTTACTACTGGGATCAGTTTGACCTTATCCTGTTCCTCACTTACTGCACACACTTAGTGGTTTGTTTGAGCATGTGTATGCACACTTTTATGAATCCAGATTTTATTTATTTTTTTGTCTGCACATACACATTTGTGTGCACGCATATGTGCATGTCATGCATGGGCACACGTGCATGAGTGTTTGGAAATATATACAGGGGGGCAAATAAGTATTTGATACACCAGTGATTTTTCAAGTTTTCCCACTTACAGAGAATGGACAGATCTGTAATTTTCATCGTAGGTACACCTCAACTGTGAGAGACAGAATCTACAAAAAAAAATCCAGAACATCACTGTTAGATTTTTAAATAATTATTTTAAAGCTGAAACTCCGTGTTGTCCAGCGACAGCCCCAAAACCTGAAAGGTCTGGAGAAGACCTGTATGGAGGAGTGGGCCAAAATCCCTGCTGCAGTGTGTGCAAACCTGGTCAAGAACTACAGGAAACGTCTGACCTCTAACTGTAAACAAAGGTTTTGGTACCAAATATTAAGTTCTATTTTTCTATTGTATCAAATACTTATTTCATGCAATAAAATGGAAATAAATAATTAAAAAATCTAACAGTGTGATTTACTGGAATTTTTTTGTAGATTCTGTCTCACACAGTTGAGGTGTACCTACGATGAAAATTACAGATCTGTCCATTCTTTGTAAGTGAGAAAACTTTGAAAATCGGTGGTGTACCAAATACTTATTTGCCCCACTGTATATGTTTACATCCATTTGTATGTGAATTCTTGTGGCGTGCGCATGCTCATATAACCTTATACATTATGGCTATTTGTTTTAATTATGCAGCACTTTGCAACTGTCTTGAAAAGTGCTATATAAATTAACTGAACTTTATTTATTCTCACCTAGTAGCAGATAATGGGAGAAGACTAGTAGACATTATCCAAAAAATCAAAAATCACAGCTTTTGTTATTTGAAATTGCCTTATGTTAAATTGTGATTTTTTTGTTTTTTGTTTTTTTGAAACAATTGTTCAGCACTACTAGGCACTCAAACCTTATACATAGTTGTATAATGCGTTAATAATGTTGCTTGTCTTTGAAGATGCCAATGCCACTCATAGTGTGGTTTACCAGAATGAAGAAGGGCAGTGGGTGACAGATCTAGCATATTACTCCTCCTTTGAGAAAGAGGTTGATGAGAAGATATCAGAAGATGCTGGTCAGTTTCAAAATGAAGACTTTATTCCTGCT
>NW_018127961.1:1222735-1225342 GCF_001952655.1 Monopterus albus
TGGTATGTACCAAATCAACAGCTTTATTACAGTACTCTGAGATTGTTGTACTGTAGTGTTTGTTTTGTTTTTTATATATAGGTTATATATAAAGGTTAACATTTTTAATGATGGTTTTGGTAAAAAAAAATTTTGTCCTCTTATGTAGGTGATGCTTTGGAAAAGATCGTTAAAGATCAGGAGGAGTTTGAGAAAGAGCACCAATTCATGCAGGTATTCCCCCCCCCCCCCTCTTTCTTTTTAATTACCAGACTCTCGTCTTGGAAGGTCCCCTCCAACAGCTACATTCTGATGAGGGCTTCCCAGGTCTCCTCAGAGTTTAAGCAGGAGGACCAAAACTACCTGCGACTCTCTTTAGGGCAGTTTTTTGGACAACGCTCTGAAGCCTTAGGCAGCCTGGGTAGTACTAATGATATGAATGGAGTTAAACGGGTGAGCAAAATTGCTTTTTTGGGTCTCAGTTAAAACTATTTTCTCTGTTTCTTGGAGGCAATTTAGAATGTATTCATACATAAAGCTATCTATGGGATGTCCACCAACACTGACATGAAGTTGGTGTCTGATCACTCAAAAGGTCTACTCTATTGGTGTTGAGTCTATTTTCAGTCGTGCTTTATGCCTTATGCTGAGCAGAAACTGTATGGATTTGCCCTGATTTTAGAACAGATTCAGTCACCCCGACTGCTTTTTAGAATCAAGCCAAATTTCCACCCCATTAGTTATTGTTTTGATGTACAATTAATCGCTGAATGACCAATGGTCTAATCCCAGACAATCAAATAAATTTTTGTCATGTTCGAACTTTGGTTAGCTGTCTTTCAGG
This sequence comes from Monopterus albus, assembly GCF_001952655.1. Taxonomy (NCBI): domain Eukaryota; kingdom Metazoa; phylum Chordata; class Actinopteri; order Synbranchiformes; family Synbranchidae; genus Monopterus; species Monopterus albus. The sequence continues at coordinate 1,223,559 of NW_018127961.1, forward strand.
TTCACAGTCTGAAGTTAGCTATGTGCACTTGCGTGAGTACGACGACAACAACATAGCACAGACAAGATATCAAATTTTGTAGGCAGAATAAACTGAAACAAGTCCATAATATATTTCCATACTGTATATGGATGAAGCCGCACCATACTGTTGTCTGTCATCAAAGCGGTGTCATGACCGGCAGCAACAGGAGATATACTGACAACAGATTACCAGTGTTCATCAGCTGTACAAAGTAAAACGCAGTTTTTTTTTTTTTTTAGTTGCCCTTGACTTGATTGGAGTTGTTAATGGGCACACCTGTTTCACGTTCTGTTGAAACAACTAGTGTGAGCACTCACATTGTGCCCGACTGAGTGAACATATAATGTGAATAGTAAAGTTGTGTATTCAGGTTGTGCGGGAGGGCTAATTAAAATGTATAATGTGAGTTAACACATCGTACATGATCAGTAAAAATTGCAGAATGTCAGTCTGTCCTTTTAGAATCCTCCTTTGATGGAACTGTGAAATGTGTTTAAAGCTTGTTCTTTATTCTTCAGCCATCCTTTGGCTACATCATTAGCTCTCCAGAGAAGAGGGAGCCATTTCCTCTGATTCACCTCTCAGACTTGTCGACTGGAGACAGATCTCCTCACAGTGAGACCATGGAACTCAGCGATGCAGACAGAACACTCAACCCAGGTGTGTTCACACTATTTCAAAGGCTGAAGAATCATTGTCTAGGTTTAGGGCAGAGACACACCTGCTGTGTTGCCTTAGTCTGAGCCAGCCAGATTGGAAAAAAAAAAATGGCATGTGAATATACTGCACTGATTATAGCCAACTGCCAACTAGTACATAGATTTTGCGCCTGTGTGAGAAATAGCTTTCTCTACCAGCTGTCAGTGGTATTTGTATTCGCCACTCAGAAAGGGAAAGAAGAATAGCTAGACTGGATATACAAGCTGTAAACAAAGCAGCTCTCTTTCACCACAGCCGCTGTTGATAGAATATGTTTGCTAAGGAGTTGCAAATGGCACCGGCGTTCTATGCCCTTGGTCTTTATGTTGTGGAATAGGAAAGGAAGTTGCATAGATGGAAAAAGGTGAGCAAATGCACTGCAGTCAGGCTCATAGATATTGGCAGTGTGAAGTGTTTTTTTTTTTGGCATTTCGCCTTTGTATACACATTGAATATGAAATGAAACACTTATGTATTTTCTGTCTTTATTGTTTCATTTTAAACTGTTCTTTTATTGCTTTATTTATTTGTCTCTGAACCTGGACCTTGAGTCTGTAATAAAGTGTCATTCATTCATTCACTTTTGGCTTTAATTCAAGGAGTTTGACAAAAGAAAGTGTGGCTGTAACCATTCTGGAATTACAGCCATTTGTATGCACACACCATGGACATGACCAAATGCTAGGTTTCCTCCTTCGAGATGCTTTCAGCTGCTGATTGTCTGTGGATCTTTCCGCATTCAGTCTTGTCTTCACTAAGTGAAAAACATGCTCTACTGGGCTGAGATCATTTGACTGACTTGGCCAGTGAAGAACATCCCTTTTCTTGGCCTTGAGAAATTCTTCTGGGTCACTTTCACTGTATGTTTCTGGGTCATTATCCATCTGCAATATGATGTGGCGTCCTATCAGTTCTGCAGCATTTGGCTGAATTTGACCTGAGAGTATACGTAGCCCTGTACACTTCAGAATTCATCTTGCTACTTTCATCAGCAGTCACGTCATCAATGAACACCAGCGACCCGCTTCTATTGGCAGGCGGCTATATGGCCACGCCAAAAA
>NW_018127961.1:1227033-1262313 GCF_001952655.1 Monopterus albus
CTGCCAGGACCCGTCAGCTGTCTCAGGAGTCCCACGAGCCAACCAGGCTCGAAAGGACTCCTTCTTCAGCTTGACGGCATCCCTTACGTCCGGTGTCCACCACCGGGTTCGAGGATTGCCATCACGACATGGGCATATATATGGTGGCCATAACACTGCCTTCACCATATTTGACAGCTGATGTGATGTGCTTTGGATCATTAGCTGTTCCCTTTCTTCACCATACCTTTCTCTTCCCATTATTCTGGTACAAGTTAATCTTGGTTCCATCAGTCCAAAGAATCTTATTCCAGAGCTGGGAAGGCTTTTTTAGGTTTCTGGCAAAGTCTAATCTGGCCTTCCTGTTTTTGAGTGTTACCAGTGGTTTGCACCTTGTTGTGGAGCCTCTGTATTTACATCCATAAAGCCATCTCTTGACTGCAGACTTTGACAATGACATGCCTACCTCCTCAAGAACACTCTGGACTTGGCTAGATGTTGTGAAAAGGTTCTTCTTCACCGTGGACTGAATTCTGCAGTCATCCACTTTAGTTGTTTTCCATGTTGCCGATCCTGCTAGTTAATTTCTTCTTTTTAAGAATGTTCCATACTGTTGTTTTGCGCTCTCTCCAGTGTGTTACGGGCCCTAGACAGCATGCATTAAAAATTTTTTTTGGTGTGTGATTCACACAGTACTTTTGAGTGTTGTTCATGATAATCTCCTTGCAGAGGATCTAGACAAAACTGTCGAGGTGCCAGGTGAGAGGATATCACCAAAAGGAGATATTGATCCAGAACCCTCTGAACAGCAGGTACAGTTATGTTTCTGATGTATTAATGTTTGGATATCTTACTGTAGGATGACATGCATGGTTTAATAGGTTACAATATAAAAGCACTTTACCTCTATAGGGCCACACTGCACTGCCTGACCATGACCACATTGAGGACTCCAGCTCTGAGTCAGGCCTGGGTAACCAAAGCTCCGCATGCCCGGATAATAATAGCAGTCATTTCATGCTGAGTATCAGCACAATTGCCTCAGCTATTGCCGACGCATCCATCAGCACTGACCCATCACAGTTAGCTGTCATGATCATGGAGCTCTCCAAGAGGAGTAGGGCAAGTAATCGGCCTGCATCCTCTGGATCTGTTGGACCAATTGTTAGCAAAAAAGTAATTCCTTAGATTTTGTTTTCAAATAATATTCTTAAAGTGTGACTTCTTAATTTCTTCTTTACGTGTTCATCAAATAGCTATTTAAGATAAAAACAAACACTCTTTTACCTTTTGCATAGATGCGATCTGAGCCAGATCAGAGTGCTCTTTTGGACACACTGCAGAGAAGCACCTGCGTTGGAGAGCTGAGCACCTTTGACATGGAGAAATATCTTAAAAAAACAGATGTGTCTGACAGCAGTGATGCTTCTGTGGCACACACCACCCTTGACCTGACCAGCTGGGCTGGCAACCTCATCAGGAATCCTCAGGCAGGATACCTTGAGGAACAGGGGAGCTCATCTCGGCAAGTGAACAATGAAACTCAACAGTCCACACGTACAAAAACTGAGGAGAAAGAGAGAAGAGGGGAGACAGCACTAAACACTAGCTCCTCTGCAATGTTCCTGTCAAATGCACCTGGTAATAAAGATGAACCTAAAAGAAGCTCTGTTCCTCAGTCCTCTTTCAGCTCTGCCAGAAGCTCGGTGGGCTTAGGGCAGTCTTCCACATTCAGGCCTCCTACAGAAGAAATGACGACTTCTTCTACCACCAAGACTTGTAGTTTCTCAGACAGGACTCACACAGAAAATGTCAAGCCAGGAGAACTAAACCCACAACCATCTGAGAATATTAGGTCTTCTCTAGAACCGCAGCAGAAGAGCGAGAAGATCTTTGCTGCTTTGTCTGGCTTGCCCAGCACTTCCCCACAGTGGAGGAAAGAGCAGTCAAGCCTGCCTTGCCTTAAAAGTTACTCTCCCCTAACTCACAGGGTGAGGCGTGCAGGCCAGCAGCAACAGGACATACCTAGTAATTCCCCTGAGAAAAAACCACCACCTGGGAACATCAGGGCTGCTGCACTACCTCATAGCTCTTTGGAAAAACATATTGGCTTCTCCAGCCAAAACATCCAGCCTTCACTAGAACCTGCATCTGGTAAGTACAATGCAGAAATGTGGCTTTTGATTGCACCATTATTCAGTCAGCTAGAGATTATGTAGTACATTGTTCATACTTATTTTCCTCGTGAGACATCATCACAAACCTGTATCTTAACACCTGTTTCCTCAGAGCCCTCTGTTGAGGAGACGCAGTGTAATTTTAGACCATCCACCGCGCCACTCACCCATTCCTCTCCAAGTCAGACCTCAGTCCCCAGTGCTGATAGGTATTATCACTATGCTCTAGGCAAATTGTATTGAATATTAGTAATGAGTTTTTTTTTAGTATTTTTCTTTGACCCAGATTAAATGTAATCTGAAATAGATGATTAAATGACAATAAAGGAACTGCCACATTAATATTAAATATTTACTCTGTTTTGTCTGGTGTAATAAATTTTGTTTAGCTGAGGCATATTATTACTGGTAGGAACAGGACATTATTCATGTATTACTTCACTTCTGTGTTGTCTTGTCTTCCCAGTATTGGATCGCCTCCTTCGTCCAATGGAGGTCTGGCAGATAAACATCAGAATCTTGACCGCTCTCCTCAGTCTACCTGCTCCAGCCCTAGTCTCAGCAGGCTCACATACATCTCAATGAATGATGGCACTGTCATACCCACACCTGAGACACAAGGGGTAACATGCTACATAGTAAACTTTACTAATATGGAACAGAGAGAACAGAATATTCTTTCTGCAGTATTAACATTTTAAGTTTAATTACATTGTCGCATTACAAGCTAGGTCTCTATAATGCGGACATTATTGTTGGAATGCAGAAATATTATTTTTGTAGACTAATAATACTATATAATAGAAATGAGTCAACAAAAAAGAGATCTTTGAAATTTGTTTTGAGGATTAAATGTGTTGTTTAGCCGAAGCAGATGTATAGATACCTGTATCGGGTCTGATGACACCCTCTAGTGCTGTACTCGCTACTTGTAAAAGTTGTCTTATTCTGCATACTGATACCACTTAACAGTAGCATTACATTAACCTCATGCCAGCTGAGCTGCTCGTTAGACGATGGACAAAAAATTTCAGTGCTTCGTGGATATTTTAAGATGAGTGATGATGACGAAAGTAAAGCCGATGGTGAACTCTGATTCTGTGACAGAGAGGGAGTTGGTGCCGACAGACACACAAACAGCAAGTCTGTGAGTGTGCACACACAAGTGGACAAGGTGACGGAATACAGTAGTTACTATTTTACTGTGACAACAGCACTCTTTGTGTAACAAAATCTAGCAGCAATGGAGAGGATAATTAATGAAACACCTGTTGAACAAGGTAAACACAGCAACTGTTAAAAAAAAAATGCGACATCTTTACTCTCCCTGAGACCAGCAACTCCTCTACAGCAGAGCAGGCGTATGTCCAGCAGAAAGGACAGGATGAGGTCACAGACAGTAGCCAGTTTAAAGTGCGAACCCTTGTTAAATTAAACTGTTAAGTTGCAGACTGTGATGTTGTATGCTCCAAAACTTGCTGTTCTGAGTGGGAGTATTGAAATAATTTGGTACTAACAGATGGTTGCGCTCCTATTAAGGCTAAAACCCACTGTATTACAGTATGTTATGTAGTAGGCTACAGACCTTCAGTCAGTTACATGTTATATTCAATGGGAATGATTGCAGTGCTGTGTTTATCACAGTTTTCAAATTTGCACAGCCTCCTGTTGTAATTTAATCACAATCGCAAGGGAAATCTCATAAGTATAAACAGTTTCTAAAGCTTTTTATGGTCATAGTAATTTTTGTAGTAGAAACACAGGATTATTAAGTACTCTGTATCAGCATGTACTCAAATATAAGCACTTGTACTCAATCTGTAAAATAGTGGTATCAGTGCATCCCTATCCTAAATTAATGACTTTTATGTAACTGGTGGAAAAATGGTTGAATGTTAGAATTTGATAGTCCTTGATTTTTTTGCCCTCTACAGAATAACTGTACTATGGCACTGAGCACCACCATCATCAGATTCAGTCCAACTCCAACCGTGGAACCAGATGCTGAGTCTAACCTTGATATTTGTTGCCAACCCAAACGCTTGGACCAGGTGCAACCACAGCAGTCTAAAAGTCTGGACCCTCTACCAGCACAGCAGTGTAAAAGCCCAGGGCCTTCACGTAGTGGCTCTGCACTGAGCTGTACTCGCAGTCAAAGTGAATGCAACTACAGCTGTCCAGGGGACAGGACTGGTGATACTTCAGCAGGTTGTAGAACCCACAGGCACCTCTCTGAGTCCACTGTAAGGCAGCTCACTAAAGTGGACTCGGGCTATTGTAGCAATCTGAACATTCAGCAAACTAACAGTATCACAGCTCCTCAGAGCTGCCAGCCATTGGGAGCTGCTAGCATGCTGGTAGCCTAGGCATTCCGCCAGCCTACTCATCAGAGGGATTTCACTATGTGCCCATTCCCAGCTTTAAGCCCCAGTGTGCTGGCTTGATTGACCTTCCCCGCCAAGGAAGCATGCAGTCCCTTCTTACTGGATGCTCCGTGTACAACTCCCAGCTGGGTCAGCAGTATTTGGGATCTGAAGCTCCGTTACCTCCCCGTGCTTATCATGTGGCAACAACAGGAAGTGATCTCTACAGTGTGTCCTCCACAGGCATGTCGTTTTCTCTCTCCACTTCTAATAATAAAGCTGCTGAGCTGTGTGAATAACAATAAAAATACTATTTTATGAGTAATGATATAATACATCCACATTGCAACATGCTTAAACCTGTGGACTATACTTGTCTAATTGATTCTGCTTCCTTTTGCTCTTTCAGGCATACCCAACAGTGATCCAACAGTAAGACACATCCATCCAACATCAGGCTCTGTAGGGATTTCTGGGGCAACTGTTGCTCATTACCTCCCTCGACCTCATCAGAACCAACAGGACATGGGAATGATGGGAAAGGCCTATGGTCAATATGGTGCCGAGCCACTGATGTCAGGTGGTCTTGAGGAACTGGGAGGTAGCAATGTGTTCATAAGAAAGTTGCCTCCATTTAACCATTTCAATACACTATGTATGCTCTTGAAACTACACAAACTGAGAAGACTTTCAAGCTGTAGTGACATGAGACTGTTGTTGTTTTATCAGTATTTTTCAAACATTAATTAATTAATCATGCCTTCAGCTAGCAATCTATTTAAAGAGAGAAATCATTATCATTTTCTTATCTATAGCAGAAAATTGCAACAAGGAATTAAACATGGAATTTTTAATTGCTGCAGTCAAGTTAAGTTTTATAACATTTTGTTTCTCATTATCTTAGTACATTACTCAGCTCTTTTTCCTTTGAATGGAGAAGCAGCATTTTTCTGTTTAACTTATCCACATTCCACTCATCTTCAGGACAAGTTGTGGTACCAGAGGAGCTGCGGTTCCCTCATGCCTGTTGCGTAGGCATTGCCTCACAGACCTCTCTCAGCCTCTTCAACCCCTCTGAAAGGTGGCAACAAGTGTCGATTGCAATCACCAGCCTGGCCATTGATGGAGAGAAGGTGAGTGGAGAGCATAAAGATGCAGTATCAAAGCACATATAATGTTTTTGAACTTAACAAGCTGTAACCTGTAGCTTCCCATATCCGTAATCCGGTAGAACTTGAAGGGCTGATGTGGTTGGTTCTGCTTTGCCTTTCCACTGTATGGAAGGTGGGGCAGTGCTTGTCTCTACGCAGCTGAGCAGAGAACAAATCAATGATTGCAGTGCTTGTTAATTTCACGTGCAAGAAAAAAGCCAGTAACCGAGACTGTATGAGCAGTTTAACAGTTGTTGAACAAGTAGAACACAAACTTGCAGAAATGTGATGTCATTGCTTCTTTGCCTGTGATCAACTCACTGAAGTCCCCATTTTACATCTAACCCTGTATGAATGTATATTCACACACAGTGCTTGTAACGCACTTGAGATACAGTATAATGACACTGCTGTTTAATCAGTCATGGGCAACAGCCCTGCAAGCACTCACCCTCTACCCCGATATGACATTGCCAATCCCTACAGGTGGATAGCTTGCCTTATCAGTGGCTGATTGTTAAGAACAAAACAATCATTGGACCGAAGAGTACAGAGGAGCAGAAGGTGTTGTTCATACCTCCACAGCCTGGTGTCTACCAGTGGGTCCTTGGTGTTTGCTCTTGGCCTGCTTCTGCTGAGAGAGAGGTGGCTGCAAGGGCTAATATCTTTGTTAAAAAGGTGGTGCTAGTTGCCATAGCGGAGAATCCTGCACTAGAGGTGAGGCCTCCATTTCAGAGACCACACAAAAATAATCTGTTGCATAAAAAAATGAACTAAAACAAAGTAAATGTCTCAAGGGTTGAGATTTATGCATAGAAGTGGTGTTTTGAGATAATACAGGGTGATGTTGCCCCCATGTGAGTGATGACGAATAAAAATCTTGTATATTACATAAGACCGTGTCTCAAATTCATTTTGGTTGTTAGGTTGAATTCAGCACATCTGACTGTTTGGATTTTGGAGAGCTTCCAGAAGGCGGTGCCAAATCTCTACCTCTCAAACTGCTCAACAGGACTCATGCCACTGTGCCCATCCGTCTGGTCATCAGTGCAGTGAGTCAACACAATATATTCCTACATATCTTTAGACCACTTACAAAAACAACAGAGATAAATTGACCTCCACTGGAAAGTGTGTGGTTCCTACATAATAATGGAGATAAATTGACCTCCACTAGAAAGTGTGTGGTTCCTACATAATAATGTAAAGGCGAGATCACAGGTGCATATACAGACAGGTGACAAATAAAAGGAAAAACTGACATAGTGTTTTAGTAAGGTGCCACCAGAACAGCTTCAGTGCTCCTTGGCATTGATTGTGCAAGTCTCTGAACTTGAGGGGTGAACACCATTCTTCGAGACCATATTCACCCATTTGGTGTCTAACATGTTGGTTCAAAGTCCTCAGTTCGGTTGAGATCTGGTGATTGTAAAAGCCACAGCACATGTCTGCCTGGACACTTACCTCCTCATCTGTCCCTCTCTGAGCTCTGTAACTCCATCCCTAATTTGTGTTTTCTCTATGGAGGTGAACACACACTCAATTATATGGAATAATATAGACTAGTTATTTTTCAGTGTCAGTTATTTTTTTAGCTGTTGTAAAACTAAGTCCTCAACACTTGAATCAGCATTATAACGACTAATTCTTACTTTGGTTCACTATAAAAAGCAGCAAAAACACACCAGTGATAATAAACTGTATCTGGGTTGTTCACATTCTACATCTCATTCCTCCAGAACGCTACAGCATGGCGATGCTTTACCTTTTCCAAGCATGATATTACTACGACTCCCGAGGCAACACAGACGGCTGGACACTTGACCCCGGTGTCTTCTCCCTCGGTTCTGAATCATGTGATGCATGCCAGCTACAGCGAGGTTAGTTTCCAAAATCAAAGCAACCATAGTCAGCATCTCAGTCACTTCAGTTATTTTAGTTTTGTATATTCAGTAAAGATTGCTTAAGATAGATAACTTGTGGTTTTCTGGCAGAATATTAAGATATTATGGGTAACACAGGTTCACAAGTCCAGTCTGATTCTGTCTAACCCTCTGACCAACTAAACTTGCATGATATGATAATGTGACAAATGTAGCTTTTTTTTTTTTCCTTCTTCAGAATCCAGAAAGCTTCATAGTGTGGGTACATTTCAAGGCCCCTCAGAAGTACACAAACATTTCAGGTAATCAGCCTTGACTGAAAACCTAAATAGCACTTAAAGACACTCTACTTAATTTCTTTTCAGCTGCTAGAGGGTCTAGTGAGACTCGAAACAAACTGACACCATAGGCAGCTCCTAAACGCTCTTTGCCCCTCCCATTACGTCCTCTTTCCAGCAATAATGTTATCTATGTATGGCTTGTTGTGACAAACTGTGCCGAATGCAACCTTCAATCTGAAGCTATTGTTGGGTGACTACTGAGTAAAATTGTCCATCCTGTAGAATGCTCTGGTTACTGCTAATATGGTACAAAGCACTAGCATTACACAAAGCTCAAATTGCTCCCAAGTTAAAACCGTATTAATTCAATACAAAGGTAAAATCATGACCATGTTGGGTTGCTGTTACTAAAACAAACACATTAGCTTTAGATGCTAACATGTCCAGAAGGGAGAAGTTCAAAGTGTTTATTTGTCATATACACAGTTAGGAAACGTGTTTCCCTGTACAATGAAATTCTTACTTTGCCGTCCACATGAATGCCACAAAATACAAATGAAATATAAAGTAGATAAATAACACAAAATCTAAGGCAATTTAAGCAGCACAGATGCAGCAATATAGTAGAAAAAAAAATGCCCCATATGGATTGAATTTGAGTCCTATGGTTGAATTTAACACTCTCCATCTGAAACTGCCAAACTGATGTTAACCCTGGTTTTTTGCTCTTTATTTGTGCAATTCTCTCTGTGCAAAAGAATGCAACATCTTTAGTCTGGCATCTACTGTTTTGCACTTTTAGTTGTGTGAAATGAGTGCTTGCTGTTTTAAAACACTTCTTATAACTTTCGCTAGGTGACAGGCGGGGTTAATTTGCAGAACATATTTTGAAAAAAGTTTTCAAAGGCTAGAATAAGAAGACGAGCTGTAGGTAGCAGCATGTTGTGGAGGGGATAGTAAAACAGAAAGGAACCATGTCCTGTCTCATTTTCAATTGATTTATCATACAGTGCATAAAATCTTATGTAATGCATCTTTATGGATGAATTTAGGAGGCCACCTAACTTCTAATATATACATTTCTAGACCTTTACAGTTTCCAGATTGTTTAAAATCACAAAACAGAACCCAGTAGTTTTCTTCTAACCTTAACTCTTTGGCGTTTTACTTGTCAGGAGAGCTTGGCCCAGCTGATGAGTACATTGCTCGGGTGGACATTGAAGTGGACTCCCCTGGTCCAAGTCATGTGATCAGGAGTATTCCCCTCAGGGCCAAGTCTGGAACTGCAAGGGTTCATGCTCCTAAAGACCTGCAGGTATTCAAGCTGCCATACAGCAGTTTTTAGATTGTTGGTATATCTGCACACCACAAACACACAGTTAATGTAGTTTGTCATGTGATGAGTCTTCACAACAGAGAGATAAGCCAGCTTGTATTACATTGGCTAATTTAATGTAATCTAATTATTGTACCAGCACAAGGTAAACTTAAAGATTATGTTTTAAGAAAGTAGATGAAATAAAAAGGATCCAAAAGAAAAGCACACACAGGGACTATTCTGATTATCACTGGCCAACTTTGAGAATTAAGACAATAATGTACTTCACAGTTTTGTGTTAAGAGAAGTGAGACTTTATCAAATGGAATTTGTAGGTTAGTTTTTCTCCTTCTGTATTCTCATTGACTGACAGATGCAGGAGTACTTGCTCAAACCAAATAGTCCTGTTCAGCATCTCTCTGACACAGTTTCCAAACTAGCTAAATGTGACTGAGACAAACTTTCCTGAAAAAGGGCCTCTTGCAGCTGCAAAGAAGTGAGTCATACAAATGAACAAAAGGCTCATTCTGAAATCTTCAGATCCATTCATGGTGATTTTTTTATTTTATTTTATTTTTTATTTAAAGCAGTTAACATAGCACCAGACAGAAAATGACTGAGCAAAGAATGTGCATTTTTACAGTACATGTAAGTGCATAAGGCCCTTGTGAAATATGGATGTTTGTTTTTGAAAGTGGCATTATTCAGAACACAAGTGCATATACAATGTCCGTCTTCATACAGAGAAAACTGACGCACTCCGTGCTAGTCAAACATTTTGGCACTTACAAAATTATGTAGTAAGTGTGGGCAAAGCAAAATATGTTTATTGTTATTACTTCAAAGTAGCCAACGTTTGCTTTGCTTACAGCTTGGCAGAGGTAACAATTGATGCCTAGTGTGTTTTTTCTTGTAACCAAGTAAAAATGAAATTAATAAAGTAAAAGTTGTTTACACATCTTGTCCTAGAGTGACCCCTCCCCATGCTATGAACTGTTTATTAGAGAGAATTGGTGGAATGTTATTGGCCAGACCAGGTCCAAAGACAGCAGCAGCGTTGACTCAGACAGGTGCCCCACATTTGTCATCATAGGAGTCAAATGTGTAGGATATTATATTGAAAATCACTGCAAAGGAAAAAAATCATTTTGACTGTACTAAACAGACGGTTCTGTACATTCCTGGTGAGACTAAACAATAAGAACAAAAGATGAAAGTGAAAAATGATATCCCTATCTGGGCTCCAGAGCATTTCATGTGTCAAAAGCTCCCAGTAAAGTAACACACGGTGAAGCAAACATGAATAACTATCTACAATATTTCTAAGGGCATTTTAGACCTTCCCTCTATTGTTGTATGTAAATACAGGCCAAGCCAAAACAATTCTAGGTGAAACACTAAATGAATGACGACCTGCCATTTCTCTGTACTCAGTTGAGAGAGTCTTGCCATCATTTGGATTACTGCAATAGTTGAGTAGGGCTATTTGTTGTTTACCAACACAACCTCAGCACAGCACAACTTTGAAGAATCTGTAATATGCAACGTATGTTTTGTTAAATGCTTTTTTTTGGCTTAATGCATAGGTAATTCAATGTTATTTTACAGTTTTAATGTGAGTAAGCAGTGAACTGCTTTGTGTGCTGCTTTTGTCTAGACTATTAGTCTGTCTGCTCCACTGGGTAAATCTAGTCAACAGATCCTGCCACTGAAGAATGCTGGAAACATTGACGTGCACCTTAAACTTAAGGTAATTCTGATATTTACTTTTCTTATTAGGTCTGGGTTTTGTAAACCTCTCTGACATTTTAGATACACACAGCCTTATTGATATTTTGCTTCTGTTTTTCTTGTTCTCCATTTTTTTACCTTGATTTCTTGCTTCTCCTACTTCTCTTCTTTGTAATTGTGTTCTATCTGTTTATTCTTGTTCTTCCCTCAATACTCTTTTCTCTCTTGGTCCCACTTTGCTGCTTCACCCACCCCCTTTCCTGCACTCTGTCTCTCCCTTGATCTGTTTCTTTTCCACCTCCTTCTCCTTGTTACTACCACAATGTTCCAAGTACTGATCATTTGCTGTTTTGTTCCCACTTTTTTTGTTCCTGTTTTCACTTTGGTTCACTCTCTTTAATTTGTCTGTATAGAGCAGTGATGTTGGGGACAGTTTCTCTGTGACACCTGAAGAACTGTTTCTGAGTGTAGGAGAGGAGCAAAAGGTGGTTGTGTCCTTCAAAGCACAGGGCCACAGAAAATACAGAGAAAGGTATGCAGTAATGGCATTTACATGCACATACAGTAATGGTATGTAATTGATTTTCTGCAGTAACAAGATATATTTAAAGGCCTGTGAATAAGAAGGCAGGTGGTTTCATCCTTTCAATAATTAGGTTAAAGAATTAGCGAAACCATGGTTTCTAGACTTCAGAGAGGGATGTATTGCTATGACAGCAGTACTGAGGGATGAAAGGAAACATTTTAATTACTGGTAACCTTGTATCCTTGTAAAACATTATTCCAAAGGCTGACTAACACTGAAAGTAATAGAAAAATAAAGATTTGTAGCTTCTATAAGTTAAATTAATTTTTACGGTTGAATAATTCATCAGTACTGGACTGTGAGCATCTAAATGCACTCATTGGATTTAACTTTGTCAATATATTACAGCCTTCTCACTATCTTGGTGCTGCCGTCAGGCCCCCAGTATGAGGTAACCATGAAAGGAGAAGTTGCCCCAGAGGATTCTGGGAAACCTCACATTCCCTCTGCTGCTGTCTTCGAGCCTGGTCTAGCCAGTAACATCCCACCAATTCTCTCTAATAAACAGTTCGTAGCCTGGGGAGGCATCAGTCTGGGACGAGCTATGTAAGCAACTTTTACTTTATTAATTTCACTGTTACTTGGTTACAGAAAAAACACTCTAGGTATCAATTATTCATTGGAAAGTAATCAATAAAAAACTCAAGGCCCAGTGGCCCATCTTAACTCTATTAAGGCTTGTATAATGTTATTCATGAGAAGGGACAGAGAGCATCTACAGGGAGTGTTATTCCTCAGAAGCTATTTCAACATAATGCTTAATTTATGTATACTTACTGAAGGGAGTAAAGGTAGAGAGAGCAGGAAGAAAGCAGAATCCCCGGGGAGCTGCTATATTCTTTAAAGATGTGACTAAGGCCAGGTCTGACTTTGCTATTCTACACAAATTATAACCAAGACTCTGTCTCAAAACAGCAGATAAGCAGTTTGACACAACTCCGATATTCTGTAATCACGTAACCAACACTTGCTATTGTTTTTCAGCCAACAGAAACTGGTTCTAAGGAACAACTCTACCAGCACCACACAGCAACTACGACTGCTCATTCGTGGTCAAGACCAGGACTGCTTTCAGGTAGAATGTAAATTGAAATATTTGAAAACTGATAAATGTCTTGTCTTTCTTCTTGCTCATTCTGAGTATCCTCACATCTTGAGTTTGTTTTGACATCCTGAACAGTTAAGTTTTTCATTTCCATAGTATCTAGTATTTGTGAATCAGGATGTTACTGCAAGTTTTTGTGTCAAACTGCAAATGTAGTATTTAGGTGGCTGAAGCTTGGCATTGTGTGTGCTTTTAAATGTGCTTTTGTCTCTACGAACACTTTGATCAAATGGATAAATGAAGCTAAAAGAGGACAAAGATGAATACGTTACTATGGTGTTAAGAGCTCAAAGTTATGATCATTATCTCTCTCTGTCTCCTTAAGTTCTGCATTACTAGTAAAACTGAAATTATATCAAATGATGATTGATAATTTGACTCATCTGTTAAAAATGTAGATTTTTTTTTCCCCAAATGGGAAGTCTATAAACTTGTTTGTCTTTTAGCTCCAGAGTATGTTCAGTGCTGAAGAGCGTTTGACTCGACATGGGGAACTGTCCATCCGTCCCAGAGAAGATGTGACTGTCCACCTGCTCTTTGCTCCCACCAGGGTGGCCTGCATGTTGGCCAAGCTGGAGATCAAACAGTCTGGAGTCCGGCCTTCACAGCCAGGGGTCAAATTCACGGTGAGGACGTGACTCTGCTCTCATCTTTCTCTGTAGTCACCTATTACTTTGCATTTCTCTCTCTTGTATATACACTGCCACTTGTTTCTCCTGCCACATTTTAACTGTTTCGTTGTCATATTGTCAAGAAAGAAAGACTTGAGCCATAGATTCATTTGTTTCTTATATTTTCCATCTTCAGATTCCACTTTCGGGCTATGGTGGGACCAGCAACATCATCCTGGAGGACCAGAGGAAACAGACGGATGGTTATGTGGCAACACTGAACAACATTGCTGTTGGTCATGTCAGCAAAGTGTGTCTGTGTGTGAGGAACACTGGTTCCAGGGCAGCCTTCATTAAAGCCGTGTGCTTTTCTGATGTGCAGACGCGATCGGTTTTAGATCCTTCTGTTGTTAGCCTCACCCCGTCACAGTTTGTACTGAAGGAAAGGACACAAGAGGTAGGACAGTGGGTACAACTAATACAAGTCACTTTGTACATTATCAGTTGAGGAAACTAAGTTACTAGGCTGTCTTCATGTACTGCACAAGGCACACATTGATGCAGCGAGACAGAGAAAAATGTTAATGATGACTGTTTTAGTTTGGCTCTCATACATGTTGGAATTGTGGCTTGGCTTTGACACTTGCTGTTTAACTTGTGTGACTTGTGTTTTTAGGTGATAACTGTGCTCATGAAGTCCACAGAAAGAGAACAGAGGTTGTGTCAGTCAACCAGTGGCCAGCTGGCTACTCTCTGTCTGTTCTGTGGAGATGAGGTTTCCAGGCAGCAGTACAGGAGGTGAGACCTTAAATTTAATACAGTTTGCATTTATGGCAAAAGCCATGGCCAGAGCACATGACCTTGTGTCCAGCCCCTTCTCATGAATACAGTATCTCAAGAATTGCTTCAAATTTGCGACGAGTGTCCACATGGACTTAAGGATGAGCTAATTTATTTTTGGTAGTCAAAGGTCAAGGTCCTCATGTTTTTCCCATTCCCAGAAATTTGACTGGTTGGCATACAACTGCAAAGCAGTAATTCTAGCATTTGATTTAGCAAATCCTTGTAGTTTTTTTATTTCCATATTAAAATCCACAAGAGGCTAGAGGCAAGAAAAAGTAAGCAAACCATTTGGAATTACCCAGTTTTCTACATTTGGTTTTAAAATGTGATCCAGTCTTCATTTAAGTTACAAATATAGACAAACACAGTGTACTTACAGCTACAGTAATATCACACAAATTATAATTGTTTATGTCTTTTATTGAACACACCCATTAAACATTCACACTACTGGTGGGAAAGGTTTATTAACTGATTGAAGCTCCTTTGGCAGCAGTAACCTTCAACAAGCTTCTTGTAGCTGTAGATCAGATGAGCTCATTCCACAGCTTCTCTGTTGGGTCAAGGTCTGGCCTTTCACTGAGCTGCTCCAAAAGGTGGATGTTTTTGTTTGTTTGTCTTGAAGGCATTCTGCAATAGATTTTATTCAATGATTATGGTCATTGTCCTGTTGCATCACCCACCTTGTACTGGGCTTTAGCTGGCAGACAGCCACCCTGATATTATCCTGTAGGATACCTTGATAAGCTTAATTTTTTTTCCCCTCCCTGATGGCAGTTGTCCAGGCCCAGAGGATGCAAAGCATCCCTACTTCATGATGCTCCCTTCACTGTTCTTTACCAGCGGGATGATGTTCATGTTGGAGTGAAACATAAAAACAATGTTTCATGGAGAGCTGATGCTGACCAATAATAATAATAGTAATAATAATAACCCTGACATGTCACAGCACTACTGTTTTGTGTACTGATGAAACTAAGGTTGAGTTGTTTGAGGAAAAACACTGCACACTGTGTGGCATAAAAAGGGACTGTGAAGGGGGCATCATGATGTGGACAATGACTCTAAACATTGAAGAAAATGTATTGCAGAATGGCTTCAGAACAAGAAAATCTGCCTTTTGGAGCATCCCAGATGCCAACCCAACAGAAATGCTGTAGAATGAGCGTAGAGAGCTGTTCACACCAGACCTCCTTGGAATATGTCTGAACTATAGCTGCTCTGCGAGGAAGAAAGGACCAAAATGCCTCCTGAACATTGTGTAGGTCTGATCCACAGCTACAGGAAGCTTGTTGGAGGTTAATTAACAATGCCAATAGGGGCTTCAACCACTTGGTAAATCCGAGGGGGTCACTGATGCCCCCCCCCCCCCCCTTTCCTTTTTTTTTTTTCTACTACAGCACTGTGAATATTTAATGGGTTAAATAAAGACCTGCAAATTATAATTTTTCACGGTATTAGTCAAACACAATGCACATAAGCTGTGTCACATTTTATAACTAAAAAGTGTAGAAAACCAGGTGATTGCTTTTTCTTGCCACTGTTTTCATTCCCCATAAGGTGTGCATGTTTGTTGGTCTTTCAGATTGCTGCAGAGCAAACCAGAGGCTGCAGCCAAGGCTCTGTCTGAGAACAGTCTGCTGAAAAACATCAACTTCAATGAGAAATTCTTGGGAGAAGACAATGTTACAGAGAGTAAGATGGCATGTCATGCTGTGTAAAAGATCTGTTTGGTCTCCACTTGAAACAGCTGAGAATTTGTAAAAAAAAACAAAACAAAAAAAAACTCAATTCTGAAGTATTTTGCTGTGTTTTTACATTATTTTACTAGTGTATTACGGATTAGTCGATGAGTAAAAAAAAAAAAAAAAGTGATGTATACTCTGTAGTCCACTTCTCGAGCTGATGCTGTAAGCATGCCTGAAATGTCATTTAAGATATAGAAGAAACACAAGAAACGTATTGAATTTGAAATTTGTATTTGTTTTGTAGCCCAGTAGCATAATGGTTAAAACCAGAAACCTTTGTTGCTTGTCACACCATTTCGCTCCCCATTTTTCTAGCAAAAAGTCAAAGTAGCCTAAAGGTTCATTTGTAATATGTTAAGAGATTACTAAAAAACAGATATTTCTGATTTTCTCTTCAGTAAACACTTCATTTGTTGAAATGCATGCCTAAAGCTTTTCTTGTCTCTGACTAATGATCTCATTTCTCCTGTAGTATATGATTTGCCCCAACGGCCCAATGAGGCCCACATCTTCTATGGAAATATGAGTAAGGTTGTGGTGTCGTTACTGGGCAGTTCGAAGAGCACAGACTGTGAGGAGGGAGACCACACTAAGCTGCCACTGCCCTCTGCTAGTCATGGTTCAGAGACAGACAGGTACTGTCAAAAGTATCACCAACATACTGTAATATACCAGGACCTGGATCATCTAAACACCAGCCTTCTGAATTTACAGCTCAACAGAGATACAAATATAAATAGTTACTTATTTTCAATATTTCACTGCATTTTGGTCATGTGCTCATCTCCCTGATTTGAAAAAGTATTTGGAGAAATATAAGGGTTTAGTGTACATCCTGTTTATCGGAACACAGTTATTTGGTAAAAAGTAGTTCTCTCATACTTTGGGTCTGTACATTTTCTGTTGTGAGCACATTTATAAAATGCATTTAATGGATTTCTTTGCTTTGGCTTTTTTTTTTTTTTTTGCATTTGATTTAGCAAATCCTTGTAGTTTTTTTATTTCCATATTAAAATCCACAAGAGGCTAGAGGCAAGAAAAAGTAAGCAAACCATTTGGAATTACCCAGTTTTCTACATTTGGTTTTAAAATGTGATCCAGTCTTCATTTAAGTTACAAATATAGACAAACACAGTGTACTTACAGCTACAGTAATATCACACAAATTATAATGATAAAAGTAGTGTTAAGTGTAATCACACACATTGTATTGTTATGTAATTCCCAGTGGTTTGGCAAATGGCAATGTGTCTCTAGACGTGCTGCCAGTCAAGGGTCCCCAGGGTCCAGCACTGAGAGTGACAGAGCCATCTTTAAAGGTAACATAATCCCTCTTTAATGAACACTGATGTTTCTTACAGTGACTATTTTAATGCTTTTTCAAGCAGATGAAATGATGACATTTGGTGCGGGTAAGTATTTGTTTTTGAATACAGACTGTCTTTCCCTCTTAGGCTTCAGAGCCATTACATAGACAGTCTGAGTCCTGGAACATCCATCCAGAAAAACTTGTCCTTGCTGCCCCCATCATCAGTGAGTAGAATCTAGATTTTTAAAAGCAAATGGTTATGTGAACTTTTATCACCCGTCTTTGAATTCTACATCAACATTTAACCAAACCACAGGTGAGTGTCTTTGCAGTGGTCGTTTAACTTCATAACTAGCCAGTTTATTTTTGTTGTTCTAGATGGCACAGCCACCACCAGTCAGATTCAGATTCGGAACAATACATCCAGGGAGCTGAGCTTTGATTTGTCGTGGCCTGCTCACTGTCTCACCATTACCCCTCAGCATGGAGTGATCGAGCCTCAGTAAGAAAACCGTTTTCAAAGGATACAATCACCTCGGAAAGTGCTCGGAGTCATTCACTTTTTGCAGTCATTACTGTGTTGTAGACTTAATTTTTAATGTTTTGCCCATTGACAAGGCAGAAAATGCTTTTAGAAATCTTTGTGAGTTTATTGAAAATCAAACTGAAATCTCTCATTTTACAAAAATATTCACACCCTGTGGCTGTGATGCTCCAAAATGTAATGAGGTGCATCTTGTTTGTTTCAGTTTTGTTTGAGATGTGTCTAGAATGTGATGGGACAGTATAGAAAGGCACACACCTGTGTAGCCCCTATGAGTAAAAGGTTGATTAGAGCTGTTTGAAATGTGTCAATACGATTCAGACAGCATGAGGCAAAACACACCATGGCTGGTGAACACCAGGTGCTGGTCATTATCTACTAATACCATCCCTTCAGTAAACCATAGCGTTGACAGAACTAAGAGATGGATGAATATAGCCAAATGCAGAGGTGTCTTTGAAGAAGGCCTGGTCCAGAGCCCTGAGACTTTGCTGATGACTGTCCAAATCCAGTTATGTAAAACTTGTAGAGACTTCGCCCAGAATACTGGAAGTTGTATTTATTGTCCTAAGGGCAGAGACGCACCAAGCCAGCGGTCAGCTGTTGGTGTCTGTCGGGTCTTGTCCCGCACCGTCGGCACTAGTCGACCTCCATTGGCGGCTTTTCGGCCGATTTGTTGAATAGGTGTCGGTGGACTGGCCTTGTTGGTAAGAGACTGAGTACTCTGATTGGCTCTTGAACTTAACGAATCAGTGCCCGAGAAGAGAACGCTTCAGGGAAAGCCCTTTCAGCCTGTCACTGTAGTATCCATGATTTCACCCATTTAATGCAATTTCTCCTTGTTTTTCGCCTCCAGAACCACAACCAAAAGACTAAGGGCAGAGAATGGCACTGTCATTTGCAACTTCTTACTGTCATTTGCATGCAGGCACAGAACGTACGTGCAAGTCGGCCCTTGGCTGTAGTCTGTGAGGTGTGTTCAAATGCTGCTCTTTCAACCTGACTGGCCCAGACAAAGCTGACTTGAAGCATTCTGAATACTTAATGTATTCATTGATATTTTGCACGTTGTCTGATAACTCCAGTGAAAATGGGACAGGTTGTGATATCGCTTAGTTATACTAGCCCCATCTATGACACTCTTGTGTCTTCAGCCCTTCTGTTATTCCAGATTCTCTGACCTTTGTTTCCTACCGTTAGCTCTGAGCATCAACTAGTGAAGGTACTAAGAAGCCTTTTTGAATGCCAGCTGTCATTTCCACCAACCAGCCATGGAGGACCTCTCATCTGCTATAAGTCCAAAACCGTGTCTGCCAGACCGAAGAGGTCACGTTCTTTTGCACAAAGTGGGACAAAGAGCAAAAACCAGGGTTAACATCGATTTGACTTCTTGTAATGGAGAGTGTTGAAAGCAGCCAGAGGACTCAGATTTGATTCTTCCTTCTTCATGTGTTGGCATCTAAAGTGACCATGTTTGTTTTGGTAAAATTAGCAACTTAGCATGGTCATGATTTTACTTTAGTGCTGAATTGAGCTGATTTTAATCTGGTAATATTCAAGATTTGTATAATGTTAATGTTTTGTTAGTCCTATTTGGGAATGTTTACCAACTGGCAGCCCCTTCATTTAACATGCTGCAGAGCCGGGACTTGTTAGTCCATTAAGCTACGCTGATGGAACCCAAGAAGCGGTGCACCCTATTCTTCCCTTAACCTTTTGCTCAGCATAACCTTGCGGGTTGACACGAACCATCCTACTTTGTTTTTACAGTGTTTTTTCTCTGTATTGGTCTCTGTTTAGAGAAGGGAGCAGCTGCGCTCCTCTCTCACTGACAAGAAACAGGATGCGTCAGTTTGTTTTGAGTCTCACGGCAGCTGAATAATTAATGAACGCACCTTCAATTATAAGCAAATGCGTTACCAGAGCCATGGTTTTTAATTAGACCTCATGATGTTTGCTGGATGTCTTTGTCTACACTGTGTAGGTGATTATACATTATTGTGTTACAGTTTACTTTGATACATAAGTAACTGTGGCAGCTCTGCCCTGCCCCGGGGAGGCGACAGTGGTGTGGTGGGTAGAGCAGTCGTCTCCCAACCAGGTTGAAGGTTCGTCCACGTGTCAAAGTGTCCTTGGGCAAGACACTGAACCCCCTGTTGCCCCAGATGGTTAGAGCCATCGGTTGAGGTGGCGCCGTAGATGGCTGCCATCGGTTCTGTACCGGAAACAAATTCCTTGTGTGTAACATACTTGGCCAATAAAAGTGATTATCCTTATAAAATTGTCATCTTGGCTTCAGAAGATGAACAGTGACAAGAAAATCAAAAGGTTAAAATCATAATCTGTGTGACTGTGCATATATGTGACTTAAATTATTCCACTTGTCTTCTCTTCCTAACCAAGGTGCCACCTGCAGATTTTGGTCAGCCCCAACCCCTCCCTAGCAACTAAATCTTCCCTGCTGCCCTGGAGTGGACAGATCTATGTCCAGTGTGATGGCCAACAGAAAGTATGAATATATAGGATGTGCTATACACATTTTTGAATATATTGCATGTTGTCTTGGATTGGGAGAACTTAACATGAGCTAAATGTGTTCATTGTGATGACTGGTTCAGTTTATTAAGGTCCAGATTCGTCAGGACCTGGCTCTGGATGTTTCTGCTGCCCCAGCAGATAAGACTCTCTCAGCCCTTCCTCCTCAGGCTGCCACCCCTGTGCTGCCTGTGGCTAGGCTTGCCACCGAGCCTTCAGTGACACCACAGACACCTCAGTCCCTGGTTGAAATCAGCAACAAGACCATCATTTTCCCCACTACTCCCGCAGGGGAAAGATCAGGTAGGGAGGTGACTGACCTGTGAAGAGAAACTCTCTGTAGTACTACTGCGGTCCTGGCTGAACCTGCTTAGGATCATGATCTACAAGACGTTTTAATGTGAAATATTTTGCAGACAGCATATTGTGTAGGCAGCACATTGTGTATTCCTGTGGGAGAATTAGATTCTATGTTGCTCCTGTACTTCAGAGGCCCAGCTGCAGGTGCTCAATGGGGAAGTGGAAGTGAGGTGGTACCTGTCATCATTTGCTCCTCCATATGTCAAGGTACTTTTTTTCCCCTTATCTTTCTTCTGTCAATTCTTTCATTCTGTTTACTGTCTTTCTTTTTTGTGTATTCTCTCTTGGGAACAGGTGCCTTTACTGCCTTTGTTTATTTCCACTGTTTTATTTATTTATTTGTGAGGTTTACTTTTAAGTGTAGTATGTCTTTTGTGTGTGTGTGTGTGTGTGTGTGTGTGTGTCTCACGACTCACTTTGGTAATGTGTTTGTTTTGTTGCTTCACACTCATGATGTTGTAGTTTTGTCTTGTTACTGGCCATAGTGTGATGGCAGAGACTTGTATCAAGCTGTGGTCCTTTCTCTATCCTCAGGGGGTTGACAACACTGGAGATGTTTACCGAGCCACCTACACTGCTTTCAGATGCTCCAGGGTCTCGGGGACTCTGGGAGCCCATGAGAAGATGGAGGTTGGCACTGACAATTCAACTAGACTTGTCACTAATACTTGGAGAGAAGATTGACCTTAAATGTTGTGGGTTACTTTGGGGGGGAAAAAAATCTCATGTTACCTGACATTGTTAGCTCAGGTGTCTATCATGAGAAAGGTCTGAACTCTCATCACTGTGTTGTCCCCTGCCCCCAAGATGAACAGCACTTAGTAAAATTTAGTCTTATTTGATGTGTACTGCAAACCCAAGTAACCTTCACAGCACCTTGTTTAACCAGTGCCTTGATCTTTGTAGAGGTGGGCTCTAATAATGTGTGATTATAATTAACATGTTATAGTTAAACAACTTCTAATTGCTTGCTTCTATGGTTTTCTTGCTGTTCTAGGTGCCTATCACTTTCTTACCCAGAGACCGAGGGGACTATGCCCAGTTCTGGGACTTGGAGTGCCACCCCGTGACCGACCCCCAGCAGAAAACCAGAATCCGCTTCCAACTGTGTGGCACTGTGAGGACTTGTTTAATGGTTTTGTTGGCTTTAATTTTTACTGAGAGGAAATGTGCAACTACTGTTGTGCTTCTGTAGTAAAAGTGTTGACCCCCCGCCCAAGAGAGGTTTTGCCCAAAATGGAGTTTAATGGAGTAATGAGGTGCATTTCTCTTAGTTGCTCTAACAGCAACAAAGCAGAAAAATGTTTGTCTACATTAGATTTTATCAACCATTTCTATCAGACCTGTGTACAACAAACCATAATATTAATTGTCACACATGTTTCTCTCTCACACAGCTCACTGAGCTGGCTTGGCTTATAGTTGTGTGCTCTGTGACAGAATTAATAAATAAGAAAAGTGGGTTCTAGGTTAGGAAGAACAGCCACCCTGCTGAGACAGGCTTGTAGGCCTCAAGTGTGTGCTGCTTTAGTATTAAGTGTTACAATAGTGTTACAATAGACCCAGTAAAGTTAAGACCAAGTAGGATTTCAGATTGTTGGCTCCACAAAAGTATTTCAAGTGGTTATGATGGTATGTTCTTAGCTACATTTGCTAGATGCAGTGATAAGATGAGTACTATATGCTATTCTGTGATTACAGTTTGAAAAACGTTTGACTTGCTAGTAAGCTCCTCAACTTTTGTCTGTCTCTCTAAAGGGAATAAAGTCTGGACCAGTGGAAGGGCCACAGGAAGGAGATTGCTCTCTGGTCAAAACAGAGACCACAGTCAAGACCAGGAAGAGAGCTGATGCCTCAGGAAGTAAAACCAGGTAAAACCTACTTAACCTTAACCAAGATCTCTGAGGTGGAACTTAAAGCCAGTGTAAGAGATATCAGAATAACACTGGATTTTACCACATGAGGAAATATTTGCCTTGTGTAGAGAGAAGCTCAGTGCAGGGTGTCTGGTGCCTTGGGATGCAATGCACTAATCATGAACTGCAATATACATTTGGAGACACTGGTGTATATTGTTCCTCATATCATTTTTTTTCCAGCTGTTCTTTGCCATTTCTATTGTGTAGGGCATAACAATGACCAGTAAGTGCAATACAAAGTAGACACTCTCATAATATGTAAAAATGGCTGGTAACACATCTACACTGAACAAAATTATAAACGTAACACTTGTGTTTGCCCCCATTTTTCATGAGCTGAACTCAAAGATCTATGACTTGTTCTATGTACACAAAAGGCCTATTTCTCTCAAATATTGTTCACAGATCTGTCTAAATCTGTGTTAGTGAGCACTTCTCCTTTGCCGAGATAATCCATCCACTTCACAGGTGTGCCTTAGGCTGGCCACTCTAAAATGTGCAGTTTTACTGTATTGGGGGGTCCAGGGGGGGTTAGTCAGTCAGTAAAAACCAGTCAGTATCTGGTGTGACCACCAGTTGCCTCACACAGTGCAGCACATCTCCTTCGCATAGAGTTGATCAGGTTGTTGATTGTGGCCTGTGGAATGTTGGTCCACTCCTCTTCAATGGCTGTGCAAAGTTGCTGGATATTGGCAGGAACTGGAACAGAAATAGGCCTTTTGTGTACCTACAACAAGTCGTAGATCTTTGAGTTCAGCTCATTAAAAATGGGGGGAAACACAATCGCTGTCTGCCATCTGCCCTGTACAGTGAAAACCGGGATTCATCCATGAAGAGAACACCTCTGCCAGACCCCATCGAATGTGAGCATTTGCCCACTCAAGTCTGTTACGATGACAAACTGCAGTCAGGTCGAGACCCTGATGAGGATGACAAGCATGTAGATGAGCTTCCCTGAGACGGTTTCTGACAGTTTGTGCTGAAATTCTTTGGTTATGCAAACCGATTGTTGCAGCAACTGTCCGGATGGCTGGTCTCAGATGATCTTGGAGGTGAAGATGCTGGATGTGGAGGTCCTGGGCTGGTGTGGCTACACGTGGTCTGTGGTTGTGAGGCTGGTTGGATGTACTGCCAAATTCTCTGAAACGCCTTTGGAGAAGGCTAATGGTAGAGAAATGAACATTCAATTCACAGGCAACAGTTCTGGTGGACATTCCTGCAGTCAGCATGCCAATTGCACGCTCCCTCAAAACTTGCGACATCTGTGGCATTGTGCTGTGTGATAAAACGGCACATTTTAGAGTGGCCTTTTATTGTGGCCAGCCTAAGGCACACCTGTAATAATCATGCTGTCTAACCAGCATCTTGATATGCCACACCTGTGAGGTGGATGGATCATCTCGGCAAAGGAGAAGTGCTCACTAACACAGATTTAGACAGATTTGTGAACAATATTTGAGAGAAATAGGCCTTTTGTGTAGTGTAAAATCCGGACTATTGAGTGCACCTGACTATAAGCCGCGCCCACTAAATTTAAGAAGAAAAAAAATTTTGTACTTTTATAGGCCGCACTTGTCTATAAGCCGCAGGTGTCCATGTTGTAACATGAGATATTTACACAGAAAGATGTTACACATTTTTTTACTTTTAATTAAATAAATGCTATTTCCAAACAGTGCCTGTAACAGGGCTGGTTAACAAAATCGTCTCACCATCCATTCATTGATGCCAAGCTTACCTGCAGCAGCTCTATTTCCTTCTTTGACAGCCAGATCGATCGCCTTTAATTTGAAAGCTGCATCTTATGCATTTCTTCGTGTGTTTTCCATGATGAGGGTGTGTGCATGAAGCGCAAAATGAGTGATCTGAAGAATTTAGTGTGAGTGCATTTGATTTAATTCGAACAGTTTCATTGGTCCACTGTGACCTGTTCGGTAATTTCATTGGTCTGATGTGACGAGGCTAAATGTATTGGTGGCATGAAGCTCGTTAGCCCGTAAAAATCCATAAATTAGCCGCATCATTGTGCCGCAGGGTTCAAAGTGTGTGGAAAAAAGTCGCGGCTTATAGTCCAGATTTTACAGTACATAGAACAAGTCGTAGATCTTTGAGTTCAGCTCATGAAAAATGGGGTAAACACAAAAGTGTTGCGTTTATAATTTTGTTCAGTGTATTATTTGCAGTCCTTATGAAATAAATGTATTGTCTTATAGAGCATAAATTGCCTGTCCTGACTGAGTTTAATGTTCTGTAATGTTGGAGAGTAGGTGTCTCATCTTCAAATGGAAATTGTGGTATGTGTCTTGTTTAATCTGGCATATGTAATTCTTAGCCAGGAGGAGGCTGTGCGCAGGGGGGTGTATGCTCCACAGGAATTGTACACCTTTCCAGCCACACGGGTGGGTGAGTGCAGCGCTCTGAAGGTCAACATCCGGAACAACTCTCCTGACGTTCATGAGGTGAGACATAGCTTCTTCTCATGAAGGCGGGAAGGACTGGTGGCACTTGTGATACCAGTGCCAAATTCGGTGGCACCATCTCCGTTTTACAGCATAATGCAAAAGAATCTGTATTTTGCACAAATTATTTTAAATATCCTCACCATCCAATCTACATAGCCTATATTTATAGTAAAATTCAGAGAGAGGGAGACTTATGGAAGACAGTAAATGGGAAATTCACTTCTGGAACATGTTTTGCTTCTTTTTATGTAGTCTTTGTAGTGCTCTATAGCCTAGAAGTCAACGTGGTAATGATGATGATTAGGCTATTATATTTCAGTTGAAGTAGATGAATTGCACACATTCTTTGCCATTTGTGTATGCTAGTTATTTGTAGCTTGTTTTTATTCTGAAGAAGAATTTCTGCTCTTTGGATATGTTTGTTGGACTTCATGCTCAGTTCAGCTCTCTCACTCACCTAGCTAGTACCATCTTATTTTTGGGGTAAGGTTTCCTACTATCCTACGACTTAAAGGAGGACTTGATATCAGCTTTAGATGCCCTTATAAAAAAGTCAGTTGTGCCTTAAATTTGGTCACCATATGCGACTGACCACTCGCAGTCTGGAGCCCTGTTATATACATATGTAAGCTCAGTAGTGCTGTCTTTCTTGGAAAAAAAAAACGATGTCAGAGTTAAAGCAAGGAGCTCTATAGAAGATGGTTTACATTAAGTACTCTTGTTAGGTTTGGCTGCTCCTCTAGGTGAGATTTTAAATGTGGATGTTAGCTCACGTTATATAGTGCTGTTCTGTATTGCTAATAGAAATTTGCATGACTGAGTTCATTTGTACTGAATGATAGATGAAAATAACAACCCCTAACAATTGTCATTGTGCTCTGCATGGATTTGATTTGTGGCTTTTCTAATTGATTCACAGCTGACATTTGTAAACCCTAGGCAGCCCTTCCACATCAAGCATGCCAGATATTCTCTGAGGTGAGTCCAGTGATCGTTTTCCCTGACAGAAACTCTCCACTGCATCAACAGTAGTGGGGTGGCCCTATTGGGAATCAGAGGCTTGAGGGACTTTGAGTAATCTTTATAATTGCTGCCTGCATCTGTTGGTGTGTTCTTTTTTTCTTTGTTTCAGCATTAGGGTTTTTGTTGTCTGTGCTTAGAGATGGTTCTACACTCATTTCTCTTATGAAACTTGAGTATCTAGGTATTAATGTTTAGTCAAAATTTGCTGTGTAATGTAACTCGGTCTGTGTAACTTATTTTTCCTATTACGATTGCTCACTCTGGAGGTCATGTGAGTTGTTGGGACCTGGAGGATGATGATACTATATACTGCACACACTTGCGTCCTCAAGGAGTACTGATGTTTTGCCTAACTGAGGCCTCAGGGAACAGTTGCCAAGCCACAGGTACTAGCTGTGCTGTGCTCTGTCAATGTGGGACTGTGTTCAGATGGACATGTATTTTGTAGTTGGTTTTTTTTTGTTGTTGTTTTTTTTTTAACAGAAAAAATTATCCATAATAAGAGTAGTGTGAAGAGGAAAAAAAAAAACTGCACATTGGAACTGATTTACATTCTCAACGAAAATGCAGTGTTGGATTACTCTTGTATGCGTTGACATTTTTGTCTCCAACATTGCCATGTGTCGTCACAACCTGAACCTGACCCAGCTCTACAGTAGGTGTGTTGCAAGCCCTGCCATGTGTGGGTTTGTGGTAACCCTGTGGTGATCCCAGCATGTTGAGACTGCTCCTGTGCTCTCATTTTCACCAGACACAGGACAGTGTAGCACTGCTGGCCCATGTAGTGTCTGTTACGCTGCAACACTTTGTGTGTGCATGGATGCGCTTTCTTTTCAGTACTGTTTTAATATTTGCCACCATATGTTATGTAATTATTCATATAGTTCACCCCAGAGTACTTGATTTTACTCTGTGAAAATGCATGTGCATTTGTGCTGATATGTTTTCATGCTCCAACATTTCAAATGGAAGCTGTTAATGGTTAACTCATTCTTCTCACCCATTAGATCACAGCACTATCTGAAGCTACCTGTCCAGTTCAAGCCCACTACTGCAGGCGGACACACTGGCTTGCTGCTCATCCAGTCAGAAACAAGTGGAAACCTTGTTATTCAGCTGACCGGTGAGGCATTGCCTTGAAACATCCACTATCCTATGCCGCCACCACATTCTGACAGGCTTTGGGTGGATGCTCTGCGCTATTCACAATGGGACAGATGAGGGTAACAGAGAAAATAGGGGAAACTGCACACAGATAAGGATCAAATAAGAGCAACCCTGGACTTAAATAGCTCTTGTCATCATATTTGGAGATGTAGACTGTAGCTGATTGACTGGAGCTGACTGAGACTGCTGCCAACACAACCCCGTCTGCCTCTGGATAGAACACAGGTGTCCTGAGCTGACCCATGAAAAATGAATTGTGCCTGAAGCTGAGTGATTTGCTCTGACTGGCACACAATTAGTATGCACCACTCTGGCACTTCAGAGTGTAAATGATTTTTTTGTTACTTGACTCTGGATCTGGTATTTACTTTAACCCTGAGTGATGTTGCCATGGCCTGTTAGACGGCAGCAAGTACCAGTTGGGATATGTTGAGGATTACTTGGAGTTGGTCTACAAGAATACCTTTGGCTATTATTTAGTAATGTGACTGCCGAGATGTGTTTAGAAAAGTCACATTGTGTTTTTTTTCCACCTTGTTGTATATTAGCGATCTGAAAAAGTAACCTGAGCATATGCATTTTTGTTTCAGGCTAGATTACATCATTTCTCTAATTCAAGATTAATTCAGGCCACAGGAGACGATGTTTTAAGAATCACAAGCTCAAATTATTTTTAATTTCAGGCTGTCTACATTTCATAAGATTTTTTCCCCTAATCTTCTGTTTGTCTCGTTTCTATGGAAATGGCTCCTCATCATGCAGAGCCCACCTGCACAGTAGCTTTTGTCAGCACCATGTGTTGACTTAGCAGCAGCCTCCAAGACTCGTTCCAAACAGCCCAGATGCACTTGATTTAGTAGTGATCAGGGCAGTTCAGAGTACATTAGTATGGTTAATGATTGTTATTACATGCTAAAGTGTTTGCAATTGACTCAGCATAGGGGTTGGTGGGGTTTTTCTTCGGCAGCTTGCCAGACCTGCTTAGTATGGTTACCATGGCAAAATGGTGTTAATCACTGTTCAAGTCACAGAAAATTAGCTCCTCTTTTGGCTCTGTGGCAAATGGACAATGTTTTTGGAACCGGGCTGACATGCGGAAATGTACATAAAAAGATGTTAACTTCTTGGATGATAGACGGTGGAAATAGAAAAACACTAGTGCTGAGCAATATTTTCCTGCTTGTATAGCAAGTTTTAATATGATGTCAGAATATTGTCATAGGCTGTGCTCAACATGCCTTGACACCTAACAGTATGATTTACAATTTGCACATGCTTTAAATAGCATATTATGTAATATATTATTTTAATGTACACAATTTAAATAAAGTTTTGTCATGAAATAGCTTAGATTTAAGTTTTGCTTTAGAAGGATAGTTACTGCAAAAGGATGAATTATGAAAGAAATGCTTCTTTTCTCCTCCTGTTGACTTTTACACTGGGTGTGATGTGTTAATGTGACAGGCCCAATACTTCTGTTGTTTTGTTTGTATCTCTGAACACTGACCCATTTAAGACCACTACAGGGCATCTAACTATCCACCAACCCACACTGTATATTTTGTTTCATGGGTTATTTTCTCATTCAGTTAATCTTTATTTTTACAGGGCAGTCTATTGAGAACAGCAGCATTTTTTAAAGGTCTCTGAGAAACAAGTTTTATTGTAAAAAGCCTGCCTTAAATGAACATAACAAACTGAACCAGAGTCGGTCAGTTTCATAAAGCTGGATCAGTGGTGAGTACTCCGGCTTCCTCCCACAGTCCAGAGACATGCACCTTAGGTTGATTGGTGTCTCTAAATTGCCCATAGGAGTGCGTGTGTGTGTGGGGTTGTTCGTCTGTGTGGGTAAATTCACAGTGAAACAGAAACATAAGACATAATAGCAGTGTTTATGTTAACAGAGTAGCACATATTAAACAATATAGAGAGTAAACATGATGACAAAAATTTTGGCAACTTCGCCTCAGACGTTCACAAATAGAGATGAAGTCAAATCAGCTGGTACTCGTATGTTGGCTCAGTTTGTTGCTGCACACTGTTTGTTGATGTCTCATTGCGAGCGGACTTTAAGGTGAAAGTTAAAAATGTAAAAGATGCAATATACTCATTTTCTGACAACGGGACACCAGCCAAGTCCCTACTTTAGTATCAGACAGTGTTTTTAGAAAGTTTTCTACCAGTTGTATTAAGTTGCACCTTTATATGGGTAAAATACTGATTAGATACTGTATGTGCAGATTGGCTGTCTGCCAACACCTGCAGTTTTAAAGAATGGATTTCTGGGTGTCTTTCATTTTGTTCAAGAAGACAAATTACAGTAAGGCAGAGTTTATCTTGATTTTAATAGTGCATTTGGAAGCACATTTACTCGAATACTGTGCAAATATTTTAGACTGAAAAAGAAAAGAACAGAACTAAACATATCCCATATCGATACGTGATGGAAATTTGACAAGCTGGTTGAGCCCAAGGTGAAGCTAAACCAGAATAGTCTGGAGGGATCAGTTTCCATGCTAACTTAGACTTGTACCTCCATTATGAAACAGTTTCCTCAAATTAAGCCTGCTTTAACTGAATATCTGCTTTTAAGAAACTCTTGATCACTTTTTTTTGCCTTGTCTTTTGTGTACACAGAATAGTAAAAGCAACAAACAAAAGTAAAAGTTTGAAAGTTGTAAACGGAAGATAAGCATAAAGAAGGGTATCCAACCAGCATTAAATATAATTTTGATGGCATGCAGTGGGAATGACAACAGTATTGCTTGTGAAGTCTAATGCCAAAGCCTGAAAACTGTTTGGCTGGTACAGCAGGTACACATCCTTGTGTTCGGTTCATTCTATCCTATATCCTATTTACATTTTTATTATGTATTTTATTTTTCAGATTATTCCTCACCAAGACCCCTTAGATCTGACAACCCAGTGTTACAAGTTCTATGGTTCAGGGGGGGTCATAGTGTTCTCTATTTTAGCTCCATCACTATGAAATAAACTCCATATTGTCCATATTGAATGTATCATTCAAACATTCCCAGTGTAGGTTAAAGACAGTATGAATCCTAAGGATAATGACGTCAACAAAAGCTAACCGGAATCCAGTCAGTGAAATAAGATTGAAGGTATGTGTTCGACTTACTTTGGTAAAGAACCCAAGTAATCGAAGTTTGTGATTCTTTGTTATTGACAAGAAAAGTAGCAATCTTATGTAGACAGACTGTTTATGTGACCCATGCCTCGCAAAATGGAGATCAAGACATACAAGAATGGTTAACAAGTCATCTCAAAGAGTTTAGACATTCATCAGCCCACAGTCGTGTCTATAAATGGAAATGATGTAGTTCTGTAACTACTCTCCCTAGCGGTGGGTGCCCAGCATGGATGACTCCAAAGGCACAACAGAGAGGTATACAGCTACAGGCTTAAAGGAACCACTGGAGCTGGTTACCATCTCTGTTAATGAGTTGATTATATGCAAATCATTGTGCATGGTGCCTCCAAAGAACACCCTGACACTCCACAACACTACAGAGAAAATGTTTAGCGGGCTCATGTACGGTGTAAACAGGGCTCTGCCTACCAACAGGAAAAGATCAGCCCAAAGGTGAAATTCAGTGGAGGCAGCATCATGATGTGGGGCTGCTTTTCTGCCTCTAGGCCTGGACAGCTTTCCAGTGAGGTAAAGACAAAATCCCAAGTTTATCAAGCATCTTCCAGGATAATGGCAGGGTGGCTGTACACCAGCTGGAGCTCAGCAGAGGCTGTCCAGACCTTGACCGAGCAGAGATACTGAAGAATGAACTCAAGAGAGCCTGAGCAGAAGTGAGGAAGAACGGTCCAAAACTCCTCCTGAACATTGGGCAGGTCTGATCCACAGCTACAGGAAACTAGTTGGAGGTTACTGCTGCCAAAGGAAGCTCATCCAGTTAATAAATCTCAGGGGTCACTGACTTTTTCCACCAGCACTGGGTATGGTTAATGGGTATGTTATATAAAGACATGGACATCTATAATTATTATCAACCGAACCACATTGTGTTTGTCTACTTGTGAGATGACAATCACGCCAATTTTATGAGAAGTCAGTGCAAAAAAAGAATTTATTCTAAAGGTTTGACATTTTTACCACAGTGTTAAAAACAATTGCTCTGCCGAAGCGCCTTAGAAGAAGTGGGAAGAGATGGTCACGAAATGTCCTTAGACAAGGCAATGAACCTGTCCCGACACTGGGAGCACTGCTGATCCTAACCCGCGTGTGACCTGCGTACACTTCGGAGCTATTTCACTTGCAGCCCAACTACTATTGTGGCTGTGATACGGAATGGGACCTGCATGTGTCGCCAAAGCTTCACGTAGTGCGCGTCAGCAGCATGTACGGTGCAGTAGGGCAGCTGGGCTTTATTTTGCTTCCCAGACTGGAAACCACTGTAGTGCAGTTGGACTTGACGTCTGTCAACACAACATCACAGACTTGAAACAAGTAACGTTACGGCGACTTAGCGACTGCATTTGCAGGTAGGACCCCCTTAGTTATTGTGTGCACTGGTGTGTTTTTAATCCTTTATGCTTTAGTCGTAGGCGTCAGGAAGAATGTTCTGGTTATGCTAGCTGGTGTGGCTAAACGCTAGTCGGGCTGTCCGGGTCTGAGTTTGTGCCAGGCAAGGGGAAGTTGCTGTGCAGAGTTGGAGCTGCTTCCAAGCTGCGCCAGACTGCAGAGCTAAGCTAACACGGCTAAGTTAGCTGCGAGCAGGCTAGCCCGGCCACCCATCCATCATCCACCGGGGCCACAGCGCCAGTCCGCTATGTCTCTGTCCCCGTGGAGTGACACTCTCTCCCACTCATCGTGACTCCCGTGTTAGCTGTTACATGTATTGTCAGTCAGAGTGGAGCCCAATAAAAGTATGTTTCTCTGTCTGGCCGGTGTGTCGTTAGCTCTCCCCCTGTTTGATTTGATGAACAAGCTAGCTGGGAGGCTCGATCAGAAATCTAGTACCCCGAGCTGTCACTGTTGTTCGAGGCCAGTTGCTCCCCAACTTTTCCTGCAAATGAGACAGGCTGTGCAGGTGGTGAATTGGCATCACCAAGTACCCTCTTCTGGGGTGCGTTGTTGCACAGCAATGTGTGTGTGTGGTGTTTAAAGCACTGTAGGGTGGGGTGAGGACCACAGTGAAGCATCATCATCAATGTTCATCCATACACATCCTCTCACCATTATAAAGTGATACTTTGGTAATGCTACAAACCTCCGCATCCCACAATACACGTTTCCTGATGTTCCACGTTTTAGGAAACTGGAAAAAATGATATGATAATGTGATAGATCATCTCTATCAGATCATTTCGCATTAAGAAGATAGTAAGGGTAAAACTATCAGTGCACATCATTCAGATAGGTGCACTGTTCTAAACTTTACCCTGACACTTCTTGTCAAAGTCATCATACGGTTAGTTAACTTGACAACAAATCTGTTAGTCCATTTCCTTATCTTGCAGGGATGCGAAACAGTCAGACTTTGTTAGTGGACACTATAAGTTACTGATTGCACTTTGTAGACCCATGGCTTAAAGTTTCAGACTTATGTTTATGAAAACACTGTATGTGACGCTGCACAGAGCACTGGTCTGCCTAACTGTCTGCTGTTTTCCAGCTCACTGATCAGCTTTACTTGTATTTGATTAATAAGCTCAGTTCTGTGTATGAGCTGCATGAAGGGCAGCAAGTTTCCCTGCCTGTGCCTTGTCCTGAAGGGTTCAGTCAGGGAGCTGCAGATGAGCGAGAGTCCTCCAAAGTCTGAGGCTTTTGTTACCAAGTTTTGGTTGATGTTTTTCACATCGGCCTGTCTTTGTGTATGATTCCTGCCTGTTTTCTATACATTATTTCTGATACTATTTACTTGCTATAATTTGTTTTTGTAGATCATGAAAGATATGAGTTCCTGCAGCTTGAGCCATTACAGTAATTTAGCATAATGGAGCAGAGAAAGGATCTAATCATCTGATTATCTAATGTTACAGTAGATAAATAATGTGATCTAATTATCTCATTATGCTGAGTCAATTGCATTTATGTGCTGTACTATAAATGTGCAATATATTCTCTTTATTGGATGAGGAAGTCAAGGGGTATGGCATACAAGTAATGTAAACAGGATGTCAACAGTTTAGTTTTTATGGTGATAACACCATCCTCATCTCCTCAACTTGTTTACTGCAGACTGAATATTATTGGACAGTCTGCTGTGACATCATTCTATCTGACTGGTTATTTTGGATTCTCTTCTTTTCTTTTTGTCAGTTTGAGAAACAATTTGAGTTAAATGTTGCAAGTCCCTGTTTTGCGACAGTCCTGGTGCTACTTTAGTGCTATCTCTCTGATGTACAGTTGATGGTGATAGGTACCAAGAAAATAGCAGTGTTCTGGGAAAGGCAGTCAAGAAGAAGACAAGTAAAACTAGCAAACACTGATGTAAACAGCTGATATAAGCAAGGAGGGCTTCAAATACTCGACACATCAACTTTGCAGGTGTTTGGTGAGAGAGTATATGTACTCAAAATGTTAGCAGTCAGGGATGTACGCTGTGTGTTTTGGTGAGAATCACTAGTTTCACAAAGAATCTCAAAAGTTTGTTTATCAGACTCCGCAGAGTACCTCCTATACTTAGTAAGAAGTTGAATTGTGGTTGCTGAGTTGTTTATCAGACTTTGTTGTTGTCTGGGGATGCATCGATAAAGGAATCTCCTTAATTGATATCTATGTCAACAATCTGTAAACAGCTCATCGTTGAAAATATATGAAATGCAGTGATTTAGACTCCACAGTAACGTGACACCCTCGGTTAACTATCAGAATAGCCCAACTTTAGCAGTGCAAGCTAACCTGACTCTCCACAGCCTTGACTGTACCGACAGGAGAGGGGAATGTTAATTTTACGGGTTAGTGGCGAAAGCTGGTACCTTAGATGTCACCTGCTACTCAATCGGCCAGTAGCAAAGTTCAGATGCAGTAGCCGAGTGTCAGCCACCAGTAGAGGGCAGTCCCCGTGCACGTTTATGACACAAAATGCAGAATTCAAATACTTTTCACTAAAAAAGATTTGGGCCTGAATCACACTACTGCTAACACAGTACTAAATCCTGTATACATTAGTTTTCAGCTGAAAAAAGTGGTTTTTGGAGTTTAGTTACCCTTTAACTATCAGATAACAGTTGGCTTTTAATGAACAGACTAAGTGAACAAGTTATTTGTCTTATAAATTAACTACAAAATAATGACTTTATTTAAAATTGTGTATTGCAGTTCAGTGACTGACCAGAATTCAAAATATGAAACAGGCAAACAATGCTCCAGGCTTCACTGGAGAACAGAGTAGATCAGACTAAACATGGTGCATGTGTCCAAATACACTAATGGACGCTTTCCTTTTTTATGAAAAGGGCTATAGCCTTCAACAGTAAATAACCTGTAGCATTACCAGGCAAACATGAAACAGGCTACCCCAGTTTCCTCACATTGAACTCTGGATTTACTGGTTTTATAGCAGATAAGTTGCCTACCAAGTCT
This sequence comes from Monopterus albus, assembly GCF_001952655.1. Taxonomy (NCBI): domain Eukaryota; kingdom Metazoa; phylum Chordata; class Actinopteri; order Synbranchiformes; family Synbranchidae; genus Monopterus; species Monopterus albus. The sequence goes on from NW_018127961.1 coordinate 1,261,690, forward strand.
ACATGATGGACGTGACTTGGACCGTGTTCACTGTAGCTAACTTTCATCCAGCTGCTGGCGATCCGGGACAGATACTCAAAGTCTGCCGCTCCAACTTTAAAGCAGACAGCGTCCAGGCATCTTTATAGTGCAGCGTTCATCAACACGACTGCCACTTATTTCTTTTCTTGCCTGGCAGGGAGGTGTGCTTGTTTTGGAATTTGTGCAGACGACACATGAGGCGCCACTTACTGTCATTAGCAGGTACTACAGCACATTTCTGACAGGTAATATCTTCCCACTCTTCTTGTGTCAATACGTTCTAATCATTAATTGATTACAATCTATTGACAGAATTTAACTGGTAACTGATTAATAATTGATATTCCTACTTACATCTGTGTCTATTAAGGCTGTAGGTTGAATATGATATTAGTAAAAGTGCATTGTAAGGTAAACATCAGCAGTGCATCAGCTTCCTGGACTTTTGACTGTATCATATGGTCTTCATCAGCAGATGGAAGATTAGAGTAGTATTTTATTAGCTAAAGCAGTTCAATTTGCCTACAACTGTGACTGAGATGAGTAATAAAACATCCGTGATGTGAAGCAGATAGACTAATAATAATACCCAAAATAAAAGCA
>NW_018127961.1:1266160-1275246 GCF_001952655.1 Monopterus albus
AAGTGCATTGTAAGGTAAACATCTGCAGTGCATCAGCTTCCTGGACTTTTGACTGTATCATATGGTCTTCATCAGCAGATGGACTTTGCTCAGTTGTCATGATGCCTTAGGTGTTCAAACCTTTTGTTATTGTGAGGATCTGTAGGACTTCCAATCTGTAACAACATGGATTAGAAATATCAGCAATTTATTTCACATTAGTCTGAAAACCATCCAGTGTATGTCTCACAAATAACACAAAACACCTCAAATGTTACACCGAAGATGCTGTACATGGAGAACAAGTCAATAGAAAGCAGCGTCCACTGGAGTACTGGACTTGTATATACCTTTATAAAAAGAGTATCTAGTGTATTGTATCTGGAGCTGAATTCATGGGCAGCTGAGGCACCAAAGAACACAAAGGCAAGCCTTCTCTTTTCTCAGGTCAGCTCTGTGCACAGGCTAAACTGCAAAGATAGTCTGTTAATGGACAAGTGAATAAAAACAATCAAGGAGGAGAGAGAGTGAGCGGGCAGACTGGTATTATTAGCTCCAGTTCTGTTCTCGTCTGCTTCACACCGCACACTGTACAACTGCTTCTGAGAGCCAGACATCTGTGTCCATCTGTCTGTCTGTCTCTTTGTTCTTTCTAGTCTGTGTGTGTGTGACACTTTAACTGACCGTCAGTGTGTGTGTTTGTTCTGGGAACGCATGCGTCTGTGTGTGCGTTTCACCCTTTGCCAATTAGCGGCTTCTCACCTCTCGAGGCGAGAGGCTCAGTGTGTGTTAGACAGAGGAGGGAGACTTGATGGGGCTTGTCTGCCGCTGACGGCTCAGCCTTAACCTGAACTCTCGCACTGCTTCTCTATTCTTACACACACATAGAGGATGTGTGCTCCAGCCAGCTGTTGATAATACGGTCTTGTCTGTCCCTGAGCCTGTGTGACACACCAAAATATGACAGTATTGTGTCGGTGAAGTGAAGTCGCGAGACAGGCAAAGACGAGTGCCAGCCTGCACCAGAGTGTGTGTGCCTTTATATGTATAAATACACTGTCTCTTATTGTGTGTCTGCAGTAACTGTTGTGTGACTTTATGGAGTAAAAATAGCGTTAAAAAAACCTGGACCAAGTAGAACAGGCTGAAGAGCTGCAGCAGCATCCGAGTGTGTACAGGAGAAATACAATACAGCTCATTTAGAGTTTTTTCAACTATTTTTCTTTGGAACTGGTTGCTTCATGTAATCATCCTGAATAGATTTTTCATGCTGCTGTATAATTAGTCAAGAAAATTTCATTGTATTTATGATACAAGCTCAGTTTTCTGTGTCTAATCTGCTCTGCAGTAACTTGAGAAGTTTTGGAAAAACAGCTTAATACTACAGTTTTGTAACTTGGTAACATAAAAAAAAATTCTATCTTTGAGATGCAGCATAAAGCACTACAAGCAAGCTTTTCACATTTTGGCTGAAGAAGAGAATACATTTTTAACATCTCTCTTTTATTTTCAGTAGTTTTAACATTTCTTCTTGGCCAGAGCCGATCATCTCACTGAGATCTGACTGAATACATCCAGAAATGTTGTGCTTGTCAAATGGAAGATCAAGGTGTCACATGTGGTTTTATTTTTAACCCCAGTTGGCACACAATGCTGTAGCCACAGTAGTCGATCAAAGAAGTTATTTGCCTAAACAGGGTATATTCTTCTGTGCCACCCTGAAGGAATCCCAGCACTGAGGTGCTTATTCTGTGTGGATGCTCGTCCAGTCATTCACTGACAGAAGAGCTTTTCAGAGGTGTTTCTATTCATGTTTGTTCGACACAGCGGTCCTGTTTATTTCTATTGGAAATTTTATGGTGTGCAAATGGTTTGCTAGATTAAAGCATATTTATATAGCTTGAGAGACCTTTTAATAGTTTATTTTAATGAGAAGGTTGCTGCTACAAGGGCCCCTGTGGTAGGGTTAGTGCCCGATCCTTCGGTCTTTACTCCTTGTTTGACTACTTTTGATGTTTTTGAGCCGGTAACTGACTTTTTTTGGAGGGAGTGGTTGTCCAGGCCAAGCCTTCTGGCTCCCTTCGAGATGTTGTTTCTCCGGCTCTAAGGAAGTCTTCCCTTGTATAGGAGGCACGGTCTTGGATATTATTAATAGTAGTTTGTCTTCTGGTGTTGTGCCTGGTCATTTTACGCACCCAGCTTTGCAACCTCTGCTAAAAAAGCCACATCTGGATCAATCTGTGTTGAGTAATTTTAGGCCTATTTCTAAGTTACCTTTTATTTCGAAGATTTTGAAGAAAGTGGTCTATGTGCAGGTGAAATCCTTTTTAGATGAGAATAACTTATTGGAGGTTTTTCAGTCTGGTTTTAAACCCATGCATAGTACAGAGTCAGCCTTACTGAAGGTTGTTAACGATATTTATTTGGCCACTGACGCGGGTGAGTATGTGATTCTTGTCCTGTTGGACTTGACTGCCGCCTTTGACATGGTTAATCATGACATTTAGATATCTCATGGAACTTCTGCGTCCATATAATTCGTCGCGGTGCCTTAGATCAGCTTCTTCTGGAGGCACCGAGGGCTAGGCGTAAAACTAGGGGGGATAGAGCCTTTGCTGTGGTAGGTCCAAACCTGTGGAATGCTTTGCCGCTTTATATTAGGCAGGCCCCCTCACTGTCTACTTTTAAGTCTTATTTGAAGACCTACTTGTATTCATTGGCGTACTTTGGTCAGCTGTGCTGTGGTAAAGCGCTATATAAATAAAGTTGAGTTGAGTTTTCTGTATAGACTTATTACAGTGCTGGACCATCATCAGTCCTGCTGCTTCCATTTTCAGCTCTATTAGAAATAGTAATAAGAACAGCAGACAGTGCTGGATTCTGTTTTTCTGATATCTTAATTTGAGAAATACACATGCTGTTTTTTGAAGAGCCTTAACAGATAATGCTGTACATGAACTTTGCAGAAAATAAATTAGACATTTTTCAACACTTGGTGACCAAAAAGTGCTGAGAGATACCAAGCCTAGCAGAATGAGTGGAATGTGGTGGGTTGTCGTCACAGTCAGGAGAGAAACCTACATTTACAGCTTCACAAAGATAAGTCTGTCACACAGCTGACCCATTAATCTCAGTGCTGCAGTGACGGCATTTACACGCACTTAAGTAACCAGGTTACTGAGAGAACCCATGTTACAGCCAAAATAAGTGTTTACATGCACGACAGCAATCAGGTTACTAAGAACCCCAGCATACATGAGCTCCTAGGTAATCTAATCCCCCACTTTAGGTTGAAAGTGGGAGAAGCAATGCAGGGAATTGTAGGGTCTTTCCCTTTGGCTATCATGGCTCATCACTTCCCTCCCTCCCTCACATCTCTTCCTTGTGTCTTAGCCCCTCTTAGTGGGGATGGGAGATGGATGCGAAGAGAGAATTGTATTTACCAAATGGGCCATCCCCGCCCCCTCTAGTGTCAATTTGAAAAGACAGCAACTACTGGTGGTGCACAACATCTCAGTTAAGAAACAGTACCAAACTTCAATGCTTAAAGGGCAATTTCACCAGCATTCAACTTGATTCAAGTGGTCATAGTTTATGGTCGGTTGGTTTTGTATTCAACACATGATTTGTTATTTCCAAGTTCCATTATCAAGCATGATATTTTTAAATCCAGAAGTTAACATTGACATGCTAGTGTTAGCAAACTTATTTGGTGTAGCCAGCAGGTCACGGACGTATTTATCAAAGTATAACCTACATTTAGATGTGAGAGCAGTTTGGAGTCAGAAGCACGTTAGCTGAACAAATAGCTTGATGAAATACCAGTGGTTCCACAGTGACATCACCCTCTTTTCAGTCTCTGAACTTTCCCCTTTCAGTTGTTTTGAGGGCTCTGTGCTCAGTCACGCACATGCATCTGTGCTCACACAAATGAACTATTGGAGAATATTAAATGAGAAATCATGAAGATACTGAAGTAGGTTGCTATAAATCCAAACGATATATTATGGTGACAATTGAAACAACGTTACCATGGGGGAAAAACCCGAACAAAATCACAATACCAACATTGTGTACCACTGAGGCCACAAGTATCAGTCTCAAGGTATTTCAGGTCATACAGACACCTCTTGAAAATGAAGAGCCAGATCCATTTGTGACCACACTGTCCATTCACCTCAGACAATCTGGGCATCTAAGTGGTTTTCAACACAAATAATTGGCTGTTTAGAATTTGTAATGCTACAAATCAGTGATGCAGATGTTTATATTAATGTAATTACATGGAAATTTTGACGTTTGGAAAAGTTTTCTTTTAACATTCTTCAGCATCCGTCACATAAATGTGTATCATGTTGTAGAGTCCAAAGTGAGGGCTCTCCACTGCTTCCACCCTGTGCAGCACACAGACACTGGCAAATGGCACAGGACAAGTCAAGTTGATGACTCTGACAAATGGCACAGGACAAGTCAAGTTGATTGATTGATTGATTGATTGATTTTTATTCTTTCAAAAAAGTTGGGTTTATTCATACTGTCCAAAAGCTAAACTGTTTTGTGGCTTTACCCTCAGTACAACATGTACGACTGAGGAAAAACAGGCTGAATTGCCCCTCTGCCAATAATCAAAGACAGGATTTTTTTCTTCTTCTATGGAGCAAATTGGACACAAAAGTCCTCCTCCATGTTGTCTTCCCCCACACACCAGGTGCCACTTTGCACCTACACTAATGTTGTTTTGACTGTCTGCTGTTGTTCCCTCGCAGTATTTTGGCTTCTTTGCAGCTCTCAAGTTAAATTTGCAGTGATCTGCATAACTCACTCCAGTGCACAGTTTATTTTTGTGATCCAGGTGGACACCACGGTGAATGAAAGAAAAATCTAAATCAGTAATACAGGGTAAAATATTGTGTAATACGGGGTTAAAGTGTTTGGCAAGTCTCAGTTTCACAGGTTACCAGAAGATTATCTGTGTGACTCGAGTGTATATAACACATGAGAGGCACAAGCAAGTATGAACTTTAACTCAGTCTTGCTCAAGTCTCAGGTCTGTGTTTCAAAATGAATGTCTGTCTATTCCAAGAGCATTATCTCCTACCTAACTGTGTTAAGGAATAAGGCTGCAGAAATGTTCAGTACCTTTCTCATCTTTGAAACACTTGATGTTCATGAGTCTGAGTCACTGGAGTCAATTAGGAATGAGTCAGAAGTCAAGTTGGAAGTCTGTTTATGTTGGACTTGAGTGTGACTTGAGTAGGAGCCGCCAGCTCGGATGTCCAGACGAGAAGCAGACGGCCAGAAAGAGGTGAAAGAGAAGGTTACGACCAGGCTGGCAAAAGAGGCTAAAGGGTGGACTGCCGTGCCTACACAAGTGTAAAGATGTCAGAATCACTACTGAAGGAGGGCTGGCAACTAAACACTAAGACAGTAACGAGACAGTCAGCAACAGGTGTGCAGGTGGAGGTCAGGTGATTCAGGTGGCAGGAACCCGGACATGAGTGCAGGGTACATGGGAGTGTTCAGGGGGCGATCATTGGTTTTTTAAAGGCTTTAAATTAAAGAGTCTATTACTCCACATAAATACCCACTTTGCACAGACTTTATACAGACACACTCTTCCAGGGCTTTAGGTAGAGCTGAGTACACGGAGGTGATTTATTGTTCTGAATTTGTGGGCTACATGATATTCTAGTAATTTAACATTCTCTTGTTACACATGCTGGGATTTTCCAGGTTGTTTGTGATATTTTTTACCTAAACATCAAAAAGATAAACATCTTTTTGAATTCTTGGTTCGATTACTTTTAGACCAAAAAAATATACATAGCAGGTGACATTTAGATCATAATGTAGGGAGTTAACATTTACAGAAGATACTCAGAAAATGTTCCAGACAGTTGGTGGCTAATCATGTGTAACTTTTAGTTTCAGTATATTTTAAACAGGCAAGTTATAAAAAAAATCTTGCCCCATACAGTTGTCATGGAAGGGCTAGCTATAGAGAGCAAAGCGGTTTTTCATACTAGTCTGTAAACATGTTTATTTCTGCTGTGGAGCTGGGCATTTTAACATGGGAGTCTGTGGGGATTGACTCCCTTTTGGAGCCAGCCTCAAGTGGCCATTTGAGGAACTGCCGGTTTCAGCACTTCATCATCATCAAAATTTTTCAGCCTCGGAGTTTGCCGCTTGAGTCAGACAGGTGATACAGTTCTAGGTCGAAAGGAGGTGGTACAGTAGTGGCAGTGATGAGGGAGAAGAACGCTGCCATATATATTATGGTTATCAAGAATAAGCACATTTTGATTTCCACCAGGAGTCCTTTCCCTGTCCTCATTCATCTTGCCTTTTGCTTCTTTGGGAGCCCACTTGCCAGAGCTCCCAGCCCTTAAGCTTTAGAGGAGATAAACTCCCCAGCCTTTGGGCACAGGCTCCATCGTTCCCACACTGATTCAGAGCAGTCCAGAAATTGCAGCATTAAATCGTTGATTAAGGAGATAGGAAGCCCTAGAAACAACAAAAAGTGCTTGAGACAGCGATTTGGTGATGTTTTACTCTTTAAGCTTGTTTCACAGCAGACATTTAAACAGTTTTGTCAAACAGACTTACTGCTAGAGTGCTTTTCATACAATTCAGCCTTGTTTGCACAGCTGCATTTAATCATAAAGCCTGAGCAGCGATTTAATAAATCAGTAAAGTGTCTGCATTGGAAAAAAAATAGAGAATGAAGCCCACACGCACACTTGTACTTAATATCTTTTTGAGGACACTCATTCCCTTAACCATCAGAACTAAATGCCTAACCATAACCCTTACACTAGTCTAATTCTAACCTGACCCCTAAAACCAAGGCTTAACCCTCAAAAAGGTGTTTCAGAAAGTGAGGACCGGCCAAAATGTCCTCACTTTCAAAAGGCGTAGCAAAAAATACTTTTCTGGTGTTCACTATGTGGCAAGTACAGGAACATACACAGAATCTATTATCCTGAAAAGCCTCCACTTCTGAGGTTTTTCCATTTTACTCAAATTAAAGATGCATGCTCTTCTATGCATAGCATTTCGCAGCCTGCAGACTATGAATCTCATTGAAAGCTTATATATAGATATATGTGTGTGTGTGTGTGTGTGTGTGTGTGTGTATAATATATATATATACATACATATATATCTGACAGAGATGTTTCCCCGTCGCCTGATGATGAGATACAGCAGGGTGTGTATTTACTGTGTGTGTGTGTGAAGTGAGGAATGTTGTACTGAGTGCTGCTCTTCTCTTGTTTGGTAATTCAATAGACTGGCTACAGAGGCTGTTAACATGAGCCCCCCACACACTCCTGAGTGTGTCTGCCTGTGCGTGTCTGAGAGTGTGTACAACTGGGTATTATACAGCTGCAGAGTGTGTACGTTCTTGTCTCATCCGTACTTCCGTCTGTGTGTATGTGTGTGTGTGCTTAAAATAGCCCATGTGTTAGTGCTCTTGTTCTCATGGTGCTGGTCTGGGACGTCTTCAGCCTGCCTTTGTTTGAGCGCTGTGAGCAGACCTCTTTCTAAAGGCTGACATGTTAGCAGGCTGTGCTCTCTGCATTATTGATGCAGACTCTGATGGGGATGTGCAGGCCATAGGCTACAACTTAAAAAACCAGAAGGTGGAATGAACTCTGGCTGAACTCCCAGGGAATTTAGCAGGAGGCAACAGAGGTGGGGGGCCTTTCTAGTTTCTGTCTAGCACCCACGTTTCTTAAACTAGGGACTAGGGAGAACGTGGTTTTGGTAACATGACAAGTTTACCAACGCATTTTAATGAATTTGGGCCCCAGGGTGAGACTCATTATTAAATTTTGCTCATGGGCCTTGTAAGAGGCAGTCTACAGTCTACTTTAGACAGGGGCTGAACTGTGTTTTGTTTTTCAGTAGATACAAAGAATACATGACAAAGGTCGAGGTCAAAGTGTTTTATATTGTCATATGCACAGTTAGGAAACATGTTTCCCTGTACAATGAAATTCTTACTTCAACGTCCACATGAATGCCACACAATACAAGTGAAATATAAGGTAGATGAGCAATAACACAAATCTAAATAGGTAGTAAAATCACAAATCTGAAGCAGCAAGTGAAGGAAACAAATGAAAATACAACAAGAGTGGAGTGTAAATACTCAGCAGTGAGTGGGCAATTATGCATGTGCAAAATGAGTATATAGATAGTACAGATAGAATTACATGAGGTAGATCCTGAGTCAGCTGTTTAGGAGTCTGATGGCAGAGGGGAAGAAAGAGTTTTTCAGTCTAGAGGTCCTGCATTTCACACTTCTGAGTCTCCGACCGGAGGGCAGGGGTATGTACAGTCCGTGCTGGGGGTGGGTGGGGTCCTTGAGGATGGAGGCAGCTTTCCTACGCACCCTGTGGTGGTAAATGCTCTGCAGAGAGGGCAGTGGAGTCCTGGTGATCTTCTCCACAGTCTTTACCACTCTCTGCAGGCACTTGTGGTCCATAGCAGTAGTGCAGCTGGTCAAGATGTTCTCAATGATGCAGCTGTAGAAGTTGCTGAGGATCCTAGGCAACATGCCAAACCTCCTCAGGCTCCTCAGGAAGTACAGCCGCTGTTGGGCCTTCTTGACCAGCTGTGTGGTGTTAAGTGTCCGAGTGAGGTCCTCACTCACCCATCCATCCATCTTCGTCTGCTTTATCCGAAACTGGGTCACGGGGGCAGCAGCCTGAGCAGAGCCTCCCAGACTTCCCTCTCCCCACACACCTCCTCTAGCTCCTCAGGAGGAACCCCAAGGCATTCCCAGGCCAGCTGAGAAACATAGTCTCTCCAACATGTCCTGGGTCTGCCCCGAGGCCTTCTCCCGGTAGGACATGCCCGGAATACCTCCCCAGGGAGGCATCAATGAGGCATCCTAAACAGGTGCCCGAGCCACCTCAACTGGTTCCGCTTGATGTGGAGGAGCAGCGGCTCTACTCCAAGCTCCTCACGGGTGACCAAGCTCTGCACTTCATCCCTAAGGGTGCGCCCAGCCACTCTCTGGAGGAAGCTCATTTCTGCCACTTGTACCCGCGATCTCATTCTTTCGGTCATGATCCAAAGTTCATGGCCATAGGTGAGGG
>NW_018127961.1:1276517-1297823 GCF_001952655.1 Monopterus albus
ACACACACACACACACACACACACCACCTCCTTTTACCTTCCCCGAAGCAGCAGTGTGATCTCCCTGATGTACAGAGTGTGTTTGTAGCTGAATCGCGGAATCTGTTCCTCTGTCAGAAAGCCAAGTCTCGGTGAGAACTAGAGCACAGCATTCTCTGATTTCCCATTGTGTTGTAATCCTAGCCCTTAGCTTGTCCAGTTTGTTTTCCAGAGACTGTATGTTAGCTAGGTAGAGGCTGGGTAGTGGCGGTCGAGTAGCGCGAGCTTTTAGCCTAGCATGGAGTCCTCCTCGTTTGCCTCGTCTGCGTCTCCAGATCGCTGTCCTGGGGTCAGTCTGCTTGCTCATGCCTGGTGTTTCCCTGAGGGTGATGGTGGTTGTTGTTGTTTTTGCGGGAGCGGGCAATGAGTTGTAGATCCGGTGGTATGAAACCAGTAAATTGTCAGTGGCTGTGTGAGTTGGCGATATCCAACAATGCCTGTCTGTTGTATGTTAGCAGTGCATGACATTTGTGCACTGCATAAAGAGTGAAAAACACACAAAAAAGAAGAAAACGAAGAAAAAGCCGGCATTCGAGAGTGGAACACGCAAACACGTCTGCCTTGGAGGGTACCATGATAACGATAACGACAAGGGCCTTTAACTAATTATGTAAAATTAAATATTTCTTTGCTTCTCTAGCTATCAGTTAGACCTATAACAGCTGAACCAATGTATAAAGGACAAGGCTGGTGGTCTTCTCTGTTTTTGATCATTTCAGTTTTCCCATATTTAACCCAATAATGAACGGAAGATGGACAAAAGAAGTAGTTGAAGTAGTTGGCTTCTGTCTGGGCAGCAGCACACCTGCACCTGTAATTTTAAACTTGGTGGCTCAGTAACACCTTTTATGGATACACGTTGGCCAGATTGAAAGACTTTATTCCCACAAGCAAGAACAAATCGAATCAGCTTTTTCATGGTGTAACTTTAGATCACTGGTGTGAATGGCCACATCCTCTCCAGCTGCTCCCATGCTATCCCTGCAGTTTACCACCATGTCTGCCTTTATCTACTGTCATTTACAGTCATCTGTGTCTTGAGATTTATTTAGTGTGATGTATTTTACAGCTCAGCACCAGCAGCCACAGCAACAGTCTCCTCTGGGGAAAATCTGTAATAGAGAACTTTTCTAGAACTCTTTCTTTCATCACAAAACTGTCAGAAAACTCCTCTTAAAAGGAAAGTACAAGAGATGATTTGGTTGGTCATGAGTGATTGCCAGCCATTACCATACCTTTTATAATGTATTCTTTCTAATCCGGCCTCGTTTCCCACTGTGCTGCAGGTTCACTGCCCAGCTCTGCCCACAAAATGTTCCCAAATCAGCTGGCATGCCTTGTTTGTTCACGGTGTGCCTCTGACTGCGCTTTGTACAGACCTTTGGGTCATTCATGTATTCAGACATTTATTATTTATATATGCAAGTGAATCATATTTAATACAGGCTCTGAGTCTTCAGCTTGAAGTCTTACAAGTGTTGCACTCTCTTACACAAAGGCTGTTTTTTTTTTTGGGTCGTTTTTCTTTCAACTTTATATAATATTTATTTTATTCTAGCTAACATTAAAAAGTTCCCTCGACTTGAAGAAACTTGCAGACACTCAGAAATTGCTGCTGCTGAGTTCACTGAAATGCAAATTAGCAGATGATGTCACCTTGCCCTCAGGACTGGAACAATATTTTGAAATTCAAAAAAGAAGAAAACAGCTAGTTGGTATTTTATACTGAAACCCACACCACTGTTTTAATATAGAAAATAGTATTTAAACATAACCTTTATATTTCTCTAAGAAGAAACTGAATATTGGTGTTTGATGATTTTAGTACATTTGGGGACAGTGTCCTCAAGCTGAGGAGAGGTCTGATCAGTCCTAACACAAACCACGTGTGTGTACGCACAGCTTTTAAAATGTCACCCAGTGCAGCGATGTGAGTCACTGGTGTGTTTCTAATAGTTTTTGGAAAACAATGGATGTCTGTGGCACAGACCAATCAGCTAAAGCAGGGCCTGGATTCGCCAGCATTGTGGTGAGTGCACAAAAGTCACTGTTGGTTTCAGTCTCTGTATGGGATTTGTTGGGGGAAAGAAACATAAAAAAATCACCAGCCTTAACTTTTAGGGCTATGAGGACTTTCAAAGGGATGCATTTGACCAGGCTACCAGGACTTTCAAAGGGATGCATTTGACCATACTTGGCATGTTGTATTTCTGTATGTAAAAGAGCCTATATGTGCACAAGCAGACAGATGTTCAGTATATAACGTTCTGCATGCACAACCAGTTTTTTCCTTCACATAGTTTCTTCATAAACATTTAGAATGTGATCTACGTATGTTTTGGTCAGTGAAGCCCCTGGTTTGTAAATAAATAAATAAAACATGGTGTTTTTAGTGTTTCACTCAGTCAGTAAAACACCCAACCAGGAACCAGACCCAGTCAGTGTATAAAGTACTGTACCTAATGGAGTCAGGTGATACTCATAGATCATAAATAGTCCAGTCATTGGTCTCAAAACATCCTTTTCAGTTACAGACACCATTATATAGACTCAATGATACCATTTTCCCATACCCAAGGTTTCTAGCAGCTTAGGCTGTGTGAAATCACAGGCCAGTTCTGCCAGTGAAAAACGGAATATATTTATATGTAAAGACCAAAATTTCTAAGATGAAAATGTTGTTTTTTTTCAAATGCGAAGTTAGATTAAGGCTAAGAAGTAGCATGACAGTCAGCAGTGCTAGTAGTTGATTCCCTTTCTCACAAACTTCAAGCTGCTCTGGAGGCAAAAAATAACCCACCTGTTACTAGGCAGCTGTACTAAATTAAATGTGTGTGCACTTATGTTTGCTAATGTGTATTATGAGTCAACAGTGTGTGTCGGTGTAGGCTGATGTGGGCTTCAGTAGGATTATTGTTGTTGTGTGTGTGTTTCTGTGGGCCGGTGGAGGCTGCTGGAGGTTAGTTCAGGTGACAGGTTTGGTGTGTGTGTGTGTGTGTGGAGGAGGGAGCCTCGCTGCTGAGACCTTCAGGGAAGTTTCTCTGGCTCTGAATCCATAGCTTTAATTGCTCAGAGTCCCTGTGAATACCAAGGGACAACACTAACTCACTTCCTTTCTTCTAGACTCTCACCCTGTCTCTCTTCTTCTTTTCATGTTCCCATTTCCTTTCTTGTCTTATCAAAGAGTCTGGGTGTGTCTGGGCATCTTTTACTGGGTGGTGCGGGGGCAGCACTCATTATGACAGTACACTGGAGGAGATTCACGTTTCCAGGCAGTGCTTTGTGGCCGCTGACTGAATTGTTCTTTTGCCTCATCAGCTACTGTAGCGGTCCTCATTAAGTCCTTAAAGTGGTGTACTTCTTGTGTGTAATTCTCTATATAAAACCTATGAGACAAACTTCTGTGATGTAATGTATTGAACCTTAAAGGATGCAGCTGGTAATTTACTGTACTAATAGTGGTTTCAACACTCCCCATACAGGGACTAAAACCAACAATGAATTAATTGCCTCAACTCAGGGTTAAAGGTGCAGTTTGTCAGATCTAGAAGAATTTATTAGCAGAAATGGGCTCTAGTAGGCATAATTATGTTTTCATTAATGTGTAAAATAAGAATCGCTGTGTTTTCTTTAGCTTAGAATGAGCCTTTTATATCTACATAGGGGCAGGTCTCCTATTGCTGAGGCCACCATGTTGAGGCACCATTTTTTTTACAGTAGCCCAGAATGGACAAACCACACACTGGCGTGAATTTTGTGTTTTCATGTGGAAGTAGCAGCTTAGATTGGGAGACAGTTGGAAGATGAAAAGAAGTAACGTTAGAAACAAGAGGAAGTACTGTTGTGAGTTTAAGAATGCAAATTTGTTAAATGGGGGATTATAGTTCAACTTTAACACAAGAAAAGAGAGGTAGGGTGAATCACCATGTAGAGAGAAGCAAAGACATAAAGAAATGGGAGGTTTTAAAGTTAACTGTGGTCAAATGAGCCATTGATAGCAAAAATCTGGTCAACCCAGCTGCCATTCAAGTGAGGGCCCTTCAGGCGTCAGCAGCTTCCATAAAGTGAACATGAATAACTATCCATAGTGATTCTAAGGTCAATGTGGGTTCGGTGTAACATGCCTGTGGACACACGCACAATGACACCGCTGCTGAAAAACATTCAAGGGGAAACACTGTGACTGTTGATATGCAAGTGTGTAAGATGTAAAGCACTGTTTACTACAGGCCTGCAGCAGTTTAACGTCTTGAAGAGAGATTAAGAAAGTAGTGGAAAGAATATGTGTGTGATACAACTTCTAACATGTGGATGTTCACCAAAGACAGGGATGAAATATTGTCAGTACACTAAGAAAGCAAGGAATAGAGATAGATTAGAGAGAAGGAAGTTAACATACAGTATGTACAGTGCACTATACAGAGCACATTTTTAGATGTATTTAGATATTTGACATTGCATCTAAAAGCTATTCCTTTGAAAAGTAGGCTAAATAAACCAGAGAAACGCCTAGGAAAATGCAATACATCATTGTAAAAGTCCAAATATCAGCATGCTGACTGTAGACACATAAACTGAGACAGACAGAGAGTGCGAGGAGGTGGGAGAGATTAGTTACTGGTGTGTACGTCAGCAGTGGCGGTGCTGCAGAGCAGGGAAGCAGCAGCCTTCCTGTCTCACACTGTGTGTGACGCGAGCAGATCATACGACCGGCAGTCTGGTTACTGGCACTCGCTCTCTTTATCTGTTTGTTTGTGTACCTGCCTCCAAAACCCTCCGCCCAGTCTAGCTGTCTGTAAGTCCATCTGTCCCTCTGTATGTGTTTACCCTGCTCCTCTCGTCTCTCTCCGTTAGCTGTCTGCCCTCCTGCCTCTGTGTCTAACTGTGTCTCTGTTCCTCTTCCGCCTGCCTGCTCACTCACATCCACGTGCTATCATGAGCATATGTTCATGTGTCAGACTGTCTTTGATTTTGTTGTTGCCTGCCAGTAATTTCATCTTCAAACATCACATTCATTCATACAATATGCTTAGTATTAGGGCTGGACAGTTAATCCTTTTCAGGTCAATACTGAGATTCAATAAAATGCCATTTTCAAACCACAAAGCTGCGATTTGCAACTTGTTGTTGAAAGAGCCCTTCTGGACACGTTTTAAGGCAAATAAAATACTCGGCTGTGAAAAATATATAGTCCAACAGACAGTGGCAGAAGAAGTACTCCGAGCCCTTTCTTAAAGAAAAGTAACAACGCCACAGTGTAAAGGAACTCATTCATTCAAAATGTTGCTTAAGTAAAAGTATTAGTATTAAATAATACTTTAGTACTAAAAGTACTCATTATGCAGAATAACAAAAATGTATTGGATTATGATTACTGTTGCATTATTGTGTTATTCACTTACATGTGCAGCTGGTAAAGGGGGGGATTAGTTTATATGCTTGTTTAAATTGCTGCTGGGCAACAAGTGAATTTTCTACCAAAGATTAATAGTCTTCTGATTATACTGTATCTCTTAATTAATTTGATTCTGAAAAGTAACTAAAGTTATAAAATAGATGTAGTGGAGTAAAAAGTACAATATTTGCCTCTGAAATGTAGTGAAGTCAAAGTACAAATACTTCAGAATTCTACTTGAGTAAATGTACTTTGTGAGCAGTGGTGGAAAGTAACTGAGTTGACCACACGTTCTGAGAAAGGCCTGAAAATGTCTGGTCTTTGTTGTTCATCGTGAATCCCAGGATTCATAAATATTTAAATATATGCAAATGAGCCAAGGCATCACAGACTGCCCAACACTGCTCTCCCATCGGAATGAGTTGATTGTTAAAAATACCATTAATATAAAAAATGACGACCTTATCCTTTTAAACTAGCTGCTGTCTGTGGTCTCACACTGACCTCTCTGCTGGACACATTCCTGCACTGCTGTAGATGAGCTGCTGGTCTCAGCCTTTAAGTCCACAGGAATTCACTTCATTTTCATACACAGAGCTCATTAGATTCCACTGTTAACTACGTTTGTTTTCTTTCACGGTGAGGGTCAAGATATTGGATTTCTGCAAGTTTGTTGCTGTGTTCTGGTTGTTCAACAGGTGTCTGATTAATTGCTCTCTCTCTTGCTGTTGGACTTGCCACATATACAGTGGATTCAGAAGGTATTCAGACCCCTTGTCATTTTTGCACATTTTATCATATTGTGGACTGACTGAATGAATACAGTTGCCATTTCTACCCATCATTATACATTTAATCACCCATGATGACAAAGTCAGACCATGGTCATAGAGTTGTCTGAATATTAATCAAGAATCAAAAAGTGAAATTTCTTACTCTAACATATTCAGGCCCTTTTCCTGTGGTGCTCCGTTTTCCTAGCAGGGGCATTCTGTTTGCTTTAATTATCCTTCAGATGTGTCTAGAACTCAGCTGGAGTGCACCTGTTACACGGTGAATTGATTGGACATAGTTTGCAAAGATACACACCTGGGTCTGTAAGGGCCCACAATTTATACTGCATTGTGCAAACAGAAACCAAGCCATGAATTCCAGGGAGCTGACTCTGGATCTCCACAATCAAAGTGTGGCAGGTCATAGATAAGAGCAAGGATATAAAATGCTTTCCAGGGCAATGAGTCTTGTCAGAACCACAGTGGGCTCAATAATTTTCAAATGGTAGAAGCACAACCCCAGCCCATCCTAAAATGAGCCATCCTTGGTCAGGGAGGTGAGGAAGAACCCAATGGTCACTCTAAAAAGAGCTCCAAAAGTCCTGCGTAGAGATGGGAGAACCTGTTGGATGGACAACTATCTCTGCAGGCCTTTATGGCAGAGTGGCAAGTTGGAAGCCACCGCTGACTAAAAGGCTTGACAGCCCAATTTGCTACACAGCAGGTAAAGGACTCTGGCAACATGTGCAAAAGATTATCTGGTCAGCTGAGATGAAAATCAAACTCTTTGGACAGAACAGCAAGCATCTGGTGAACAACAGGGACTGCACATCACCTAGCTAATACCTTCCCTGTGGTCATACATGGTGGTGGCAGCATCATGCTATAGAGGTGGTCCTCAGCAGGGACTGGTAGTAGGGAGACTGGTAAGAATTGATGTATGAATGCAGCCAAATACAGGGATATCCTTCAATAGTACACACAAACTTAGAGTGGGGCTGGACCTGCCATGAAGAATGACATGACGTGCCCAGATCGAGGTGTGCAAAGCTTGGACAGATGTATTCATGAAGGCTTTCAGCTTTGACTGCTGCCAAACGGGCTTCTACGAAGTACTGAATGAAGGGTCTGAATACTTCTGAGAGTAAGAGATGTCAGTTATTAATTCTTGATTAATTTTCAGACAGCTCTATGACCATGGTTTCACTTTGTCATCATGGGTGATTAAGTGCATAATGGTAGGTAGAAATGGCAGTTGTATCAATTGCATCCACAACACACTAAAATTTGCCAAAAGTAAAGGGCTCTGAATACTTTCTGAATCCACTGTACCAATTGTTGATGGCTCAGTAAAATCATGTCTGTGTGTGTGTGAGACAAGGGGGGAAGGGCCCTCATAGACGCACACAGCAGAGCAGAGAATCAGAACTTGCAGTTGACTTTACTTTTTGTCATCATCACTTATTCTAAAAATATCCCTGAACCACTGAAATTTCTTCTCCACCACCTAATGACCTGCTCAGTCAGCGTGATTTTGGCATAATGGTACCATTAAGTGGTATCAATGTATAGTATCAGACAACTTTTATGAGTATGAGTACAAATACTAGGGGGTGGTATCATACCTGATAAGGTATTTTGTTTTTCATATTGTTTTGTCGTTACTTAATCAGAACTAGAGGAATGAAAGCTCCTTGTAGTCTAAGCTAGTTTGAGTACCAGCATAGCTCAAGCACAGTGCTTAGTAGATCTGTTTCAGTGGCGTGTTCTATCCTGCAAATCACACCAGATAAGGTCACCTCAGTTTGGTAAGGACCATACCATCCCATGCCTTTGTCACGCTTGCCAGTTTGGGCATGTACATGATTCAGCAGCATATGGCTATAACATGCTGTCAGGGGAGCTTGTCTCCTGGCCTGGCCTCCCCAGCCCTGGGACAGATGGTGGCTCAGTGGCGCCTGAAGAGCAACTGCACTGGTCAAGATACCCGGCCCACTCTGTCCTCTAGCCTTGGCTCTTCCTTCTTTCCTTGCTTCTTCTTCCTTGGCTGTTCTGCCCAGTGGTCTGTTTTCCTTCAGTGCCTCTTCACATGCCGGCTTACACAGGGAGTCTTGTGTACGCTGGTGGACTCTGATTTAATTGTATTTCCATCCAAGCTGAATGCAAAAGGCAAATGTAAATGAACAAAATGTACCTTATCACAGTCTTATCACTGATCTGTGGCTCCCGAGATTTAGTCGATAATACACAGATTCCGTTTTTGGTAAAGAATTATGCCAACACAAATGTTCAGTGAACGGTACTGTACAGTAGAGTTTAGTTGCACTGTGAAGCGCTGAAACTCACTGATTTAATGAGGTAAATATTTGGTATAAAAAACGTGAAAATGGCTATCATAAAAGTAAAATGATGATTAATTTCAGATGTATCTCTCAGCCCTCCTGGCTGTTAAATTGGCATCATACACCACAGTAAACATGTTATTTGTGAGCCTGTGTGTTTTTGTTTACAATCCCTGGTTTTCCTGGTAATCGGCCAGTGTGAACCTACTGCTGTGATCACACCCTCAGCACTGTACCTTCAGAGCATAGACAGGCCCGTCTGTGTTGCTCATATATTTAAATCTGCCATCTCAATCAACTGTTTATTATAGCTGTGCTATAAAAGGCCACCAGTGCTTTCTGAGAAACACCATCCGACTACATAGTTGGTTGTGCTTCAGCTAATTGATTATTGAATAAGTTGTTTATTGAATAAATAATCACCTGGTTGTGGTTCCCATTTCAGCTGGAGTTGTGTAAATCAATGCACACCTCATTTGAGTTCTACGCTTACACTGCACTGTGATGTTCTGTAGTTGAAGGAGTGATATATTGTGGAAGAAAATTAACTAGATTGTTGTTAATGCACCCACATTCCCTTGATGAATATACTCTTCCAAACCTGTATGACTTTCTGGAAGTATCTCTACTGCTGTATCCTTATTATTGCTGCGAAATTACTTGTGTGATTTATGGTGCCATTGGGATATTTTATGATTCTGCTGCACGTTTTGGAAATCAGCATAATGACTGGCACAAGGATGCACAGAACATCTCGCAGTCATGTGGATTTTCAGCAAATCCTGAGAAGCTTCCCCTTTTCACACAGCACATCTGCAGTTTACAGTGATAACAACCAGATTTACCTTCACAGTTCTCAGTAATTTTAGAAACAGCGGGTCCTTGATTTCAGACAGAGGCAGACAAAAGCAAGTTTATCATTACAGTGACTGTTGATTTTGCCAGCTGGAATAACAGCTATCACTAGAAGATACAGTATTATTAGCTGAAAATGAGAATCTTGCCAACGCTATAAAGCTGCATGTTTCAGGCAAAAAGTCCACACCTTCATCAGTTCAGAATCCATGTACAAGAGGTAGAAATAAAGTGATGGCTTTGTTCTTGCAGTGTAGACCAAGTTGGCCTTATCAGAATGATAAGTGAAGCATGTAACATACCTTAAATTAAAAGATGATCCCGGACTCATTCATTCACTTGACGCCACCTGGCTCAAGGCTGGCAACAAAAAGGAATTCTGTTACACAAAGTAATCTATTGTACCCAAAAAACCAAGATAATGAGCTGTAATCTTTGGTGTGTATATACTGCAGAAGTCTGTAATGTGTGGCTGAATGTTAGTACTGTGTTTTTTGTGTGGTGTATGGTGCAGCAGCTATGGTGCATGTAAAATACAGTGCTGGTCATCATGGAGGCTACAGACTCCCTCAGTTTGTTAGAAACTGCTTTAAATGAAAGTGACCCAGAGAAAACCCAAAAGTGCAAAACCATTTTACTGTTCTATTAAAATGTCTATTTATTATTTTTCACATGAATGTAACCCCCTTTGTCCCCTGTCGGGATCCAGTCCGAATGATCCCTGTTTCTCCAGTGATCTGATTGGTCAGCAGTTGGGCTGCTGATCCTCTGAAGTTAACCTGCTGGAGTAGGTTAGCCATGCAGCATAAGGTCCTGTAGTGATCTAGTCCCATTAATAGTGACCCAGCTTCATGATACCACAAATTCTGAGCCATGCTCAAAGTTAGCTGGATAAGTGAATAATTTCGCTTCAAGCTACAGGCCCCAGAACAGTGCTGCTAACAACCTAAGCATTCAGGGCAGTGGATATCACACAGTGGATATGCTATTTACCTGGACACTGTTCCGGGGAAGAGTTTAGTGAACAGTCATAGGTTTAGTTTGGATCTGTCACTGTAGCTGTATCTCTGACTCTTATCACAGGCCAGCCCACTGAGCATGTGTACCAGTAGCTACACTCACCATGCCTCCTAAAATTTTATGGCTGTGTTCCAAATACAGGTAGTTTCTAGAATCAATGCTCATCAACACATAATGTAAGTATTCTCATGTCTCGTGTTTCTGCCAGTGTAGTTACATGGTGTAGCGTTCAGATGAGTCCTCCACTGTGAGAAGACCCGAGTGAAGTCTCAGCGCTGTCAAATCACGTCTCACCTCTCTCACTGTGTGTGTGTGACAAAGGCTTTGTCTTTGCACTCAACAGAGGGACGGAGTTGGTCTTAAAGTTCGACAATGACTGCACAGGCACACAAATTGTACAGACATGCCGCAGACTGCCACAGTCATTCACAGATCCACGTTTCCTGCTACACACATACTGTACTACGGTGTTTTTCCACCCTGTAGCAGCACCGATCCGTTTGATTCATGTGATTGAGCAGTGTAACCTGTCTCTCCCACTCTGTCTTCACCTCATGCTCTCTATAAGAAATGTAATGTAATGTATTCTCTCCCTCAATTCTTCCTGTTTCTTCTTTCTGCTTGCTTTGCTGTTTTGTAGCTTTATGACTCCTTACTCACTTTCCTCTTCTGGCCAGTATGGGTTAAATGAACGGATTCTGTCTGGTGTTTCATTTCAGTCACAAGGGATCATACATTTATTTTGCTGCTGCTGCTGTTGTTTTGAGAATATATGCATGGAATCTCAATGCGTATACTTGAATTGAAATTCAGATAGACTTCAGTCAGTTCTGTTGCTGTTCATCAAGACACACACACACTTTGCATGCACACACAGGTCTCCCTGCTCATTACCCTATCTCCATTGCTACCAATCAGTAGCACCACCTCTAGCAGCATACATACATCACTGGCATACAGCACACTCTGTCATCTGTGAAATGGGCTGTGGTTGATCCCTGCCCTGGGAGAGGAGAGGAGTGTTTCAGCCAACGAGAGAGAGTGGTGCTCTGAGAGAAGGGGAGGATGACAGAAAAAAGCAGACTTGCAAAAGAGGCATGAGGGGAAAACGGGGACCTGAAAGATGAGGCATAGTGAGGACAGAATAACAGTGTATGAGAGATGAGTGGACAAATGAGCAGTGAGTTTTTCAGCAGAGTACATGTGAAGAGGGATGAGGGGAAGTGGAGGGAAGCTGTGATGGAATGAAAATAATGTGGAGAGGGAAGAGGAAGCTGGTGGAAGAGGGTGCTGAAGAGGTGATGGAGAGAAGCTCAGCAAAGAGAAGTAGGAAAGAGGAAATGACAGGGATGAGACAAAGGAGGAAGGACAGGGTAGAAACTAGGCTTCTGATTCAGATGGACTATTAGAAGAACATCAGTGTGCAGAAGTCTTGTTGATGAATTTGTCATTTATTAAGCAAACACCAAAATAAATAAAAGAATGACAAACATTCTCTAGCTTCCAGCTTCTAAATGTAACCTGAGGATGTAGGATGATTTAAATCTTTGGCTCTATGATGGATGGTTTTCTGTCATTCAAAATAGTCTGTAATGAAAAATATCATTAGTCTGGTCTTGTACTTAGTTAAAGCTGTTTCTCGATGGGAAAACAAGATGAGCTTTATAGGCAGGAATTGGAATGAAAAATCACCTTCTCACAGTTTCCTCTCTTCTGTGTTCCCATTTCAAATGTTTTTTTTTAACGACCACCTCCGTTTTAGCTACTTGTGTTATGACAACAGATTTTTTTTTTTTTTTTAGCTTTGTTTCTGAGAAATCAGGTTTTGTGCATCTGTTAACCATGGCAGATGATTGCAGTACAATACCCGTGAGCACTGTTGCTAAGGAGACCAAGTTAATCAGAGGTGCGAATTGTAGCAGCAGTGAGTTTAAGTGGCTCAGTCATTGCAGTTGTTAATAAAACGGTGGTCAAAGTTGTTGAACCCATCCAAAAGTAGTCCTGCATCTGAAAATAATTAAAGCGCACCTTTTTTAACAGCTTAATCATTCATGTCCAGCTGGCATTAGT
Organism: Monopterus albus; assembly: GCF_001952655.1. Taxonomy (NCBI): domain Eukaryota; kingdom Metazoa; phylum Chordata; class Actinopteri; order Synbranchiformes; family Synbranchidae; genus Monopterus; species Monopterus albus. Next base: position 1,289,012 of record NW_018127961.1, read on the forward strand.
AGCACTACTCAGTACTGCATCTAGCGCAAATTTTGACAGAATTTCCAGAAAAGGGGCAAAAGAAAATCTGGATGAACTCACATTTCCATCCACTGCCATCCAGTCAGTTGCCATTAAACCACTGCAGAAGAAGAGAACATGCTGAGGTGGAGTAATTAAAGAGCGAAGAGTTAAACTGAAATGGTGGACATTTATTTTTAATTATTAATTTCAAGTTAAATCAGGTTTTATCTGTATAGCCTAATGTTACAAATCAAAAAAGGTGAATCAAGGAACTTTTTAAAATGTGTATATTGTAAAAACACATGAAGAACATTTTATTAGCAAACAGTCCTTTATGTGAGGAACATAGCTAGTGGTTAAGGCGCAGCGCTCTCGCCGCTGCACCCCGGGTTCGAATCCGGGTTTGCTTCAGGAAGGGCATCCGGCGTAAAACACGTACCAAATGTCAACATGCGAGTCGTCAGTGTGACGATTCGCTGTGGCGACCCCTAAACGGGAAAAGCTGAAAGTGACTTTCTTGCTTTATGTGAGGAACATGATCCTGGAGGATGAGCCACCTTGCAGGTGTCTCCAACAGACCTGAACCACACAACCTCCCCTCCAGACAAATGCCTGGTAGGAGGACAGACTACATGGCCACACAGGAGGCAAAACCCAGGCACATTAGTCACACATACAGGTGAAGGAAACAAATGCGCAGTAGAGAGAGAGAAAGGACAAAGGGAAATGACCAGGAAATAAGCAAAGTGAGGGAGAGAGGGACAAATAATTAGAGCCTTGCTTGTCCACTGTGAAAAGCTTGATGGATAGCCAGAGGAGAGAGAGGTCTGAGGACGGCCGATGGCCCAGCACAGAGAACCAAGTAGAGAGAGATGCTTAGACCCTCCTGTGGTTGACAGAACAAACAGAGTTAGAGAAAAGCAGTGGTTTTCCACAGGTTTGCAGTGGTAATCCTATTGGGAGGACAACATGGACAATACTGTACATAACTGGTTTTAATAGGTACAGTAAGACTGAAACCCACCAGTGGGAGAATAGCAGCAAATACAAGGTAAGAATAGTCAAGACTATGCCACTAGTTGAAAGCTATGTCAGTTATGGAGATTAGGGAAGGACATGACCATTTAGAATTTTGTATGTCATTAGAACCACCTTAAAGTCTGATCTGGCATGGACAGGGAGCCACTGGAATCTAAAATTGGCATAATGTGGTTGAATTGTCTGAATTTCATTAAAATTTCAAGTATCTAAAGACTTTTATTATTAGCACATGAAATAATCAAGTCTGGATGAATGAAGCGTGGATTAGAGTATGCGCCTCTGCTGTAGATGGAAAAGGCAGAATTTTAGTTATGTTACAAAGGTGAAAAAAGGCAGTCTTGTTGATTTCTTTACTGGTCAAAAAAGAGCATTGGATCAAACCTAACAACAAGATTCTTGGCGGTCAGACTTTGAGAAATCACAGCAGTGGGTGTGCAATTATGCATGTGCAAAATGAGTATGTAAACAGTACAGATGGAATTACATGAGGTAGATCCTGAGTCAGCTGTTTAGGAGTCTGATGGCAGAGGGGAAGAAAGAGTTTTTCAGTCTAGAGGTCCTACATTTCACACTTCTGAACCTCTGGCCAGAGGGCAGAGAAGTGAACAGTCTGTGCTGGGGGTGGGTGGGATCTTTGAGGATGGAGGCAGCTTTCCTACACACCCTGTGGTGGTAAATGCTCTGCAGAGAGGGCAGTGGAGTCCTGGTGATCTTCTCCACAGTCTTTACCACTCTCTGAGACCAAACAGAACCTCAGTCCTGTCGAACGTCCACATCAGAGACCAGCGCGTCTTCTCTCTCTAAATCAAGATTAAAGCGGTTTAAAATGGTACAAAACCTTTGGATGACCGATTCAACATTTAGTCAACATGTATTCAGCAATTTGAAAAGTTTGTCTTTCTTTCAAAGAATTAAAATGTGAATGATGAGAAGTTCACTACAGTTGATGTGCTGCAGGCCTTGCCACATTCGTCCGGAGTCAGCAGTTGTCAAGAGTTAATGTTAACTTATCAAAGTGGTGTCTATGTTAGGCCTGGACAATAGTCAGCATTTCAGTTTTATCTAAGCTGAGGAGCAAGAAATTTTCTGACATCCAGCTTTTCACAGTGGACAAGCAAGGCTCTAATTTTATAACTTGAGAAGAATTGCCTGCTTTTCAGACGCATACAGCTGAGTGTTAACAGTGTAACAGAGGAAAGAAATTTATTCCATGACAGCATATAATTTGACCAAGTGGTGAAATATAAAAGAGAAAAGCAAAGGGCCAAGAACAGAGCCTTGAGGTACTCCATAGTTTACATTAAAAATATTGTTGTAGTATTGAGGAACACATCTGATGGTTTTGTCTGCTGTTATTTTAAGTGTCTTTGGTGGAGCAGGAGCTTGAATAGCAAATAAGTCACATGCTTTGTATACGCAATGATTTATTCACTTAGTCTGTTAGCATTGCACTTTTTTGGATTTTGCCCTCAGCGGTACATCAACATTTACATCAAGTGTAAAAGTATTTTTTGAGAATTAGATTTTTTTTGGCATTTCCGTTTCAGGTTTTTTATACACAAGTTGTAAATGAGCATAAAAGCAGGTTCATAGAAATAAATTGTCTCAAAGAACGAGATCCTTTCTTCCACAGTTGATCATCTTTTGTGCTAATGATTTTGTCAGTAGTTTCATGTCTGTCCAAGTGCCCCAGCTATTTGTCACCCAGAAGTGGACAAGCAGGAATAAATTAGATTATACAGTATCTTTCATAGACGCACCAAAGATAGCTCCTCCCGCCTTGTAGCTCTTTGACAAAGCCAGTCAAATGACAGAAATACATTAAATAATGTTTAAAAGCCTCATTAAAATTGACAGTTGGTTATATATACTATATGACAAATTAAAGTCGGAAAAATGACAAAAATGGAATGGCAGGCTACAAAAAGGGGTAAGACATCAGTATATAGAAATAGAACGGAGACAAAACAACAAAATTTAAAACAAATGAAGGAAAGCTGTTTAGAAGATATTCTGGAGATTGAGGGGTTGAAGATGGTTAAGGAAGCAGAAAGATATGATTATAGACAAGTGAAAGACAGGAGTGGAGAAAGGAGAAGCAGTATGGAGTTTTCAGAGGATGCGAGGGGATGAATAGAGTTCCCCAGACAAGGACAGACGGCTTGACGGGGGGACAGATTTTGAGAAGCAGACAGAGAGAGCAAGCACTCTGAATATAGACAGAGAAAGTGTGGCACTGCACCACTCTGCAGCAGCAACAGTGAGTGACAGCTACAGCCTGATTACTGACTGACTGACTGCCTGTCTGTCTGTACTGGCTGCCTGACTGACTCACTGACCGGTTGGCTGGCTGAATGGATGCAGCAGTGTCCCCCACAGCTTTGCCCTTCTCTCCCTCCCCCACTCTCTCAAACAATGCAGCATTAGGTTTGTCTGGAATAGAGGGAATACATATGATCTGACTTTTAGAAGAAAAGCTGTCAGCGATGCCTTTTTTCAGTCCATAACAACATCTCACTGCTGAGTGCCTCAGCAGTGCAACATAGGAATAAAAAAACAAAAAAAAAGGCTGGTTCCCAATTCAAGCTGAAGTCTCAGCAATGTCTTCTCTCATTGTTCCCTCTTAAGTATTACTCACGCTTGTGTAATCGAAATTCCTCATCTTTATTTCACACCGCTGCCTTCTTTACTGGTCTAACCTTGAGACCATGTCCTTTGTTCTCTTCCAGCACTCTGTAAACTTTGTTGATGAATGTGATACACATAAAGTTATCATCACCTCCAACACGCAAATCGCCCCTGATGAGATTAAAACACATTTCATTGCAGCTGAAAGCAGTGCTGCGCTCAGAGCGACAAATAGCCCATAAAGCACATAAATGCGCATCTCCTCTACCCCTTTGCTCGTGCATTATTATCCTCCAGAGTGAAGGGAAAGATCAGTGACATTGGGATATGACAGAAGACTTGCAGGCTGATAAAGAGGCCACAATGTGTTTGACCACGTGTCCTTTGTCCTCCACTGGGTCATACATGATTATCTTCAGAGAGAAGGGACCTTAAGATAACTGGCAGATAGGAGTGTCACAGTAAACAGGGCCCCTGCTTCAGAGTGGCAACCTTTGTTGGCTCTGCTACTGCAATGCAGCACTACGTTGTCCTCTATGCTCCTCTGCTCCCCCTCTCTCTCTTTCTCTCCCTCCCTCAGCCTGTCTTTCACCATTATCTCCCTGCCATAACACACTTCTACTGCTTTATTTTTCTTGCTCGAGGGCAGTCGGATGTAGAAACGACTCTAACATTAAACACAACCAGAACCTGTTGTGGTGGTTCATGTATATAGCAGTGGTGTGTGTGTATGCGTGTTGGAGAGATGCAAAGCCAGCAGAGATAAGATGGGTTTAATTGTGCATACAAGCTATAAGCTGGCTTTCGTCTTTGAGCAAATCCACTTTTCTCCTCCTCTTTCTCTTTGGGTATATTCTCCTTGCAGCCTGTCATGTTAAATCAATGGGCTTCCATGTCCTACAGAACTTCTTCTATATGTGGGAGTTTTTTAAACTACTGTATACTCAATCATTTATCTGGCACACACTGTGGCTGCATTGAACTTTCAGAAATAAATGTGCAGTTAATGTAGTACAGATAACTACAGACAGTGTCTCTGCTTAATCATTTTGGTGCTATGGTTGCATAGCTTTTCATTAAGAGCAAAGCTGTCATACTGTATCAGCATGTACTACTGTAAATATTAAAATGATTCTCTGGCAGAGTGAATGTCTGCCTCTCTACACCTCTGTGTCTGGCTGTCAGACCACTGACTGTATTTGGCTGATTTGTCTATCAGCCTGATCTGTCCATCTGTCTATGAGGAGCAAGAGCAGAGTGGGAAAGACAGAGGTCACTGAAGTGCACTAGAGGCTACTAAAAAATCCCAGAAAGTATTAAATCCTAATATTGGGCTACATTCACTTTACAGACTTCAATGCACAACTCTGATTTTCAGTCAAATCCAGTCTTTTTGTGTTAATGCTTCTCATTCATGTTTTTAGATGCCATGTATCTGACTCTGTGTGAATACAGTGGAGTTCCTAGTCTGTGCAAATTTAACTAAAGTGTGACTCGTGTGTACAAGAATACAAGAATAACAACGTGTGCTAGTCCTCGACTGTCTCCACCCCATGTTTCCCTGGTTTGTTGCTCTGGACATTTCTGGAAACTCAGTCTCTGGTTGTCTCCAGGTTTTCCCCTGTAGCACCACCACCACCACCTCCTCCTCAACCACACCACAGGTGGATCCACTGACCCTGATTAGCTCGTACACTATATAATTCTGTCTGGTTCCTCTGTTTATTGCTTGTGTGTTTGTGTTGTGCCTTCTCCTAGCCTTTGTGTTTACTCAGCTTACTGACGTCCTGCATGCTTGTGCTTTCCCTGTTGTCCTGGTACCTGTTTTGTTTTGGGTTTTGAACCCTCTCTCCTGCTGCCTGGGATTTGTTAATGGATTCAGACTGCTCTTATGTCTTGACCCCTGTTTTGGACTCTTGGCTGTGCCCTTTGTCAGCTTCTCTAGACCATTGCTCAGTTTGAACTGTTGGTTTGTATTTTGACCTCCATTTAGACTCTCTCCCCCCCCTCCCTCTCTCCCTCTGATTACCCCTGCAGGGTTTTGCTGCCTGGATTCTTAGTAAGCCCTGTTCCATTGGTTATTTAATAAACTGCTAATCTTTACCATTTCCACAGTGTCGTGTTGGCAGAAAGACAGACAGTTTATTGGCTTGATATGCTTGATTGACAGACGTCTTGGCTCCTGATTATTAACTGCTGTGGTTGCCAGTCACTGATCCGACCTCACTTTTATAGTCTAAGCCTTTGTCCAAAGTAGAAGGGTAAAGTCAATCACTGTTGCTAGGAACCTGTTCTCTGCAAACACTGAAAAAAGATGTCATAGGAAATGTTAAAAGCTGTTGCTGTACTTTACTATCTTTCCTGGAGTTAATGTTATTAAGAGTCCCTTTGTTCAGCCATGAGTTCTGTGTTTATATGTACAGACCCCAGTGCAGTAGTCTTTCCACAGTATATTCCCTTGAACCCAGGCACTCTGCAGTCTTCAGTCTTGGCTGGTGTCAGGAAGTTCAAGGCAATTTGAATAATGGAATTTAAAATAGTAGTGTCCTGTAGACTGTTTTTAATTCCACTGTGTAAATGATTGTTGTGCTAACAGTTCCATAATACAAAGCTTTGCAGCTTTTTTTGGATATGTAAATTACTGTTGTAGGGTTCTACACACAATTTCTAAGTGTCCAAAATCTCAGTTTACTGTTGAGTGAACTACTGTGTGTGTGTGTGTGTATTACAGGTGCTGGTCATATAATTAGAATATCATCAAAACGTTGATTTATTTCACTAATTCCATTCAAAAAGTGAAACTTGTATATTATATCCATTCATTACACACAGACTGATATATTTCAAATGTTTATTTCTTTTAATTGTGATGATTATAACTGACAACTAATGAAAACCCCAAATTCGGTATCTCAGAAAATTAGAATATTGTGAAAAGGTTCAATATTGAAGACACCTGGTGCCACACTCTAATCAGCTATTTGACTCAAAACACCTGCAAAGGCCTTTAAATGGTCTCTCTGTCTAGTTCTGTAGGCTACACAATCATGGGGAAGACTGCTGACCTGACAGTTGTCCAAAAGACCACCATTGACACCTTGCACAAGGAGGGCAAGACACAAAAGGTCATTGCAGAAGAGGCTGGCTGGTCACAGAGGTCTGTGTCCAAGCACATTAATAGAGAGGCGAAGGGAAGGAAAAGATGTGGTAGAAAAAAGTGTACAAGCAAAAGGGATAACCGCACCCTGGAGAGGATTGTGAAACAAAACTGATTCAAAAATGTGGGGGAGATTCACAAAGAGTGGACTGCAGCTGGAGTCAGTGCTTCCAGAACCACTACGCACAGAAAGACATGGGTTTCAGCTGTCGCATTCCTTGTGTCAAGCCACTCTTGAACAACAGACAGCGTCAGAAGCGTCTCACCTGGGCTAAAGACAAAAAGGACTGGACTGCTGCTGAGTGGTCCAAAGTCATGTTCTCTGATGAAAGTAAATTTTGCATTACCTTTGGAAATCAGGGTCCCAGAGTCTGGAGGAAGAGAGGAGAGGCACAGAATCCACGTTGCTTGAGGTCCAGTGTAAAGTTTCCACAGTCAGTGATGGTTTGGGGTGCCATGTCATCTGCTGGTGTTGGGCCACTGTGTTTTCTGAGGTCCAAGGTCAATGCAGCTGTATACCAGGAAGTTTTAGAGCACTTCATGCTTCCTGCTGCTGACCAACTTTATGGAGATGCAGATTTCATTTTCCAACAGGACTTGGCACCTGCACACAGTGCCAAAGCTACCAGTACCTGGTTTAAGGACCATGGTATCCCTGTTCTTAATTGGCCAGCAAACTCGCCTGACCTTAACCCCATAGAAAATCTATGGGGTATTGTGAAGAGGAAGATGCGATATGCCAGACCCAACAATGCAGAAGAGCTGAAGGCCACTATCAGAGCAACCTGGGCTCTCGTAACACCTGAGCAGTGCCACAGACTGATCGACTCCATGCCACGCCGCATTGCTGCAGTAATTCAGGCAAAAGGAGCCCCAACTAAGTATTGAGTGCTGTACATGCTCATACTTTTCAGTTGGCCAAGATTTCTAAAAATCCTTTCTTTGTATTGGTATTCAGTAATATTCTAATTTTCTGAGATACCGAATTTGGGGTTTTCGTTAGTTGTCAGTTATAATCATCACAATTAAAAGAAATAAACATTTGAAATATATCAGCCTGTGTGTAATGAATGAATATGATATACAAGTTTCACTTTTTGAATGGAATTAGTGAAATAAATCAACTTTTTGATGATATTCTAATTATATGACCAGCACCTGTATATACAGAGTAGTGAATCATGGAACAAGAACTAATGGAATGATTTTGGATGCAACACAAACGTTACGTTGCCTTGATATACAGTATATTGGGTCTGCACTAGAGCAAATACATTTTGAAGAGTTGTTCAACCTTGAAATAAAATTAAATATTCAAACTAATGACATGTTTGAATTCACAGTTTTCAGGTTAGAAGTGCAACAGACATTTGAAGTAGTTTGCTTTCCTAAATTTCACTATTAGCTTGACCAATTGAATGTCTTATTGACCTACAGCATAAATAAACTATGAAAATAGAGGATCCTGACTAGATAATCACAACACTGAAGCATCTGAGAAGCAGTGTGTGGAACTATTTTCTACACCTGACATGGCAAAATTATGGGTCCAGTGGTTTGTTCTGATAGATTAATTGGCATGAATCACTTGTCCATTTGAATTTGTATGAGCTTGACTTTTTGAAAAAGTGGCATCCTTGTCTGTAGCTCACTTGTCTTTTTTTTTTTTGCTCCTTCTGGTCCACAAGAGTGCAGAGCATGCTAACAGGCTGTGCTTAATTGATTGGAAGTAAAGCATGTATGCTTACTTAGTGTTGGAGTACTTGAGATCGGTCTTGGTTTTGAGACCACTTTTTTTAAGGTTTTGAAATCGACTGCATTTGTTTCTTGGTCTCAGACAAAGAGGAATTGGGATTTTATTTCAGGACTAAAACTGTGGGGAAAGTGCCTGTGCATTGTTTTCAAGCCTAAACATACTTTTTTTGAGTGCCTTAAACCAAATTAATGTAAAAAAGCTGACATATCAGAATAAATGTAAAAACA
>NW_018127961.1:1297938-1301315 GCF_001952655.1 Monopterus albus
TTCTGTGTGCCATTGCAATGGTAGCTGCAGATTGAATTGATATCTTAATAGCGACAGCAGAAAGATATAAGATATAACGAATGTGGCTTATGTTACAGCTAAAGAATTATTGAACCTAGCTAGCTTAAAAAGATACTAATGTACTGAATTAAGTTGTGTGAGCCCGGGAGGCTGGACTCCTGTAAAGTTCAAACAAGTTCCCGGATCAATAAGTCATAAAACATTTCTTTCCCATGTAGTCAGGTAGAAAATAGGCTACAACCCAATTTTTGTCAAAACAAGCTGTCCAAGTTTTACCGACATATAGGCTACACACTCACTGGTCAAGTAACACTGGTCTCTGTGCAGCCGACTGTGAGACCAGTGTGCAGGGACGTCTACAAAGTGCAACGCTGAATAGAGAGAGCCTTCTGCAACAGTATTAAATAACTTTGCTGCTTTTCCTGGTGTACTGGTGTGATTGTATTACACCATATAAATAACTTATATGGTGTAATACAATCAAACTCAGTTTGGCTGTCATAATTTCATAATTATAGGGAAATTTAATTGGTAAAAATATTCAGTAATTTCCCTCTTACAGTGTCACACATAACTTCAATCCTATATAGTGTTATTGAAGCCAGTACTATTAAATTCAGTTTAACTGCACTGCTCTGGTCTTGTCCTGGTCTCAGTTTAGGTTGTCTTGACTGCTACACTAATAATTTATCTTTCCAGAATATGAACTTGTAGGTGACAACTCATGAAATTATGTTTTGCTTCTGTTTCCCATTCCATACCCACAGTTTTGGGTTTGGTGCAGAATGATCTTAATAACAATTTTTTTTTTTTTTTTTACCTTTGGGCTTGGGGAGCTATGAATTCATTCCAAATCAAAAGGCCAGCATCCAGGTGAAGTCACAGATCATGTGTAATTGTCAGTCATTTTTTTGATGTTATAAAGTAAAAAGTCTGCAGATTTTTCACTCAAACCTGGTGAAAGTCCAAGTCATGTGATTCATGTCCACGCCTCTACACACACCACACATTCAGCATCTTCCTTGCCACCAGCTGTAGGTTGCACAGGCTGTGAGAGCTCACCTTCCACCCTGTTTGTCCATTTCCACGCATCTCTGTCTGCACATCCCTCCCTGCCACTCTGTTTGCCACTGTCTCCCTCCCTTTGCTTTGTCCTCATTATTTTGCTCTGTCTCAGACCCTTTTTTTTTTTCACCCTGTCACTGTTCCTTTGCTTCCCTCTGTCATTATTCAGCCCACGTGTCTAGACTGAAAAGAAAACTTTTGCTACTTGCTTGTGTGATATCTGTGTGGGGCAGAGTAGGTCTGACACTTACTGTACCAGTTGTTGAGTGCTGTAGGTCTTAAGTTTAGCCATCTTTTCAGTTTGAGAGAAGACTGATATTGATTGTGTACGGAGCTAAGAGGCAGACCTGGTGAATGTAAAGACTTGCTGTATGAAAAATTCTCAATCTGCTGCTGCTAAATGACCATCAAAACTTCTTCTGTTACAGCACTAGAGATAAATTAAGACCTGTCGGTTAGTTTGAGGTATTTGAGTCTATGGATGTCCATGGTCAAACTGCGTAATGGCTTATAACACTTAACCATTTTCACAAATGGTTTGTCTTTTATAGAGCTGGCTCTGCTTTAGTAGGAAAAAGTATCAGTAAATTTCACTCAAGGTATGAATGTGAAAGTTTACTGTGTTCTGAATACAGTATGGAAGTAATAATACAGAGGAAAGGGCTTCATAATGTGTGATCCTCATGCCTTTTGTACCGATGTAAGCTCTAGAGTGTAATTTTGCCTGAGATGTCCTTATGTACAATATTAAGGCACTGCTACCAACCAGTCAGAGCTGAGCATTGTCTGTGGCTACAGTCTGGAAGCCTTGGATTAAATCTGGTTTAACAGACAGTCCCACAAGTGATGAAGCTTAAATGAAATTGGTGTACTCTTTATGATTCAGTGTGTCCACTGGTGAGCTGTCAGGGCACTGTTGTCTTGTGAACCCAGAGAGGAGGGCCATGTTTTATGGCTCCACACTGGTGACAGCTGTGGCCGGAGGCATTATGTTTTCAGGTTGTCTGCCCATCCATCCATCCCATTATCGTGAAAGCAATATCTCATGAACAACTTGAGGGTATTTCTTCAATTTTGGCACAAATGTCCACTTGGACTCGAAGATGATGTGTCAGAGCTCTTTATCAATCCTCTGTAACACTAGTCATGGAGACAGCATGTTTCTCACTGGAAATTATTCGCCAGAATCATGCATCTCAATATAATGGTCATTTCCATTTTCACAAAAAACACTATCTTTTGATAAATTCCTTCAGTGTTCCCTTCATGTATTATAATGAGTCTGGACAGACATGCATGTAAACTGCAACTTGCCTGGTCAGTGGAGTCATACAGCTGAGCGGTGGAAATATTGCTTTTGAAGCCAATAAAAAACATTTTTGAGTGTGTGTGATTTATAACTATTTACTTAGAAATGCTGAGAGCAGAATCTCAATTGATTTTATAGGGGATTCAAAAGTATTGAGATTTGATAAGATTTGTTACTGAATTTGGATTAGATAAGATTTTTTCCACTTTCAACAGCAGTGGAGTGCGTTTTAGAGACGGTGCACCTGCATTAGACACAAGGCAAAAATGAAAATATTGGGCAAAAAAGGGTCCACGTCAGTTGTGGTGGTGCTGAACTGTGCCTGCAAGGTGGACAGTTTGGCAACACTGGTCATTATAGCAATTTGGATGATTTTTTTTAAGTAATATTTCTTATTTTCTCAAGAGTACAGCACCTTTTTATTGATGTCTACAGTTCTAAATTTGTGATCATGATAGCTTAAAAATCCACTACTTGCTTATACCTGTGAAGTGTTTATTGTCATATGCACAGTACGGAAAGGTGTTTCCCTGTACAATGAAATTCTTACTTTGCCGTCCACAAGAATAGATAAAATAGATAAAATGAGTAGATAAATGAGTAACACAAAATCTAAGGCACTTTAAAGCAGCAAATGAAGAGATATAACAAAAAATATATAAGAATATAACAGAGAATGTATACTGCATGGGAGCAGCATGTGCAACAGTCAATGTGCAATTATGCATGTGCAAACTGAGAATGTAAACAGTACACGTTGTCAGTACTTTATTACATGACTTATTTCCTGGTAATAAATTCCTGAGTCAGCTGTTTAGGAGTCTGATGGCAGAGGGAAAGACAGAGTTTTTCAGTCTAGAGGTCCTGCATTTCACACTCCTGAGCCTCCGGCCAGAGGCTAGTGGTATAAACAGTCCATGCCGGAGGTGGGTGGGGTCCCTCTTTTTTTATAATCAATATTTATATGTTGTCTACCGCTCCA
>NW_018127961.1:1301402-1314727 GCF_001952655.1 Monopterus albus
GTGTCCAAGTGAGGCCCTCACTGATGTGGACGCCCAGGTATTTGAAGCTGCTCACCCTCTCCACTTCGAGCCCCCGGATGAACAGTGGCTGATGAGATCTCCCTTTCCTCATGTCCACTATCATCTCCTTCGTCTTGTCCATGTTGACGGTGAGATTATTGTCCTTGCACCAAGACACCAGACCGGCCACCTCCCTCCTGTAGGCCGCTTCGTCCCCACCAGTGATACTATGTTTATAGTAAGGATACATTTATGTATTTAGTATATTATTATAACTATTCTTTCCTTTCCCCTGGACAGTCTTTGTCCCTGTAGTTACACTGGCCGTCTCTGTCCATGCTGTGTGGTTTTCCCTGACCTTCGCTGCATTACGGGCGGATGCGTCCGTTTGTGTGGGCAGGGTTATGTGGATGTGTGTGTCTGTGGCAGAATGACTGTTATTGTCTGGTATAGGGTGAATGTGTTGAATGGTCGTCTAATACTGTATATCTGGATGTTTGTGTGTATGCATGGGGGGGTTAGCAGCAGCTGACAGGCCAGTGCTAGACTCCTGCAGTTTCTTCTGCCACTTTTCCTTTTGCTCATTACAACACCCTTTGGCTGGCTTCCTATTTTCACACATTGGTGTGTCTGTCTGCATGCTTGCCTACACATCTGTTCTCTAGTCGGTGGTCCAGGTCTCAGTAAATCCACACAGTGACAGTTTGAGGTTGTTGTTTTTTTTGATCAATTTGTTGGATATATATATAATGCCAGTCAAAAGTCAGGACACACCTTCCCATTCAATATTTTTTCTTTGTTTATATAATTTTCTACCTTGTAGATTAATATTGAAGATGTCAAAACTAAGAAATAAGACATGGAATTATGTAGTAATTGAAAAGTGTTCAAGTAAAATATGTTTCATATTTTAGATTTTTCAGAGTAGCCTCAGTGTCCCTTTATGACAGCTTTGCACACTATAGGCAATAACTTTACCAGGGCTCTCTAGAATGTCACTTCACAAGTTAAGAGGCAGGTGGTAGATTGAGAATAATGCTGGTGGCACTAAGAGAGGAGAAGTAGGAAATAAATTGTTTCCAAACAAGCTGAAATGTCGGTTTTATCAATCCTAAAATACCTTATCTTTTAAGATGGATGTAGTTCATTAAATCCCACTCCCAATTTATATGGGTGGGCATGTGGCTGGATTTCCAATTTAAGAGGCTCAGCTGTCTAGCTGTTAAAGTAGAAATAACAAGAGTGTCCTTGAGTAGACTGGACAGCTTCAGCATTTTTGATGGAAGACAGAGCAGTAAATGGACAAGGGCTGATTTTTTAGCCTAATACTGTAGACAGAGAATTAAAGATAGACCTCAAGTGAAATAAGCACACTTGGCAAAGCCAAAGCATATGGAGCCTGTTGACATCTGTCCCATGTAGGCTCCATAGCTGCTTTAATCAGCCAATCTGACTTTAGTCCAGTATATATGGTGTTTTAGCGTGAGCTGAATTAGCCTGACAAGTGTAATTGACTGACTATGTCTACAGGCATAGTGAATTCTGCCTATAGCTTTGCTCCACTGTTGGATTAAAAAACGGTCATAAACCACAGGCAGCTCCCCTTTTTGGTGGCATTAATTTCTAAGATGGTGAAGATGCAGGAATTGCAGAAGGTTTTCCCCCACAGTGTCATGAATCTGAAAATATCTCAAACCATGGGTTTTTGGGCAGGTTTACCTTTGTGCAAGCAACCCTCTTTATTTATGAGATCATGTTTTGATACCTTAGCCACACAAAGACTCAAAGACGCTGCCATATGAGGAAATGATTAATTTTTGTTACAGGAGCCCAAAGTGGTATTGAGCAGCTTTTCTAATGATGCAGAAACGTATTAACTGCTGGACTGTAGTTTGAGTAGTTGGGTACCACCAACACCTAGTGCACTGTTGTCAGAGAGGATGGTTTACAGGAACCTTTCTCCATCCAAGCCCATGATGGAATAGTTCAGGGAAAATGGCTTCAAACATTTTCTCCCCTCAGTAGGTGATAAGAGAAAACAAAAGGAGATGGAGATGAATTACTAGATGCACCTAATGGCTTAAAAAACATAAAAAGCAGAAACACAGAATATATACTGCCAGACATAGAAGAGAATTTAAGAAATACCACATCCGACAGTCTTTTCAGTACAGTACCAGGTAGCATGCCAGGGACAGAGTTCTCTCCTGTGCTGCAAGCATCCTAGGCCCGCATCTGGCAAGGCCCCACCTGGTCCTGCTGCCGGGGAGTATGCAAGTGCTGGGTCAGCCTCTCCCTCACTGCATGGGAGCCCCCACCTTTCCTGGCAGGGGAAACGGTCTGTGGGTCTGCTGTGGCGGTGTCCCAGTCCTCGGCACACCAACTGAAAACACACTGACAATCTCACCAACCCACAACTACAGTGCCTATAAAAAGTATTCAGCCCCTTGGATGTTTTACCCTTTTATTGCTTTTAGAAATTAATCAGTCATTGTCAATATAATTTGGCTTTTTTGACAAAAACATTTTTACTAAAAAAACCTCTTTAATGTCAAAGTAAAAACAGGTTTCTACACACACATATATATATAGTCCCTTTTCACCACACAATGCCAGCCACTTGGTTGTGCCTTTCTGTGTATGCTGTTCCTGCCTGCATTTTACATCCTTCTGCTATATATTGGACTGTCTCTGAAGCCTCTTTGCCTAGTCTGCACCTGGTGTCCTGTTTGGTGTGGTGGACCCCTGCTTTAATTGATCTGCTACCTAAGCCCCTTTTCCACTGCCTGGTACCAGCTCGACTTGACTCGCCTCATTTGATTCGATCAGTTAAATGTTGGGGTTAGTACCTGGTAGTATTTTTGTTATCACCTCTGTGGAGGTTCCCATTGAGCAGAGGCGATACCAAACAATGATGTGCCAACACTGGGGACTAGTTATTGGTCTGAGAAATCGCTCCATCAACGTGTGAGACGTCCTGGAACAAAGAAAACTGCATTTTGAAAAGCAACATTATTTAATGCTAACCACTACTTTACTGTAGTTACTGTACTAACTAAACACAGCCACGTACAGAGAATCAAGAACAGCATACCTTCGATGTTACTTGGTCGGTTGCTGATGACGTCATGACAGTTTAATGCGGTGTCACTATGACAACTAGCTACACTGTGAGAGGACCATCCACAATGGAAAACCAAAGACTCAGTAACAAAAGCGAGTAGAGTTTAGTTGAGCCGGTACCAGGCAATGGAAAACAGACTATTGTGCCTGTTCTTGTCTCTATGATCAGTGCCTCAGTTCCATCCAATAGAACAGCCTTTTCCAGCCACTGGTAGGATTGTCACAAGTCAGTCACCTCACTTATCAGTTGGTGGTACATCCCATGAAGGGCCTTATCATGCCATGGCACTTCCTCTGGTTGGTCTTGGGTCCCAGACATTCTCTCACCAGCTCGTGTCTGACTGCCATCTTGCTGATGTACTACTGGATGCTCTGGGTTTCATCCAGGACAGTGGCCATGACACTCACAGACCCTGTCCACCTTCTTTCTGGGCGTCAGACTTTGGGTGGAAGCTTCTATGCATTGTAAGGAGTTTCTGGGTCTTTACATTGGCAGCCTCCATGTCCTCCTTTCCAGAATATATGTAGGTGTGTATATGTACAGTCTTATGCAAAAGTTTAGGCACCCCTTGATAAATAACAGATTTTGGTGATTTTTTATTTGAACAGATGTTAACACAGTTTCTCTTGGAAATGGAAAAAATGCACAATATTTTCTGCAAACAGTGATGCATAGTTACTTCTTATGCCATAAATTGAACAAAAATAAAAAATAAAAACATTATTATGGCATGGTGCAAAAGTTTGGGCACCCTAAGAGTTCCAGAGTCTCAAAGTCTCTCACAAGGTATCAGACCTTAATCAGCTCGTTAGATCTGATGCACAGCAACAGCTGTCATTGGTAAATGCCAATTTCAAAGCTGTACAAATACTTTGACTCTTCAAACCTTGTGCACACACTTGTGGACACCCAGCAACCATGGGTTCCTCTAAGCAGCTGTGTAAGACCCTGAAAATGAAAGTTATTGACGCCCACAATGCAGGAGAAGGCTACAAGAAGATAGCAAAGCGTTGTCAGCTTGCAGTTTCCACAGTAAGAAATGTAATTAAGAGATGGCAGATCAGGGGAACTGTGGAGGTCAAGATGAGATCTGGAAGACCAAGAAAACTCTCGGACAGAACTGCTCGTATGCTGGTCAGAAAGACAAATCAAAACCCCCATTTGACTGCAAAAAACCTGCAGGAAGATTTAGCAGACTCAGGAGTGGTGGTGCACCGTTCCACTGTGCAGCGATGCTTGCACAGACAAGGCCTTCATGGAAGAGTCAGCAGAAGAAAACCTTATCTGCGTCCCCATCATAAAATCCAACGTCTGAAGTATGCAACAGGACATCTACAGAAGCCCGATGCGTTTTGGAAACAAGTGCTGTGGACTGATGAAGTTAAAATAGAACTCTTTGGACACAATCAGCAAAGGCATGTTTGGAGAAAAAAAGGAGCAGCATTTCATGAAAAGAACACCTTGCCAACTATTAAGCATGGGGGTGGATCTATCATGCTCTGGGGTTGTGTTGCAGCCAGTGGCACAGGAAACATTGCACGGGTGGAGGGAAGAATGGATTCCACTAAATACCAGCAAATTCTGGAAGCAAACATCACACCATCTGTAAAAAAGCTGAAGCTGAAAAGAGGATGGCTTCTACAACAGGACAATGATCCTAAACATACCTCGAAATCCACTATGGAATACCTCAAGAGACGCAGGCTGAAGGTTTTGGAATGGCCATCACAGTCCCCTGATTTAAACATCATTGAAAATTTGTGGGTAGATCTTAAAAGAGCTGTGCATGCAAGACGACCAAAGAATATTACAGAACTAGAAGCCTTTTGCAAGGAAGAATGGGAGAAGATCCCAAGTACAAGAATTGAAAGACTTTTAGCTGGCTATGAAAAGCGTTTGCAAGCTGTGATATCTGCCAGAGGAGGTGTTACTAAGTACTGATTGTGTAGGGTGCCCAAACTTTTGCACCATGCCATAATAATGTTTTTATTTTTTATTTTTGTTCAATTTATGGCATAAGAAGTAACTATGCATCACTGTTTGCAGAAAATATTGTGCATTTTTTCCATTTCCAAGAGAAACTGTGTATTATGGGATTATTTATTTATTTAATATTGAACACTTTGGGGCTCTATAGGCATGGCCATGAATCTCTCTTATAAATAACATTTCTCTATCTGCCTCTAACACTCCATTATTTTGTTCTGATACTGAAATACTGAGCTGTAGCTTTACACCTTGTTTCATTCCTCCTGAGTGATGGAAACATGTTCCAAGAAAAATCCATATGGTCCACTCTGCACAGTTAGATTACACATTACCACTCCCTCTGCCTCAAAATATCAGACCTGCTGTGAGCAGATTTGCACAAAGCTATGCCAGTTAATTTTCACAGCTTACATTGGTAAGATTTCATATAACTTGATAAACCTCATCGACACAGCCACTGAACAGTTTAGAATCTAACAGTGATTATTCATTAACAATCCAAGTGTGTGTGTGTGTGTGTGTGTGTGTGTGCGCATGCACGTGTGTTCTTCTGCATGGATAAGTATGTCAGATGCACACAACCATTAGTGTGTTGCTGACTCGCCTTAGTGAGTTATTGTTGAATTTGAATATTGTTGAAGTCGTGCGTTAGGTTTGTAAAAAGAACTAACTAGAACTGCATATTTAGAACCCATCCACCTAAAAAAAAAAAAAAAAAGCTTTATTTATTTTTTCCCCCACTGTAGTGACTGGTGTACGTATGTGCAGGTTTCTCACTTTACTAGGTGTTACAACGTTATAACATTTCTCTGCTGGAGGATGTCTGTTTGCACCCCCTGAAATCTGAGCATCAAACATGGACAGGCAAACAACATTTAGGATGCTGCAAATCTGACAGCCAATCAAGGTTCACCTTGTAAATATCTACAGATTTCAGGAGTGCAGTGTGAAACCTTAAACCTCAGGTCTCAAAGCAGCCAGAACTAACTTTTCAGAGACCGGGGCCAGATGCATAAACTATCTATGCATACACACAAAAACCATCCATACACCTTTTCCCCACACATAAGCTTGTATGTATGAACACAGAATGTGTTTGAAGAGTGTGCACACCTTAGACATACTTCTGTTGAGTAGGTAAGATATAGTGATGTGGAAATGAAAAATAAGATTTTAAAGACCACTTTAAACAGCTTGCATTATTTTCAGCTGTTTACATATATTTGAGTTAATAAAGTTAATTTTATACACTGTTTGTTGTCCTGATGAATTATTTTTTTTACCTTAATGTCATTTCCCTTTTTTTAATTTTAGACTTTCTTGTAAATTATTTTATAAGCTGATGATACTATTCATTAATTAATTATCATTTAAACTGCCCATGTCATGGTTTTTCTTTTTTTCTTTTTTTTTTTTTTGACTTATCTACAATGTTACAAAGGTGAATTATCATCTTAGACGTGACCTAACCCTGAAAATATTAGGTATGTTCTAGTACTTCTATGCAGAAGCCACTCTGTTTATACGTTAATAATTCTTGCAAACTCTCACTCACAAGACTTTTTTTCTAACAATATAAAGCTTTACATGATAGTTAAGGATTTCCTTAATTGTCATAATCTCCAAGCAGTTGTGCATTCATGTGAGCTTGCTTGACATCAACCGGTGCCATTTAAAAAGTGAAATTTTTCGATTGCTTGCAGTTTTGTGGATATATTTTCCCTCCTGCTGCTGCACTGTGACTAGAGGATGTGGAGAAAAACACAAGGCCTGAGGTTACTGCATGTCCGGGAATGTTCCTGTTTTACTTGACCGCGTCTAACCTACAATCAGCTGGCCTGTGAAGCACCCTGAGGTGGCGAATGATCAGCACATCAATGCTGGATTTTTTGTTATAAATACCTCAGCCACGGCCCTCTGTTCTGAACTGACAGTAATAGGTTGCCAGTCAGCAGCTTTTCTTCTGTTCATGATAAGTGAATTGAAACCACCAGCAAATCATATTTTATTTTCTCCACTTCTCCAACCAGTCTGTTTTATAGCCATTGAAATTGTGCTTCTTCTTTAGCATTGCTTTCAATATATAATGTGTGGCTCAGACAACGTTTATCTATTAAAATGATTAAGAGCATGTTTACATCTATTTATAGCTAAAAGTGGGAGTGGAAAAGAAGCTTGTACAGATATGTGCAATTCCAGGATCACTGAGATTGATAAAACAGAACTGGTTATGACAACCAGCGGGGTCATGCCAGATTTTGCTAATTAACCTTAACTCCTTGAAATAATGCCAGGACAAAAGGAAAGTGGCTGTTGTCGGGTTTGTGACCTCACTGCAGCCAGTGGACACAGACAACATGCTATCTGCTGTTAGCCGAAGATCATTTATGAGGTAAAGAGGCATCACTCTGTAACAATCAGAGTTCCATCAACTCCAGCAGAGTGAGATGTCTTCACAGGTAAAACTTTCAGACGATCTCACATCGATGGAAATGTAGTACATTCTCTGTGCAGGCAAATGGTTATGAAGAGCAGGTCCCTATTCATCTGTTAAATATTACATAAGAACTTTCATTAGCTTCTTATTTAGTTTTTTTTTAACCCAAACATGGGTTTGCCAGATAGGCAACTAGGTACGAGGTGCTAGCTGTAGCACAATTGCCCAGGCGCACGGCAAGTATTCACATAGTCACCAATTATTACCACCAAATATCTGGAGCCTAAAACTTGCCGTTTGGGACAGCCCTAGGCCCCAGGAGTGGGAGCGAAGGTTTTTTTTTCTATTGACAGCAAATATGCCAGAGTGCACAGTTTTTGGATGTAAACTGGATCCTGAAGTTTCTTTCCACAATTTATTGATTATTTAATGTTTCTATTTAAGGTTTGTAATGAGATGTACTGCTTTACATTTGGCTCCCTAAGTGCTAACCGTTAACCTGCTGCTAATAATCCAGTCTTCTGCTTCTGTTACTAGATAATATTTTGGATCAGCTGAGAGAATAAAGATACTGACATGCTATTGAACCTTCAGCCACACTGTAAATACATTTGCACTTCTTGCTTAGACCTCTTTTATGCAACTGTATGTTATCTTTGGCTTAGCATATGCTGTTGTTAGAGCCCAATACCTATGACTGGGGAAGCTTTTAAACTGTCCTATGCTGCAGTACATTGTAGTGCTGTGTGACAGACCTCTTTAGGCATTTTTGCAATGTGATTCAAATCTGTGGCAGTGTTGCCAACTCCTCAGTAAGGAAAGGAGCTATTGGCTGTCCTAAAAGTCACTAGAAGTCGCTAAATGACACCATCGCCTAATTTGCATAATTGTCTATTCGCAGTAATTGTAATGGACGCTGTAGGAGAGAGGAATAACGTCGTAGGAGAGACAAGTAGTGAGTAAAAAACACCCTAAATATGTTTAGAACTACAAATGAACTTTCTTCTGTTGATTCTTTTTTTGTATTTTGCCATTTAAATAAGCCACCACTTCTCAAAATAACTTTAATGCTTTGTCTAGACCCACATTATATAAATCAATTTTGCCCTGTATTGTTAAATGTTAGGATATGTGTGGTGTATTTGCTAGCTCTACATCCATCCCTCCTCCTTTATCCGGCCTTGGTACCAGCAAAGTGACCCAAAACAGTGAACAAATGAGTTGCTACATAAAGCTTGATATTGTCAGTTAACAATCTAAATCTAAAAAGACACAATAGAATAAACTGTCAATGGCAGTGTGAGAAAATGATGGTAACTAGTCTGCCCCTCATTCAGGTTCATTGTTTGCTTTTTCAGACCCCCTCCACACACATGCTGTGCTGGCTCACAGAAAGAGTAGGTCATCTTTCTATAGCAGGTTCAGCAACTGAGGGAGCTGACTTAAATGAGTAAGGAGATGATGTGCCAAAAAGCTGCAAAACATTATCAGGCAGCTTGTGCTCATAGCAAGCCTCACCAGACAACTTCAGACCATATCGACATACAGGATGGAGTTAAGGGTCTGCAAGGACACTCGATTTCTAGGGGAACAAATGAGTTGCTACATAAAGCTTGATATTGTCAGTAAAATTAAAACTAAAACATTTTTACCCTGAAGTATACATGTAAGTCCCCTTCAAAGCCTTTGAATTCAGGGTTTGATTCCCACTCCTTTGTTTTGTTTTTTTTCTTCATGTTGTGATGTTTAGCTTATGTCACGGAGACGCACACACAGTGGACGAGGTGAGTAAGTGACTGAGGCTGTGAGTTAAATGTAGTAATTTATTTTAGTGTGACAGAGAAGAAACTTTTACATTTACAACAAGCTCTGTAAGCCAGGGCGGAATCAGCGGCGGCTTTGCGCATGCGCGATTCATTTGCAGCCTGGACGCGGAGCGGTGTGGATCTCCTCTCTGCTCTGACTGCAGCTGGGACTGGTGCGAGAGGCTACGGTGAGAATAAGTGTCTGTGAGACCTTTGGGACGGGGTAGGGGCTCATTTTGGAAAGTCGCCAGATTTAGCGAGAAAGTCGCTGTTGTCAAGAGGATTTGGAAAGTCGCCAGATTTAACAAGAAAGTCGCCAAGTTGGCAACACTGATCTGTGGTATCATAACAGTTGATGTGTTGCTATTGGTCCATATTGTAAACACAGTTGTACATGTGTTGACCATTGACTATAGATAAATGATGAACAAACCTTCTGTGACCTCACCCCTTAAAGTGATTTTTAAGATCAAGTTTGGCCATCACAATATTGGTTGTGCTTCACTCCACCTGCTACAGCTAATATAAAAACGGAGCTTGTTGTACAGCTAGAAATCAGTTACCTAGGGCGGGACCCTCCTACTTATCACTCAGTGGCCACACCTTTAATTATGTGTAACTTTTAGCCTCAGTATAATCTAAACAAGTGAGTTATGTAAATTAAAAAATCATCCCCATACAGTTGTCATGGAAAAGGAAATTAGCGACCAAAACATGTTTTTGTTCCAGGCTGTACACATGTTTGTCTCTGCTATAAGTTAGGCATTTTAACAGGAGAGTCTGTGGGTATTGGCTCCCTTTTGGAGCCAGCCTAATTCAGTTAAATCAAGAAAAAAAAGAGTTTACCTGCAAATGGGTGTAGTGACTCTAGAGCTAGTACTAATTTTGCTGTCATTACTTCCAGTGTAGAGATTGTGGCTACCTCAGATGGCAGCCCAAATCTTGTCCTGGCTTTCTTCTGACCTAGAGGTAAGTGTGGTAAATGATTGGACTGAAGCTGTGTTTATTGTGAGCTCTCTAAGGCTAACCAATTGCTCCAATAACACTGATTAATGTGACTTTTTCTTGCTCTACAATGAAGGCAGTAAAAGTGCTGTGCAGGTTCTATATGGACATCTGTGGTGTGCAGCACACCACGTACAGTGGCGAGTCACGTGCAAAAGCCATTTTTCCGCAATATGTGAACACGCCATAAGATGAGAAACATGGTAAACATTATACTTCACCATTATACTTCACCACCCTAGCATGATCACTGTTGGTGTATTCATGTAAGTTTTTAACTGAAATATATGAGACTGTACCTGCCATGAGTATAGCCTCACAGAGCTGCTAGTATGTCTGTTGTTGTTAATATCTGGCCTTAGTGAGTCTGTTCAGTACTGATGTAGTTGGTTTGTTAAAAATGAATGCATCCATGTTTGTTAAATTTACACTAAGGAGTACAGTACTCTGTCTCCCATAGCCATCAGTCATGATAGATGATGCAACTCATGTTGATCTAAAGTACAAAGGCATGTCTAAATATTGATATGCCCAAGTATATCAGAATAAAAACAATTTACTGGTTTACTGGTTTTTGTCCCTGTAAGGAAACTGACTCCACAGTGCAACTGTGTGAACAGATTTATGTCCACACAACATGAGTAATACAAGCACACACAGAATCCCTACCTCTGTGTCCTATCCTTGTCCTCTTGTGTACTCACGATTTGACGAGTCACTATCAGCCTGTAATCAAACCTTCAGCAGAGGTGCATTTCTCACACACATAAATGCTCACACACGCAGTCATATGCATGCACATGTACTATATGCACATACTGCATTACATTGCACAATGGGTTTACTGTCGTAGCAGGTGTGCATGTATTGTCAGATGTGCTTGGTAAGCAAAATGCAACAGGGTCACTCACACAGACAGTCTTCAACAGCATACAGTGTCATTTGGTATGGGAGGTTTACCAGTTTGGCATGCTTTTAGACTTGTGCTTTACTCAGAGGCTAAGTATTTCAGCCTGAACAAAAAACAAACTAAACCTTTATGTAAAGCTACATCACATTCCTCTGTTTTATACTGTACTTTCACTTTTTCTGTTCTTTTCCAAATCCAGCCCTGTCCTGCTCTCTGGCCAGCCTCCCAGAGAAGGGGGATGATTGACAAAAGGGGAGGCCAAGATGGAATGTGAGAAAGAGCCACACAGAGAGAAAACAGAGTCTGAGATATTAGATATGGAGGTAGAGAGATAGCGAGTAAAAGATAAACAAGAGTCGGAGTGATGATAGAGACGGAGAGGAGGAGGAGGTAGGTGTGGAGACTCAGTCCTCTTTGGCGTCCAACAGATGCCTGGTGTTATTAGTGCAGGCAGGTCCCCTCTCTGCTGTCTCCGCTCACACAGACCCCACTTGGAAAACACAACACATCCTAAAGCTGGTTTTCTATCTAGCTTCTTTCAAATAAATACTTAGTAAATACTTAAGTTTTAATATGAAAATATTCAGTTAGGATTACTTGGTGCTGACAACTCTAGCTATGCTTGTATTTAATGTATTTCCTATGACATCATCTAAAACTAGCAGGCCATTGTAAAGGAAGAAAAACGCATACAGAAGTATATCCTGACTTCAGCGAAGACAGCTTTGCAGCTTTATCCTCCATCTCTCACCTGGACACAAACTTCTAACAATATGAACAGCAATTTTCATGAATGTAGTCGGTAACACTGGCTAACCTGTTTTACAAATGAACTGTAAAAGAATTCGGTGGTGTCTGATTAGAGTGACCACTGACAGAATAAACAAGGCGCCAGGATTAATCAAGCCTGGCTGTTAGCCTGGTCTGGAGCAGGCTAGCTGCAAAGTAAATAAAACTCCTTTGTAACTTTACTGGGTTTAATTTAACCTTCTTTCATGCAAATGAGTCGGGGCTAAAGGAAAATCCTGGTTTAATCCCTCATCTTGTTTTTTTGCAGTACACCCCAGGTCTTTGCCTTTTTCAACACTTGCTCACCTGCTGATTCCTGCAGTGGCACTGGAAGATATGAATAAACTTTTCTTTTGAAAATTGAATTGATAGTTTGTCTTATTGTTACCAAAGGCCCAGACGAGAGCGAGCGTAACCTACATGTGGAGCGGACACAGGTAGATGACATCCCACACAGAATCATCCCCAACCCGCATTGTTATGATGACCATAGCCTCTGATAACCACACACACTCTCATACACACATACCAACTTTTGCTCCCTTCTGTTTTTTTCACATTGTAGAATATGATGATGATGATTAGCTAAAAAAAACAAAAGGCGGCATATCTGCAAGTTGCATCTCAACTGAAAGTTGGGTTATGTATTGGGGTTAAGATTAACCCATAACCCCTACCCCTGCCAAGTTGAACACTAATATCAGAGCAACCAGATTCTGTTGAGTGAAGCTGCCATACAGAGGTAAATTAATAGTGGTACAGAATCCAGAAAAAATGTACATAGAATATCAGAAATAAGTTTGTGCCATAATGCCTGTTAAAAAATAGTAGGTCAATATCTCATTGATGTCATTAACCATAAAGTGGTTCTCACATTTGTCTCCAAGTTCATGGTTTGCTACAGAGCAGTACACCCTAGAGCAGGTTAGGAGTCATGACAGCTGAGCAGAGAGAGCGGTTTTACTGACATACAGTAGGAATTCAAGCATCATCTACAGTACAAGGTACTGCTGATGTTAGAATTTGAGAGTATGATAAACTTTCAGTAGAAGAGGTCCTTCACTGATACTTTGCCCTTTAGAATTGTTTAGAAAGTTTTGCATTAAATATTGCAAACAAGGTAATCATATGCTATGCTGAATTCATTGTAGTCTTAACTCCACTGTACACTATCTAGAACAGATACAGTCAGGGAAAAAAATTATTTGAACCCCAGCTGATTTTATAAGTTTGCCCACTAACAAAGAAATGATCAGTCTACAATTT
>NW_018127961.1:1315563-1319709 GCF_001952655.1 Monopterus albus
TTGAAAATGGGTTGTGGTTGGGTATTCCAGCATGACAATGATCCAAAACACACAGCCAAGGCAACAAAGGATTGGCTCAAGAAGAAGCATATGAAGGTCATGGAGTGGCCTAGTCAGTCTCCAGACCTTAATCCCATAGAAAATCTGTGGAGGGAGCTGAAGATTCGAGTTGCCAAACATCAGCCACAAAACATTAATGACTTGGAGAGGATCTGCAAAGAGGAGTAGGTCAAAATCCCCTGAGATGTGTGCAAACCTTGTGGCCAACTACAAGAAACCTCTGTGATTGCCAACAAAGGTTTTGCCACCAAGTACTAAAGCACGTTTTGCAAAGGGATCAAATACTTATTTCATTCATGAAAATGCAAATTACTTTATAACTTTTTTTGTAATGCATTTTTCAGGATTTTTTTGTTATTGTTGTCTCTCACTGTTCACATAAACCTACCATTGACATTGTAGACTGATCATTTCTTTGTTAGTGGGCAAACTTATAAAATCAGCTGGGGTTCAAATAATTTTTTCCCTGACTGTATAATGGCCTAATCCTAAGAATGGAGAACAGTTATCTTGTGTTTGATTCAGTTTAGCTGAAATCTGAGGCCTCGGTTTGCCCGCAGCAGCAAGGCCAGTGTAGCTTCAAACCGTCTTTGTGCAGAAGGTGCAAGTCTGTTTTGTGCACATTGTTGTCTTTGGTATTTTCCTACCATGATTGAATGCACTTGCGCTGGGTTGGGAGGAGAGGCACAGCTGAGACCATGTTCTGTTGATTAGGCAGTGCAGTTCAATTTTGATGCTCATTTTGACCCAAAATGACATTACTGCTAAGACCTGCCCAGTCCACCTTTTATCGCAACTGCAGGTGCATGGCAGTATTCCGGACAACAATCTAGGCCAGGAAGCATAAGAACAGGTACCCGAATGAAATACCTTTGTTACCACAACACGGGATATACTGTATGTTGTGTCTATTTTTATGATGGTTTGATCTTGACAAAATAAGCTGTAGGTGGAGATAAAGTGAGAAATGTGCTTTTAAAAATCAGATGGCTCCTGGTCTACAGTCAGTTTTTAAGTCACTTTTGGAACAACATCATAAACGCAGTGATTATGTTACATTTTTATTGGATTATTTTAAAAAAGATTTAAAATTACATGCAAAACCCCCAAGACCCCCCAGTATTTTGAACAAGGGATGCAGCTGTGAGTAAATTATGCTACATAATTGCTTCTGGGTACAGGACCAAGGTCTGTCTTTATTCCATGCCCAAAAACAGGATGTGCCTAGAGTTTATAGATCAAGATCAAAGATCAAAAGATTTTTATTGTCAGTTCACTATATGTGCAGGACATACAGAAAAATCAAAATACTGTTTCTCTCTCACCTAATGTTGAATGCCCACACCATTTAAGCAACTAAAATAGAATAAAAGTAGAATAAACACAGAATAAATAGAATATGAAAACTGAATTGAAGTAATAAGGATAAACTAAATGGTACAACCTAATAGGCTATGAAGAAACTCAAAATCATGTGCAAACAGTGACAGTAGTGCAAATACTAAGAAGACTGTTAGGTGGTCAGCATCATCATGATGAGATGCATAATAGCTTATGAAATGTACATGGACAGCAGTGCAAATGACCAACAGTAGCAGATATGATGTAAAAAAATAAAATAAACAGCAGCAGATTCACATATAATATGACAGCTGGTGTAGTCTTTTTATGTTCTGTGGTGGGTTACGGTCCAGGGGCAGGGGGGGGGAGGCAATGGACAGCGTTCAGCATCCTTACAGCCTGGTGGATGAAGCTGTTTGTAAGTCTGGTGGAGTGGGCCTGAAGACTCTTGATACGTTCTCCCTGAAGGCAGGAGTCTGAAGTGGGAGTGTGCGGGGTGGGAGGTGTCATCAGCAATGTTGATGGCTCTCTGGGTGAGGCGGGTGTTGAAGATATTGGTAAGGGAAAGCAGAGGGGCGCTGACGATCTTGCTGGCTGTTTTCACTATGTGTTGCCTTATACGTATGTTTACCGTTGTGCCCTATTTCAGGAAAATAGAGCCCTAAATGTGATGGCTGTAAATCAGCTCTTCATCTTAACCACTGCATGGTTTTGTTGAAGTCCTTACGGAGAGCTGATTGAAATCCAGCCTAAAATGGACTCTTGATCTGATTCCGAACACTATGGGGGGCATGTCTTTCAAGTAGTTTCTGCAAGAGGCTTTTTTTAAAATTTTTTTATTTTTTTAATTGAAGTGCTGTTTTCACCTTGTACTTTAAACAAAAAACATTTCACTCCGCCTTTAGTGAACTTGTATCGTATTATTGTCTGGTTATGGGTCAGTGCCTCTGTTAGATATCACTTCCTTTCACTGAAAGATTGCATCCTTTTAGCTTCTTCACGCTCACAGATTTGCCCTAAACGATCCAAGGTTATTTGAAAAACATACATGAACTCTGTGTTGGGTAGTTTTTGTTCTTTCATATTCTTGTGGTTTCACTTTTGTTCATCGGGGACGTTTTGTTAAATAGGCCATTCAGTAGCTCTTCTGATGCTGTTATACAGACAAAGGCTGGGAACTGAGAACCGAATAAGTAAAATAGTTCTTCAGTTCCCACCCAACACAGCTAATCAGTTTCATTCTTCCAGGCAGAGTCTCTCCTTCAGGGTATGTTCCACGTCTTCACACCAACCTGGGACTGTATGCATGTGGAAAATGTTCACATCTGTTTGCCAGACAACAGGTGCTCACTCTGGGAATAAGTCTGCCTGTATGTCATAGCTTTCAGACTCAAACGGTTTAGCATCGTTTCAGTAACACTAACACTGTGCTACTTTGTTTTGAGCTTCTTTATTTAATAACGTACAATACCAGTTTAAAACAAGTTTATAGACGGAGGTTTAGAAGCATAAAAATACCCCAGAGATGCATATTGTCATATAGAGATGAAGGCGGAAATGAGTTTAGAATAAAAATCAATTGGAAAATTGGCCCACTGCAGAAATCAGATGGGTCAAAGTGTGGGTGTAGATTTGGGTATGAACAGTAGGGGCATCAACCTACAGTGTTGAATTGTCTCTACCAATATTTTTTTTTTTTACTGATTTTGCCATTTTTACTCCACAATGAGTAGTTGACTGAAAATGTATTTGCTGACCAAAACAAACATTAGTTGATATTATATATACAATTGAATGGTTGGGTGTCATTGGCTAATTTGTCCTAATTTTTTTAGACAACTTTATCACTGCAGGTGAAAAGGTCTCCCAAAGCAAATTAAGACATCTGATCCTTTTTAAAGGACTGAAGTGTATGTAACGGCTGAGTTTAGCTAATGAGAATGCTCTGTAATCAATCAAATACTTATCATCTTTGAAGTTAGTGGGAGCAACATCTACTATTTAATGCCATCCCTCCCTTTTTCCACCAGCAGATCAAGAGCAGAGATATTACAGCATATGGGCCATTAAGACATAAAGATTATTTATAAGTCAAAATCAAAGTGTTTATTGTCATGTGCACAGTAAGGAAACATGTTTCCCTGCACAATGAAATTGTTACTATGCTGTCCACAATGAATGCCAAACAATATAAAGTCTAATACAAAGTAGATAAATAGTAATACAATATAAAGGCACTTTAAAAACAGCAAGAGAAAAGAAATATAAATGGATATAATAATGAGAATATATGCTACATCAGAAGCTGTATGTGCAACAATAAGCAAGGATTGCAATGTGCAATTATGCATGTGCAAACTGAGAATGTAACAGTCAGGTGGCATTACATGAAGTAATTCCTGATTGTAAACCCCTGTCAGCTGTTTAGGAGTTTGATGGCAGAGGGAAAGAAAGAGTTTTTCAGTCTAGTTGTCCTACTTTTCACACTTCTGAGCCTCCGACCAGAGGTTAGGGGTATAAACAGTCCGTGCTGGGGGTGGGTGGGTTCTTTGACGATGGAGGCAGCTTTCCTACGCACCCTGCGGTGGTAAATGCTCTGCAGAGAGGGCAGTGAAGTCCTGGTGATCTTCTCCACAGTCTTTACCACTCTCTGCAGGCATTTACAGTCCATAGCAGTAGTGCTGCCATACCAGACAGTGATGCAGCTGGTCACGATGCTCTCAATGATGCAGCTGTAGAAGTTGC
>NW_018127961.1:1319985-1331891 GCF_001952655.1 Monopterus albus
ATGCTGGCTGAAATCCTATTGCCAATCTTGACAGTCTGGGGCCTGCCAGTCAGAAGGTCCAAGAGCCAGTCACAGAGAGTGGGGTGCAGACCCAGTGTGGACAGTTTGTGGGTGAGTTTGTTGGGGACAACTGTGTTGAAGGCAGAGCTGTAGTCAATGAAGACTATCCTGATGTAGGAGTCTCCATTTTCCAGGTGAGAAAGGGAATAGTGGAGGGCAGCCACAATGATGTCTGAGCCAGCAAACTGCCACCCCTGTGCTCATTTTACACAGCTGCTGGGATCTCAGCACTAGAGACATGATGCTTATCATGACATCTGATGGTCTGTGTAGGCTTCTTGGAGATCAGTGGATATAACACTGATATGCTTATACATGGAAATTGGGAGACTAAGTAGGTGCATCCAATTTCAGGTCTGACGTGTTGGTCTGAGGGAAGGGCTTAGAGCAGATAGGAAGATGAAGCTCTGCCTGCACTCACATAAACTCCTCCCTGTAGGGTTATGTAGGCTGTGTTTATCTAGTTAGAGCATAACTACTGTGAAAAAGAAAATAACACTTTACTTCTCTGATTCACTGCTTTGTTGTGGCTAACGCCGCTCCCTCTCTTCATTCACTTTCTAGCTCACTCGACCACTGCTGCTCTCTCTCTCGGACCTCCAACCCCTCATTACAGCTCACTCCATTTATAGAGAAGGTGAAGAAGGTGGGGCGAACTCATCTCGGTAAAAATGCTACCTGTCATTGCAGCATTTTGGAGGGTCAGCATTGACCCACCACGCTGGTACTGTACCTTTTATACAGAACAGCAAGGTGAAAACTGGCACAAAACTCCTGCTTTGAATGGGCAGTGTAACAGGGGCTTAAGCACGCACACACTCATTCTGACAGTGTGTCTATTTCCTACCCAAGCCACGTTCTCCTGTGCTGCAGATCTGCTTGCCTGACAACTCTGATAACGCCAGGCTGCAAAACCTACAGCAACACAAATCATTGCACTACTCCTACACACATGACTACTGTATGTAGGCCTGTGTGTGCATTTCATGATGACATTGATTGGCAAAAAAATTTCTGTGCCCTGGCTTCCTGTCAGGCCTTATCAGCTCTACACTTGAACCTGCCTGCTGTATGACTCCCTGAGAAGGAAACCAAACGCCTGATAGTGAGACTTTGCTCCTTCTCCTGCTGTATGGTTATCGTTCATAAATAAGAGGGCACAACAGATCAGAGCTGTCTGCCCTCTCTGCTGAAGCTGAAGTATTCCACCGTCCGAATCATCATCATTTTGAAGAAACTGATTTATTTGTTGTTGCAGTTACTTGGCAGAGCAGGGGTGAGATGAGCTGCTCCCTACTGCAGCAGAACGGAAGAGTCCAGAGTTTGGCTGCTGATATGATGCACGTCCCATCCTGAACTCCTTGGTATGCAGAGGCAGAATGAAGATGGAAAGGACAGGACAGAAAGGTTGAAGGGGAAGAGTGGAGTTAGAGATCATTTAAAGAAGAATCTTGGCATCAGCCTCATGGTCCTGGGTTAGTTATACTGTTCTTCATAGTCTGGGAGTGACTCAGACAATGAATACAGGTGGAAAGGACGAGACACACTTATTGATTTCAAAAGCAATTGGCCATGCTAGCATGAAAATCCTCCCTGACAAACCTTGCTGAAGCAAAGCAGACAGTGTGACCAAAGCTTGTGATTCACTTGTCCATCAGGCACGAGAATGGGGATTTAAGGAAGCCAGTGTGTGATGGATGTGTTTTAGAGGGCATCCTGCTTTCAGTTATTGCATGACTTCATCCATTACACACTCCAGCACGGAAAAGGTGTGTGTAACCTAATGCTTTGTTTGCGTTCCACCAGTGTTTTAGAGGTTACAAACACCCTCAATAAAGTGGCACATACACTGGCTTTTAAAATGTTGTGAGACGCAGAGGCCTCTTTAAAGAGACACGTTTGAAGACAAAAAGTGAGGACTAGAGAAGAGACAACAAGGTCTGAGCGGGGCGAAAGGTGTGACCACGGAACTGAAGCTTGTTTGAATGGGAGCAGGTGGGGTTTCTTCAGGAGAGAAAAGCAGGATGAGTCTGGGAGAGCAGGAGAGAGGACTGTAGTTCAGCTAAGAAGTGAGGGGGCAGGGATACAGTAGGTAGAGGAGCAGAAAAGGACCAGGGTGTAGCTTTGGTGGAGGGAGAACAAGAGGAGTAGAAGGAGAAATGTAGACTGGTAAGTATGAGGAAAATGAGATGAGGAAGGTGGTAGATTAGAATGCATCAAGGTTAGTATGGAGGAATAATGTGAACAAGTCTACTTATGTTTCTTTACTTGATCAGATTTATTTCTTTCCTTCCGCTGGTTGCCACTGGTTTATTTATAAGAACGAAGTTAAAGATGATACTGTTGTCCCAATCCCACACTGCGGTGTAGTGTTAATTTTCAGCTGCCACAGCTCAGATGACACAAGAATCAAATGCACGACTGTGAGACGCCGAATAAAAGTTCTTACATTTCACCTTTATTACAGGGGTGAGAATACAAAAGCAGGTGAGGGTTGGACAAAAGGTGAAGTCAGGATCTGAAGGAACACAGGTGGAACCTTGGGTCTTGGCATTCATGTACCAACTACCTACCTACCAGGTACACCTGTTTATGACAGCTGTATTCCCTGATAGCAGAGGCATCTGTCAGTAGGCTCCTACCACATTGCAAAAATTGTTCAGGAATCATTTGAAGGACATGACAAAGAGTTCAAGGTGTTGCCTTGGCCTCCAAATCCCCCAGATTCAGTCCTGTCATGCATCTGTGGGATGTGCTGGAAAAAGGCCCCACCTCTCAACTTACCAGACTTAAAGGATCTGAATCCTGTTTACCAGCCTACCGTATCTACCGCGTGAAATGCATGGTTCATAACAAAAAGGGGTCACTGTTTAAGGTAATTATTTGAAAAACAAAAATCAGTGCACTTTTGTCTTCATTTTCAAAAATTATATAGAGACTTCAATAAGTTATGTTTTCATATTCCAAGTAGCCTCAGTTTTGGTTTGACATCATTATAGTTTCCATATTATTTTCAGTATAGTAAAAGAGGTTGGTGACAAATATATTTCACCAGTTTCAGTTCATGGACTTTACAGTACAGTGCAGCCCTGAGGGAAACTGAGGTGAAAATGTTGCAAAACTGCTAGAGGTGTTGATGTGGCTGACAGTTGTGTAACAACTGTGGAAAAGTTGGGTGTCAACCACTAGCACTGGCTCAGACTCCATACTCGCCCACTAGGGAACCTTAACATGACGTTGAGAAAGGGTGGGACAGATTCACAAACCAGCTTTTCACTTTCTTGTTTTCTTTCATATATATATGTTGAGAAGGAGACAGAGAAGGGCAGCCAGAAGTAAAGAGAAATGTGGTGAGACAGTAGCATAATCAAGACCCCTCAGGTAGTCATGAAACAACTGCTTAATGCCAGATCTCTAGCAAATGTTCATGAATATTTAACTCAACTCCCCTGTTAAATGAATTCATCAGTAACGGCTGAGTATTTCTCCTTCACCCATGTTTTCACAGGTTTAGCTCAAGGAGCTTTGATCTGCTGTAAAAATCAAGGGAGTTTTGCTGTCCTTGCTGATCAGTAACAAGAAGAAAAGGAGCTGGTCAAGGTGACATTCAGTTCACTTAGATATTTCTTCAGCCACCACTCTCCTGAATAAAGTGTACCCAGTCAAATGTACACTCATCCCCAGGAGACATGTTTTATGTGTCTATATGTGAATAAGTGCATTTGGTAGTCAAGTTGCGGTGTGGCAGACAGCAGTGTGTCAGGTAGTAGGATTCAATATCTAATACCTGTCGGAGATGGTAATGCATGCACACATACACACTGATGACAGGGCAGAACGACCACGGTGAAGTGTGAAAGAGGCCCCTGGCTTCTCCATTACAACCTCCACGCTCCTCTATTCTACCTTCTGCTTTCCTCTGCATTCCCTGTCCATCCACATGCTGATTCTGTCATTTTATCCCCCCCCCCACCAATTACTGTATGTCTGTCGGTTTGTCTCCAGCATGCTTCCTCCACTAGGTGCTGTATCCAGCTCGCTGCAGCCTGTGTGCCGCTGATAAAGCCTGGTTAGGTTATAGGAAGAGTCAGTGGGGCAGAAACAAAATGCTGCTGCTGGGTTTTAAATCTGAGCGCTGTCACACAAGCACCACTGGGTAACTGCTGCTCCGGGATATGCTGGCTGGCTGGTGGGGAGGTTGGCTGTCTGGCTGACTAGCAGGCATGCTGAATGGATGGTTCGCTGGCTGGGTGGGTGAATAGCTAACCTGCATCATGCTGACAAGACACAACTCTGCCCCAAGTGCATCGTCATGGTAATAAGGAAAAGTCTTGTAGTATTAGGTATTCATGTTGCGATATATAAACTGTGAAGAAAGCTGAATATTTTGGGTGTATACTGTGCAGCGATATGTTATTGCAACGTCAGCTGGATACTCATTCTGGTGTAGAAACTATATTTTTGTTGTTGCATGCCATGACTTTGATTTGATGATTTTCCATGAGCACAGCACATTTCCACATTTCTGACTCATGATACATGGCAGATCAGATTCCAGAAAAGGTTAATATAAGATAAATGTTTTCAGGCTGCAGCTGCATTTTCATTGTGGGTTATATGTCAGTTTAAGATACTCTGCCTAATTTCTTTTCAGACTTAGAAGGTCTAGAGACATCAAACTGACACCACCAGCAGCTCCTAACTGAACTTTGCCCTTCCCATCATGTCCCATTTCCTGCCATGACATAAACTACAGATGTCTGGTTGTAACAAACTGTACAAAATGCAGCTGTCAGTCTGAAGCTAAAAACTTTGAGATTAAAGTCATTTCAATACAAAGATTAAAATGATGACCATACTAAGTGTTACCAAAACAAATACCTTAGCTTTAGATGCTAACATGTCCAAATGGAAGAACACATTGGAATCAAATCTGAGTCCTTTGGCTGCTTTCAATACTCTCCATCTCAAACAGCCAAACCTTTTGCTCTTTCTTTGCCGCTCCCTCTGTGAAAAACTACGCCACCTCTCTGGCTATTTGAAATGACTTTTGGAAAAACACTTCTCATAAGGGTTGCCTAGGGACACTATTTCCTGTCCCAGTTTCACTTGATTTAACAGACAATGTATAAAAATCTTTACTATGTTTTTCTTTAAAGTGGCCATGGCATGCTCATTTAATGTTTAATCCTGGGTGCCTCTAGATTAGCTTTCCACTCCTCATAACTCCAAATAGTCTGTAATTATTTCAGAACAATAAAACCGGAGAGAGAAAGAAAAGTCACTTTTGGCATTTTAGGGGTCGCCACAGCGAATCGTCACACTGACAAATCGCATGTTGACCTTTGGCACGTGTTTTATGCCGGATGCCCTTCCTGACACAACCCTGACTCGAACCCAGGCCACAGCAGTGAGAGCGCTGCGCCTTAACCACTAGCCTACCAGAGATGGCTACGATAAAACCAGAGAGCCTCTTCCTAAAAACCAGAGGATAGTTCGTAAATGCACGCAACTCCTGCTGCTGGTGTTGTGCTGCAAGTGGACAGTACAACAAACTGCAACAGCATTAGTTAATTTGAATTTCTCCTCTGTAGAGGGTAAACAACGGTATATGTGCAATGCAAACGGAACGTATTAACAGACGTGCAATGTTTTTTTTTTTTTAAACTTACGTTACTATAGTATGCCCAGTCTTCTTACCGTTAAGTCCCACCGAGTAGTGGAAACATCACTCCCTTTCAGTTAGCACCAAGGTTGGTAAAATCAAACCCGTGGTTACTATGTCTTCCCCCACATGACCACATACAGTCCCAAAGTAGTGAAATTAATTACAACAGGTAGCGTAGCACCGACAATAACATCATGGATTGCTAGAATCCTTTCGCCAACCAGAAACACATCACATGCGGCAGACACACTGGCCTCAAGCAGTCAAAACAAACAGGTACTGTGCTCCGGGGAAATCCAGCGTTGATGAGCTGATCATTCACTGCCCAGGTTGCTTCACAGGTCGGCCACTCGAAGGTTAGACCCGGTCAGGTAAAACAGTGAGTCCCTGTACATGAACATTCCCGGACATGCAGTAACCTCAGGCCTTGTATTTTTCTCCACATCCTCTGGTCACAGTGCAGCAGCAGGAGGGAAATCATATCTACAAAACTGTGGGCAGTCAAAAAATTTCACTTTTTAAATGGCACTGATAGATGTGTTTTTTAAATAAGCTTTATTTAAAATATACACAACAAACAAGGCAATATAACATTTTGCCAATATGGTGGAAGGACCGGTGGATATCAGGCAAGCTTACGTGAGCACTCCACTGCCTGGAGATTATGACCATTCAAGGAAATCCTTAAAAAAAGGGGGGAAAAAGTCTGCTGAGCAAGAGTTTGCAAGATGCATATAAACCGATTTGCTTCTGCACAGAAGTACTAGAACATACATACATCTCATTTTTTGAGCTTTAGGTCACGCCAAAGATGATAATTCACCGTTGTAACATTGTAGATAAGTCAAAAAGCAAGGAAAGGCATGCCATGGGCCCTTTAATTTATCTACATCAGCTGCTAGAAAAGATGTTCATAGATCCCTCTTTTCTTTTTTTCGATATTACTACAGAACACCATTGGCATTCAGTTTTAACTCAGTTAGGTAAGTGCCTTGTCCTTGACCTAATGAGTCATTTGTCCCTCTCCTCAACCAATAGGAGTATCTGCTGAATTAGTGTGGCAGGAGATGCACCACAGATAAACTGCTAGAAATCTCTAAAAAAAAAAAAAAATCATTACTAACCCTTTTATGAACTGGAATTGATATGGTAAAGGTTAGGCACAAATACAACTAGGTTAGTTTTAGGGAAAGGTCAGAGTTGGGTTTAAAGACTGAGGCTGCACACGACTTCAAGATGTTGCTTAACAATAAAACGGTACTGTGGGTTGTACCAAACTGGTTGTTCAAATGACCTGTGTTTTTTGTTTTGTGTTGTTTTTTTACCAGGAGAACAGTTTTCTTTCAGCACTTACATGTGTTGTCACCACATACAGTATTGCGTAGCTCTATACTCAAAAAAAAGGATGGAACATTAGACCATGAAATTTGTTAGAAGAAGGTTTTGATAATGAATTTGATGCTAAGAAAACAGCACATCTTGAAGATGCAAGAAATGTTTACAATTTGTATTAAACCTGCTCTAATTCTTATACATCACTGCTGTCTATTGGGAAATGGTGAATCCACAGAGAGTATTTACCTGACTCAGCAGTTCCCTTTTAACATCTCTCAGCTTATTGGTTGGGATTTATGGCCCATGACTTGACTGTTGTGGTTCATACTCACTGCTCTCTTCAATGTTCTTTCCAGCCACATTAGGCAGCTGGGAAAATTTCATACTGGTTAACATGGCAACTGCTGTCGTAAATTGTGTTAACAGCAAGTTTATTTTAAAAAATAGAGGTTACAAAGTTCAGTTCAACATGTGTACTGACCATCATGAATTTATTTTTGTGTTATTTTAATAAAGAAGACAAAGCCTGGAATACTGAACTTTTGATTGGATGTTGCCTTCCACGAGAAATGCACACAAGAAGCAGCTGTTGCCTTCTGAGTCCAGTCCATCAGCTACTGTACATACATTTGGGATTTTTCCATCGGCCTGCTTTAATCATGTGGAGCCGGGTGGGCATGGGTTGACTTCTGTTTCCATCTGTTCCTAGCAGGGGTAATCATGCTGACTCGGGCTCAGCCAGCCCTGCTTCTGTCCGGGGCTGAGTGGTTCTGAGCTCCACTTTCAACAGAGCCAACATCGAGACATGTGATTAGCTGAAATGTTGTGCTAAGGGAATGTCCTTACATTCAGCATTGACTTTTTATCCATTATTTCATTGCAGCAAGTTTTGCAACTGTAGTCTCTGACTTGATCTTCTGATAAGTTAAAATAATGACTCCCACAACAAGTTGTCAAACCCTGTGCTGATGTATTGTTTTGTCCAAAAGATGTTTAGTTTACAGTGGCAGAAAACAGAGATCCTCACAATTAACAGCAACAGCAGCATTTCATGATAAACAAGTAATGATTATTTTGGGCCGAGGTGTCTGGACAGAGCAGTCAACATGTTGGCTGCACCGCTGTTGTGTGTCTCGCAACCTGAGCATATATAGACAAACAGATTTACTGACAACAGGTACTGCAGGGGGAGAGATGTGGCCCAGACAGAAGTGATTTGCTTTTGTCTGGGAGCAAAGTGAGGGGAGACAAGAAAGGAAAGAGCAGACATAAATACATGGACACTGTTGTAACAGATGGCCAGACAGAAAATAACAGAGAAATCAGCCATCACTCCCTTTTTTCTCTGCGCATCCTCCTCTACCTCATAAATGTTGCCTCGCTCAAGAAAATCAACACAAATGCATGCATGTGTGTATATACTGTCTATCTGTGAGTGGTACAATGCTTCATATTTACACACACAGACACTCACACTCGTAAACAGGAACCAGACAGTATGTATGAAGTGCAGCTTCAGTGATTCCATCAAGTGTAATGATTGCACTAAAATCCCTCTTGGCTGCTTCCCTCAGCATTCTCTCCTCCTCTTCCTCTGCATCCCTACATCACAGTCTCCCTCCTTCCCGACATCAAAAACTCCCCTCTCCCACCCTGCCTCCATCCATCAGCCCTTCTTCCCTCTAGCATCACCCCCCACACACACCTATTCCTCCTTTTCCTGTCTTCTTGCTTGGATTATTTCTGCAGGATGGCTGATGTGTCTGGCTATGTGGGCTGGTTGTCCTCTCTCCTTTCCTTCTTTTCCCTCCCTTCCCTTTCCTCTTTTGTAGTCTTCTCACCTCATTACCTTTTCTTGCCATTTTCCTTTCCTCCCCTTCTTCCTTTGTTTTCCTTTTCGCCTGACATGTTTCTGTTACTTCTCAGCTCTGGCAGTGTTAAAACTTAGTAGCAGCAGATGTTTGGTGTGTGAAACTTGTTCAGTTACAGATCCTCTGTGAAAGTGGAGCAAAGACAGAGCAAACCTTGCCACAGGAGCTGGTGAAACAGGAAAATAAAGTCTGCTCTGTGGTTAGAACATTCCTCTGGAAAATCTGTCAAAACACCGGCTTTTCTGTGCATAATTAAATATTTAAAAAAATATTTTTCTTGATAGTTGACAGACTCACTTGGCTAGTTCACCCCGATTTCCCCTCACCTGCCACCTTTTCCCTCTTCTCTTCATCTTTCACTCCTTTTTCTTTAAAGCCCATCTCTCTCACTTAGGCACACCATCATTCCCTTTCCCCTCTTCCTTTTGGGCGGATAAATCATCTGCAGAGTGGCAAAAGCTGCAGTGACTCATCTAAACCTAGCGCACCTCAACAAGGGGGAGAGAGAGAGAGAGAGAGAGAGAGACAGAGCATGTAAAAAATGGGAATTAATAGAGTGAGAGGGGAAAAGTCAAATGTGAATATTCAATTCAGCCAGAGAAAGACAGAAAGAGAAGTAGAAGGAACAACCTGGAGGAGTCCCAATAAAAAGAAGTACCGCTCATGGTCAGTGTGGGATAGATTAGGTTCAGGATGAAGAGGAGAAATGATGGAGGATGACAAATGCTCAGAGAGCTGACAATGTGGGAGCGTGTGTGTGAGCAGGAGTTAGAGATGGAGTGATGACAAACAAAGCAAGAGAGCGAGAATAGATGGAAGAGCTGAGTGAGGGGCAGAGAGAGTCACCTCAAAGACAGGATTGACTGACAGCTCTGTTCCTGACAGATGTCTGCAACACAGCTGTCTGCTGCTTTACCTCAGTGCTGCAGGCTGTGTGTGGGTGAAACTTCCACTCTTATGAGGACTGTCCACTGGCTGCACCTTTAACCAAAGATGACAGCTGATCACTGTGTCCTAATCAAACACTAGCAGGCTACCCTTTAGGCACAGATTAGACATGGACACATGGAGTTCTCCTGGTGGTAGCATGTAAAACAAGAAAAGCTAAGAAAGTGCTGGGAGTAGAGCCCCTCCCCAGAAGCATTTATGCACTTCCCCTAATGAAATGCAATTCTGTACTCCAAGAACAATGAGCTTGAGCTGTTTTGTGATTTGGTCAGGTGCTTCACTGAAGGGGATAAAAAAAATTGCAAGTTGTTCAGAATGAAGCTGCACATTGTGCTTTGCATACAAATCGAACATGAAAACTGTGTATGACAACCTAGGCTGGTTAACAGGGAGAGAAAGATCCATCTTTGCTAAGTTTAACTAGAAATATAGTTGTGACAAGATCACCAAAGATACTGTACATGAACAGTCTGTTCTACATTCATCTGAAGCTAGAATTGCAATAGAAAGAAGATTTATGGTGCCTAAAGTACAAGGATCAGTAGTGTACAGTAGTCAGGTCGAACTCATTGCCAGTGTATATTGTTCAAGAAAATACTAAACTGTTGTTAAAACAATATTTCTATAAATTTGAGGAATTTTCATTTTAGTTGAGTGTATGGATCAAATGACAACTGGTGTAGGCACATTTTTAAAAAAATGAAATATGTTCTTATACCCTTTTCTTGGAATCATGATGTAGCCTCTGTGACTACAGGACAAAGTAGGGCATGACATACAGTACTGTATGTATATTATGTATATGCTATTATGGAAATTAAATGCGTTATAAATTTTATAAGGAGCTTTTTGTTTTTGTAATATTTGTCTTAATGTTCTGTTAAGGTGACAGTGCAGTTCTCTTCTGTATGAAATGATATGTTATTTTTGTGATTAGTTCTTTTTTAATTAAGTGTTTATATGGTTGTATGTGTGGTGGGCCCCAGGATGACTAGCCAGTGCTTAGCTAATGGGGGTTCTAATAAAGAAAGTAAGACAGAATTATGTCTGGCTATGCAAAATGTTTCATCCACACTGTTGGTAGCAGAGTATGTTGGCGTGTCAAGGAAAATAGAGCATAGATCCTACAGAATGGAAGAGCTAACATACTGGAAGGCCTCTTGCCAGTCGTGTGATCCTGTCCATCACCTTCTCATGTTTGGGACAAATTTGGATTAATCCACTTCCTATTGTGGCACCAATATAGTGGCATTAACGTTGAATACTCCGAGAGAACTTCCAGATACTAATGTCAGGCAATCAAAAGTGAAAAGGAAAGAGGGAGTGAAGGAAAAAGTAACCCAAGGCCATGGATTTATTATGACAGCTGGTCAGAGTCATCCATGCTGCCAGTTTATTTCAATGGTCAACTGCACTTCAAGTAAGAAAAAAGAAGAACAAGAAAGAACCTTATAGTGTCTAAAACAGATGTATGGCCATCTGTTGATAAGGACATTTTTAAACAAGGTCAATCATTATTTTTTCATTATGATTTTTAACTCTGTAAAGCCTGACACATCAAAAATAGCCAGGACATTCTAATTTTTTGGAACTGTGATGTTTATTAAACCTTTATTAAACAAAATCCAAAAGAAAATTCAAGATTCAAGATTTTTATTTGCCATTTATACATAGACAGACAGTCCAGGCATATAGAAATAAATGTGCCATATTAGTTTGTTCATTTTTATGCTTTTTGTGTGTATCACATTTGGTACATGGGGCATTTTTGGCAACTCTTTTTTGCTCAGAAACTTGCATAGAAAATATGATAGAAATGGTTTTATAGGGTTAAACAGTTAAGAATGAATATTTGTCCAAATAAGTGTCCTTATGAAACAGGCTGGCAGGTTAACATTTACTGAAACAAATACATGCCAACCTGTATCCAACTGTCATAATCCATCCAAGTGGAAACTATCGAAACATTTAGCACTGCTGTGGAATGGCTTGCTGATGAATTATGCTGAATAGCCCCCCCCCCC
>NW_018127961.1:1331907-1332568 GCF_001952655.1 Monopterus albus
TAGTAGCAAAAGCACATGTAAATAGTGACTGCTTCATTCAGAATCCTGCCACTTGATTGTTATCAGTAATGTTTTGCTTTGATCTCTATGACAGGTCAAACTGCATGCATGCAAAAAGTCTATTGCCTCTCTCTGTGTTCATATATCAGACAGGATGAGCTCATAAATTGGTACCTGGTTAATTTAAGTTATCATCTATAGCAGTTTACACTTATAAAACATTTGTACAAAGATAAAGTAGCTAGTTTTGGGGGGTATTTTATGTCTTTACTTGAGAGTCAATGAAGAGATGACAGGAAATGAAGGGAGAAAGAGACTGGAACGACATGCAGCAAAAGTGACTCGCCAGACTGGAACTGGGACATGGTGGTACATGGATGGCAGCTTAAAGCCCAAGCCCGCCAGCACACTCCCAAGTTGTATTATACAGTTCTAAGATGCTAATGTCTAATATTAAAAGGCTACATTCAGATGTAGATGACTTTTTCCCTGCCTTGTCTTATGCCGAGACCAAAACATAGACTTCAACTTCAGGGTCATATAGTAATTCAATATGTTGAGGAAAAAAGGGCTGAGGAGTGTGCACAAGACTGTGCACACTAAGGCATGTGTTGTTCTACAGAACTCTAGCAATAATTGTCTTAATGTACATAAACACATA
>NW_018127961.1:1332678-1346035 GCF_001952655.1 Monopterus albus
CACAAAACGACCTGCCTATTTAATTAACATCCTCACTGCAAAGGTATGAAAATCAAGAGGGATTAAAATACAACATGAACACACACAAACACATTTGCGCGTGTAAGATGAGGGAGAGAAAGTAGGGGTGTATCGACTCAGGAAAGTTGTAGAGAAGATGAAAAAGCAACACGGGCGCCTTGGCTATTGCTCTAGAAGACATTTTTAGTCTGTTTTTCAATTTACAGTTAATGAGATTTTCTGCAGCTGCTGTGTTCTGTTGTTAGTGTTTATCCTGCCCTGTCTCCACAGTCCCATCTTTTATACCTCTGCAGTTCACCCTGTCAGAGCTTTATTGGTTTATTTGTATAAATATCTTGCCGCCGCAAACTGTGTGTGTGTGTGTGTGTGTGTGTCTCAGTGTGAACATGTTGTGTGGATATCCTGGTCTATTCAGTATGTATGTGTATACCAAAGGGGGATGCAGTCCTGCTTTTACTGCAAGTGTGTGTTTTATAGCTGCATGCACTGAGGCATTTCCCTGTGCCCTCTTGTTGTTCTCCTCTGCAGCCTGGCATCCAGAAGACATTTTTAAAGTTTATCAATCAGCTAGACTCCTACAAAAGCCTCCTCTCAGTGGCTTAGACTGAAATGAAATTTCCTACATTTATCCAGCCTGTTCTCTCTGATTTCTATCCTTTA
Source organism: Monopterus albus (assembly GCF_001952655.1). Classification (NCBI taxonomy): domain Eukaryota; kingdom Metazoa; phylum Chordata; class Actinopteri; order Synbranchiformes; family Synbranchidae; genus Monopterus; species Monopterus albus. The sequence continues at coordinate 1,333,360 of NW_018127961.1, forward strand.
TGGGTACTCGCTCCCGTCTCAGTTTATGCCTGTGAAGTGAGGAGGCTATTGTGTACTGGCACACAATTTTTTCATCTGCAAATAAGAAATCGCCTTATGTGAAATGTTCACTTACTGTAAAAGGCATCACAACATCAAACTCAATGCAAAAGGTGATTCAGTTTGGACCAAAAAGCTGAACAACAACAACAATAAAACGTGTTAAACATGTTTATTATTCTGGTGTTTAGATTTTTGGCTCTGTGATGCATCAAGTGCACATGAGAAGTAAGTCATTATTATGATATGTAATAGAATATTAATGTTAGGGGAGTAGATATGGGGATTTGTGTTTGTGCATGTCACTATCATGATAGAAAGTGGGATACTGTAGCTTGTGTAGCAGATGAATGTGAAAAATGAACATTCTCAAAATATTACAGTGCATATTATTTTATTTTGGGAGCTAACACCCACTGTTTTTCTTGAGCTGTCCATGTGGTGCATTTAGTTCTTTGTTTCATGTCATGTTGTCTGATATTTTTGCACAAACATATTGACTTGATTGGTTTTGTTGGTCAGGAGCTTTTATTTTGAAGGCCATGGCCCCGTTATGTTGTTTCCTGTTTTTCCGCGGTCCTCCTCAGTTACTGTGGAAAGCTGAGGAGAGATGTGCAACAGAGAGACCTGACTAGTGGATGTATTTATTTAATTGTGTTTCACACAGGTAATAAGAGTGTTTTATCTGTATTATCATTTTGGTTTATTTAGCACACGCTCAGTTACTGTAGAAAGCTGAGAGAATAAACTCTCCTATGGATGGCAAACCCCCTGTGTACAACTCATCAATAAAGACACAACGCAGAAATTAAACTCAATGGCCGGACAGAGAAGAGACCGGCTACACTTGCAGACACTTTATCAAGGCATCTGATCAGCATGGCAACAGTGTGATGCTGACGAGAAAGTGAAGTTCTGAGTATCATTTGCCACTCCTTGTATTTCATTACTGGTGACGCCAAACCAGCAGACTGTTAAAGTGCACAACTGTCCAAGCAGCTGTAAAATAAATTAGGTTCATCCTCAATTCTTGAGTTAACTGAGTCTGCACAGACAAGACAGAGACTAGCAGGTATGTAAAGGCATTAAACACATCTACACAGGCTGCAGATGGTGGCCCGATATAAGCATGAAGATGCAATCATTGGTGAATATGTTGTGAGAAATACAAGATACCGTAGTTCAGATTTCCACTCAAATGTAACATTAAACTGAGTTTCCAAGAAGTCCCATTGAATTTTCCTACCTCTCTTACAAGGGAGACCTGGCCAAAATGGCAGGATTTGCAGTCACAGTCAGTTAAGTATAATAAAACCACAATAACATTACAATCACATAAAAAGGCGGTCACTACAGCTAGTTTAAAATGCCCCACCACTACTGTACTGCTGGTTTATTGAGATAAACACGCGGTGGCACTAATTCTCCAGTCAGTAGAGCAAGCAGCAGTCAAACATTAAATGGTAGAAAACATGATGGAAATATACCTTCTGGCATATATTAGCTTGAGGAACGCTACAGTCCTGATATTTTTGTTGATGTTTAAGTCACATGTTTCATGCATATAATGATTTGATGAGTCTTTTTTCTTTGGCACTTGCATCTTGCTTTATTGATACATATGTACATGTGTACAGCTTTTCCACCTCAGCATAATGTAAAACCAGTCTGCAAGTCTTTTGAATTTTCACCATTTCCACTTGGTTTTTTATGCCCAAATTGTAAATGCACATGAAACAGGTGGATGGAAATGCAGCCATAGTGCCTTAGCAAGACCCGGAACCAGACCCATTCATTGCAGATGTTTAGGAACCAATACACCCCTTTTTCAGAAATCAGTTTGTGATTGGATGCATCAGATGAAGGATAAGATGAAAGGATGTTTTGTGTCATTAATACCGTGTTTCCTTGAGCCCTCTCTCCTTGCTTGGTTGCCTTGGGCATGTCTCATGTCTCTTATAAGATTGTTCTTACATCCTTGGATGTTCCAAGTCGTTTATATCAGCTCTCAGGACGAAAGGTGGTGCCAGAGCAACCATGACCAATGAAACACGAGACCATCCTTCATGGACATTTTTTGTGAACTGACACACCCCTTTATCAGAAATGAATTGGTGACTGGATGCTTCAGATGAAGGACCTGAGGAAAGGACATCTAATGTTGTTAGTAGCATTTCCTTGAGTCCTCTTCCTCATGTTTTCTTTGCATCTTACGTGGGTGGGACTAAGACACAAGGAAAAGATGAAAGTGAGGAAAATGGACGGAGGCTTAAGAAACACCCATAGTAATTCTGCCTCTCACTCACACTGTTTTTCGTACTGTATGTTCATCTGTGTTCAAACAGAACTCTCTCTCACATCCTTCCCTTACTCTGTGGTACAGTATGTTGTCTTACACATCAGAAATGGTCCAAAAACAACTGTATAAAAATCTATAGCTGCACAATCTATAGCTGTGAATTTCTTCATGTAGGTACAACTTTTTCACTAATAACACATTTCTGAACCTTTGTTATGTACAGTACTGGCTGTGGTCCGTTAGGGTTTAATCACATTGAGTAGGTGTGGTGAGTGTGTTTGCTTGTGGTAAAGAAGTCCTCTCTATAACTGTGATGCACAACTTGTGTGTTCATGTGCAGTTCTATTTTTCTTTTATTTATTTATTTACTTTGGGTGTGGGGGTGCACTGTATGTATTAATTGGTCTTAAAATGCGATTTGATCTTCATTTAAGTCACAAGTGTAGACAAACACAATGTGCATAAAATGTTAACACACAAATCATTTTTGTGTGGATGCTTTACAGCAACCACACTATGTTGTCCTCAGAACACATCTGGTGGTCAGCAAAATGTAGCGCAATTGAGATATGGCACTTCATAACTCCACTTTGTGGGGACCAATTGGAATATATTCACATCTTAATTTCTTCAACATACTTTCAGCTACAAAAGCCATTCAGGTATCAAAATGTTCAGCTCTTCAAGGACATTCCTACTTGTATTTATTGCATCTCACCCTTCAGATTATTCAACAAAGAACTTCAGCCATTTCTTCTCATTTGCATTTTCAGGATGATCTTTCAGCATATCAGCATCCGCACGCATTTATGACAGGAAATGCATTTCTCTAGTAATCTTTGATGTCTTTGTTGAACACACCCAGTTAATATTCACTGTGCTGATGGAAAAAGTCAGTGAACCCTTGACTTTATTAACAGGTTGAAGCTTCTTTGGCAGTAAAAATCTCTAACAAGCTTCTGTAGCTGTGGATTAGACCTGGATCATTATCATTTTTAGATTTCACAGGTTGTAAGCCAAATACTGATATAAACTTAGAAATACTAAGTCTTGCTATTTATTTTTTTATTTTTTTCCCCTGAAATAGGACATTGTGTGTGATTCAAGAGGTGCTGAAATGGCATGAACAAAAAGTGAAATTTATTGACAATGAGTGCTAACGTGCTAACATGTTGTAATTTGATGCTATATAAATAAAACTGAAATTGAAAATTAACAAGATTATGCTAAGTAGCTTTCATTTTCTAGGTGAAAGCTACTTAGCCTAGCTTAATAGCTTCCACTTGTGTTAGTGACATACCAACTTAACAGTACACTGGATCCTCCCAGATGTTGACCATTGACCAGGGACAGTTGTGTGCAATTGCTAATGGTACGTAACTCTGCGGGTGGCTGTGGCTCAGGGGTAGAGCGGGTCAACCTCTGGCAGCTTTGTTCCCGTTTTCCCCAGTCCACATGATGAAGTGTCCTTGAGCAAGACACTGAACCCCACGTTGCTCCCTGTGGCCAGGCCAGCGCCTTGCATGGCAACTCCACCTCCATCGTAGTGTGAATGGGTGAATGTGTGAATCTGTAAAACACTTTGTCCTGGTAAGGTAGAAAAGTCCTATATAAGTGCAGTCTCTTAACCATGCTATATATATATATACAAAGGGGGGGGGGAATATAGTGTATCAATGTCTGTGGGCCACTGTACAGTATATAGGCATGATGTACAACCACACTGTTGTTTGTGTTCCTGGATTCAGTAAACTTCAGTTTGACTTTTAAGAAGGACTATAAAAAGATAAGTATCCTGGTGAATAGCTGACAGGTAGACTGACAGACTGGGGAAGAGATTCACGCTGAGACAAGCCTGTACAATTAGCCAGCGTGATTAGATTAGACTACTGTGCTGAATAAAGCCTAGGGATATACTGGCCTAGTTGGCAAGCACACACATGCACACACTCTTCCACAGCTTTTAATACATGACAAGTAATCTGGACTTATGTAATTGTGTGCTCATCATCACAGACAGACAGGTTGTCTAGCTGTCAGCTATGTAATTGTTTCTACATGATGACAACAGTAAACTGCAGTCAATCAGGACACTAATGTTCCACAACAATCAGCCTCATTAGTCATTAGTCTGTATTGTCATTGTAGATTTAACAATGAAAAAAATTCAGACGCTTGTCTAAAATAACTTCTTCCAAATAAATGAAGAGTGAATGACAAATTCCTCTGAGGATCTGATTCTAGGTGCTGATTTTCAGTTGAAATGTGAAACAAACATTTGAATATTGTTTGAGAAATGAGGCTCCTTGACCTTGTCTGTTTTGATCGATGTGCAGTGATTTTTTTATGAGGCTACTGTTTTATGTCCCTCAAGATAAAATCTACTTTTCATATAATGACTCCATGATTGTCCCATCTTCTATCATTTTCAAAATTCCTTTGATTTGCCAAAATGAGATGCTGCAATCACAGGTCAAAACAAAGTGGCTTGTTTGTTGCCAATTGTTTTAGGTAGATGATAATGTTGCCCTGATTATCAACAGCCTGGTTTAATTGGCAGACTGCGGTGGAAAGGGACAGAAACTGTTTACAAATGTTCCGTCAGATAGTGGCAATCGAGATTTTATTCAGAATGAACTATACCAGGGATGAAAGTAAGGCTTGCTTGCATTTTTGATTTACTGTATCTGTTGATTATTATTTGATGAAGGAATAATGACTTCTTGTCCTTGTTGGTTTTAGAGGTACAAAGGTCACTAACCAAAGCAGTTGAGAGAACAATCTAAATATGGTCAGAGATTTTGATTGCAAATCTTAGTTTTTGTTTCATTGCCTAAACAAGGATTTAAGCAGGCAGTATGTTTGCACTATTGCACAATGCAAACAGGCCACATCAGAAGTAACCCTTCTTCTCACAGGTACTGTTTAGATTGGATACACAAAACTTCTTATCACAAAGCCCTTGGTACAAATTTGGCACATGGATATTCAAGAAGTGTTTACCAGGCAGGAAGAGTACGACAAGTGATTTGCATTGTGGGAAGTGTTTTGGTACTGCACCGTTATGTTGTATTTTGAGACTCACCACAAATAGTTTTACAGTAAAAGGTATTAAAAATGATGCTTCTTATTTTTCAAATTACAATGCCTACATTACCCACGATACAACTCGACCTTCAACAGCCACAGAGTAGCAGAGCAAAAGTACTCCCTGTGACCCAGAAACACACTTTGATGTGTAAAATCACAGAGTCAGGGTATGTTACTCTCTGTGGCCTCAGTTTTGGCCACCATTTTTTTAACTTGTCTTTTGCAAGTATCTCAGCTTTATTGAAGTGCTATACTAAATCAGTGGAGTACCACTTAAATCATTTGATTACTATTTAATACTAATCTTTAGTCCCCCACTTCTCCTGTGTTGATATGTTCCCTTACAAAAGGGCTGAGTTCTTGAGTTGTTACACCTGTTCTTGTTCTTGTATCCATGTGTTAGCCTCGGCGTTACACCTGTTCTTGTATCCATGTGTTAGCCTCGGTGTCTCCACTGCTGCTGTGACACTGATCTGATTTCTTTCTGCCGGTGTCTTTTATCTGCTCGAAGCCAAGTGACACAGGCCCAGTCGACAGGATGGTAGATTAGGTAACACTTGGCCAAACAATGTTTTGAGGTACTTGTGTCAGGTTTTTAATAACCTTGATAGTATTTAGCTCATATATTACAATTTTTATGAGTGCAAGCACAACTTACTGACAGGATACTGGAATATGGATGGCAATACAACTTTGCAAGTCAGGTTTCTTTCATGAGCAAAGATTAATGAGCATGACTCAAGCTGCCAGACATTTCAGTCTGCTCTGAGTACTGTTCTGTAGCAGTGTTCAAAGGAGGGATTTTCAGTTTGCACATTTTTCTTTCACTTGGCACCTCATGCAGTGACAAACAAAGATTTCAAACATGATACACACATTCAGAAGTGTTTGATAATCCACTCAAGAGAGGTCCTGGTGGAATTTCTCTTTAGTATGTCAAAATGTTAAACTGTGTCTGATCCCTTGTGGTGTGGTACTGATGTCAACATATGGTCAAAATTGGTCATATATTTAATGAGCTTGGGCCTCAGAGCAGCAGAGAATAACCCTGCTCATTAAATCCTGAGGAAAAAAAATGTTTTTTCTAATTTATAGTAATAGTGACCTTTAGCTGATTAATGCAGAGTGAGATCAGTGTGCAGTATCTGGGAAGCTTCAAAAGGACTTGAGTACTTTAACTGCATTATTATCACACTCATTTTCCTTAGTCAGCTCCTTGTCTCACTGCAGTTTTATGGCTGCTGAGAGACTGAACTGAGAGATTAAGGGACTCATAACAAGTTGTTTCATGTAGAGTGTCACCTCTAATGTCCTTTTAGAGCAGAGTGGAATGAGCCATTAGGCCTGACCTATCTATTCAGGTCTCTGTTAAGAGTCTGTTTTAAATGTCATTGTGGTCCAGTGCAGTTTGTGACTAGAAGCAGTGGCCCGTACGTGACGTCAAGGGACCTCCAGGATCGGGGGGATCCAGCAGGTCCCCAGTAAAATGAGGAATGCCTAGTTACTTTTGGCCCACAGTCAGTGGCACTCCCACCACATCACAGCAATGGTGCCTCCAAGGGGTGGCCACAGCCACCATGGAAAAATTACTGGTTAAGTTCAGGTCTGAACACGTTAATACTGCTGCAGTAGAGACTGTGTGTAATACCTGGAGTTCTACTGCCTGTGGCGGCTCAGAAAGCATTAGATAAAACCTTCTAATGAAGCATGACCAACACAGGATTTTTGAAGCCAGTGTCAGTTTTGATAATTGCCGGTTTAAAATGTGATAACCACACCCTGAAAGCTGAATGGTTTCAGCAGATGCACACTGCCTGTGCAACGCCGCTCCCAGGCTGTAGCCCTGTTTTAAATAGACAATTCTGTGTGGTGTTGACCATCTCGTCTAATATGTGACAAGAAAACAAATGCATATTTTCCAGAATTCTGAACATTTTCTGTACATTCTCTTTTAAAGTCTAAATGACCTCAGAAATGTCTTTGGGAAATATTGATCCAGTTCACTAGTCAGGCAATGGACAGACTGGAAACAGAGTGAGTTAATAATATAATAAATGTACTGTTTACTGTACATATAATTCATTAACTCAAAAAAAAAAACAAACAATAAGTGTGAAGTGTCTCCTTGAAAATAGTTTTTAGTACACAATCTTATCAAATACTGTATGAGTCCAAAGTGTAATTTGAATTTCATCAGGTGATTTACTGTAACCTTAACAGATTTTAAATTGATAATATAAAGCACATTTTTGAAGAGTTCCTTGTGGCCTGGTTTGTACAGCACATCTGGAAGCTTTAGCTTTGGTGATATCATCACATATGCATCACTGTAACTTGAATGTGCAATTTTGCAATAATTTTATATATATGGTTTTGCGTGCATTGTGTGTGTAGGTGTGTGTTTTGCCAGAGGAACTCATCCTGTCCTCAGACAGTAAGTCAGACCTCTCTCTGGGGAGGTGGGAGGTGGGTTCTCTGTTCGGCTGGACTATGCTGTCAGAGTTTTTTTAAACTTTTTTTTCTCATTTTTTATTTTCCCCAGTCAGAGGGAATGAGATGGATTTTTGCTGCACGACTGCAGCATGTAATGTCTCTGCTGCCACTAGCCGCTGCTTTTGCACAGGCTGTGCTTCTGTATGTGTCTCTGTATTGAGACCCTGTATACCTGCAGGTTTTCGTGTTTACACACTTCTTTGAGTGGCATGTAAGACTGGATCCATGTGTGCCATCTCTGTTTTTGTATGTTATAGGCTTTACTTTAGAAGAAGGCAAGGTGTTCTGTTCAGAGCGTCCTCTTGAGACATCAGTGTTGTATTGATAGTGAGTCATTTGATCTCAAATGGTTGGCTTTTATCTCAATCAGAACTGCTTCAAAGGACAATGGCCTTTATCATTATTTTCTGCATTTCTTAATGTTTCGTCATACTTTTATCACAGCATTGAGTTCTGCTCACATTACAGGCCTTATTACTCAATCACAAATGTTTTTGTCAGATTCAGTCTTTTTGTGTTGATGGTTAATATTCATGTTTACAAGTGACATGTATCCAGTTCTGATTTGAAAACTGCCTTGTGACATATTCCTTCCACTTTGGCTTGACCAGAAAATTTCAGTGTTTGTCACACTATGAAAACATATATATATGTAAGGCAGTGGAGGATGTGAAAAGAAGCAATAAAACAACAGGAATGAATGAATTATTGTACCATAGTGTATCCATAAACTTTAATATCCAAGTAGGACTGGGGGAACTTAATTAAAATCAGCTCTTTACAAGTCACACATCTCCTCACATACACGTCACACTGCTGCTTATACTTTAATATTTCTGTTTTCAGCTGGTTGTAAACTAGTTTAGAGAGAGCCTGTTCTCATTAATTGTTATTTTAAATCTAATTTGACAAAATAGAAGACTAGAGAATGTGCTCAATAGAGCGCAGACCTCAACTGAGCTGTATTGAGTCATTTGTAGTCAGTCTAGTTTGTTGCCCTACGGTGTGCAGGCTAATCTTGTGTTTGAGGTTATAGTTTGTGCTGTTAAGTGTTTTCTGGTTAGTTTTCATGCATGTACATGCTATGGTTCCCATTACCAGTACTGACTGAATATAAACTGTTGACTTATAATGGGTGTTGTTGATCTGTATGCATGAAAACACTTGATTTTTAGCAGCTTGCAGGTTAGGTTAAAGTTAACATTGCCAGTGTGAACATGGCGCTAGCATATAGGAACACTATATTGGTTAGTTAAAAGATAACTTTGGATGGGCTGGCTCCTTTTATTGCACAAGTTTAACACAGACTATCGAAGTACATCCCTGCCAAAATGTTTCAGGGTGTACAAACCACATTTTGAGCTCTGCTCAGTTTGCAACTCAGCATTTGAGAGTAATTCTGGCCATACGTGCATACGGTACATGAGGAAAGAAAGGAACCAGGAAGTATTGAAGGAAATAAAGTTGAGAGGAAAGGAATGAATGATAAAAGGAAGGAGGAAAACATTCTATCCAAGAAGATCAATCTATCTATTGTTAATGGTAGAAGTATTAGTAGTATTAGAAAGTAGTAGTACTGTCAGATATGCTGGTAATGAGAGTAGAAGTAATGAGTAGTAGTATCAGATGACTACATATATTGTGTATTTAAAAGGCATTCAGTCTGAGTCTGGTAAAACCCCACTCCTTGCTGTGCTTTTATGCAAGGGGCTGCGTTGGTCGGGGGGATGTTGCAGGTGGAGTGCTGTAGGCATGTACAATACAGCCAAACTGTGATGAGTTGAGGTGAGTGGCTTCATTCATGTTTCTAGCCCAGGAGATTCTGTTGTGTTTTGGTTAGCCATGATGCTAACGTTGCCTACTATATATACTGTATATAATGCTCATACTAACAAGGTAATAAAAGTCTTGGTTTTGTATTTACCTTGTGACTTTCTGTCTTCTTGAGGCAAAGATTCCATGCCAGTGCCCTTTGGCAACAACAGAATTCACATAGGGCAAATGTGGTCAAGCCATTATAACACATTGCCATGTTGTTTTGTCATTTAAACTCATAAGACAGATTGGCTTTACCTAAAGACCTTCCACTTACTTCTATGACAGCCAGCGCAGTGGAAGTAGTTAGCAGTATCACCAGAGGCATCTATTGTTTAGCTCAATGAAATGACTTTTCTTCTGCTTCCAGTATCATGCTTTTATTTTGACACCCCCTTCCTGTTACAGTGTCACTGCAGCTACAAACTTTATACCCTAATCAGTGACAATTGTTTGCACCTGTTGACACCACTTAATAGGGAGCTTCCTCCCACCAGGAAGCTGCCAGATTGTTCTAACCCATGTTCAGACTTTCCAGCTTTTTTCCTAGTGCCTGTTATTCCAGCTCTGACCCCGGATTGCCTTGTGACCATCGATTATTGCCTAACCCTTCTGATTCTGTTTGTATTCTGTGCATCGACTTATGGACTTCCCTTACAGACCGTTCTTCTTGTGGATACCTTGGATGTGTGAGTTTGCTGGCTCTGACCCTGGATTGGATTATCGACCTGAGAGTGATACATGTTGAATCAGACTCCTGTGTTGTGTACAGTTTGTTTGTTACCAGTGCTCTTATTAAAGAGTCAGTGTTCTGCTTTTACTCATCTGGCCCTATAATTGAGTTCACCATCGACATTATCAGCAGCTTTACACGCTGTCCCTGACATTCATCTGTATGAGCCCAGTGTTTATGCCTACAGACAATCTCTGTTTGGATTTCTCTTGTAATCCCTCCAGTCTTTTCCCTTCTTTTGTCTGGGTCTGATGCTCAGGACAGCGAGCCAATCAGCCCGCTTACTGAATAGTGCATCAGGAGACATTTTAAGCAAATCCTTGGAGAGCCCTTGAGGAAAGGCCTTTGATCAGTTGTCTCTTTATGGAAGTGTAGGCTAATTTTGCCCGATGGCTCTTGTCTCTTTATAGTCTTTGTGTGGAGCTCATCTGTCAATATAGCTTGTCAGATTAGGGTCTATAGCTTTAAACACGCCTGCAGTTGTGTATACAGTACCACAAAGCACACCCACTTTGAACCTTAGAACTATGTACTCCTTGTTTAATGACATACTTTTTCCTTCCTTCCTTCTAATTGCCTAGTGTGTCTGTCTGTTGTTCCTCTTGATGTGTGAAGGCTTGTCTGTCCTTTTCTCTTATGACTGTTAAAATGTTAAACAACAGATGAATGCAGCCACTTGTCAGATTCAAAGTAGCTTGTGTTCATACCCACCGAGCCTATTCAGCCTTCCATGTTACTGAAGTTAACTGGTGCTGTCTCTTTGCCTCTCTCTGTGGTGTTTGTCGGTCTGTCTGCTAGCGTCGCTGCCCCTCATCCTGTCTGTCCTCCCTCTTGACACTAGAGTTGATGCATAGCCAGATTAAGCCTGTCAGATTTGTCACACCTGGCTGTCAGTCGGCGCGACACAGAGCCAGACCGGACAGGGACATGACAATATCACACTTTCAGATGTTTTTTCTGTCTGCAGTGGATGATATATTAGATAATTCTTCCGAGAGGAATAAAGGATATTTTCTCAGTCAGTACTTTTTAATTACCTAAAAAAGGCAGAGCTGATACACACCGGTGATGTTATACAGTCAGGTCTGTAAGTATTTGGGCAAGGACACAATATTTGTAAATTTGCTTTTGTACAACACCTCAGTGGGTTTCAAATGAAACAGTCAATATATTATTGAAGTGTAGACTGTCCACTTTAATTCAAGGGGTTTCACAAAAAATATCGCATTAACTGTTCAGGAATTACAACCATTTTTATACATACCCCCTATATTCAGAAGCTCAAAAGTAATTGGACACACTAACTTAAAATATATATAATTATTAGTTTTAATACTTGAATGCAAATCCTTTGCAGTCAGTGAAGTCTGGAACTAAGGCCTTTACTGTAGCTGCCTTCAGTGGCTGCTTGTTTGCCGCTCTCTTCAGTTTTGTCTTCGGTATGGTGAAACACACACTCAGTTGGGTTGAGGTCAGGTGACTGACTCAGCCATTGAAGAATGTTGTATTTTGTTGTCTTGAAAAGCTCTTGGGTTGCATTTGTTGAGTTCCTTGGGTCATTATCTGTCTGTACTGTGAAGCATTGTCCTGTCAGTTTTGCAGCATTTGGCTGAATCTGAGTTTCTAGTAGAGCTCTGTATACTTCAGAATTCATCCTGCTACTTGTATCAGCACTCACATCACCATTCATCCAGTTCCACCTGAAGCCACACATGTCCATGCCATAGCACTGCTCCACCATGTTTGGCAAATGCTACGTGCCTTGGATCCTGAGCCCTTCCTTTCCTTCTCCCTACCTTTCTCTTCCCATCATTCTATTATAAGTTAATCTGGGTTTCATCTGTCTAGAGAATCTTGTTCTTGAGCAAAATAATTGTATTCAACAAGCAATGTAATGATTTTAAAAGGGAACAATGGCAACTGTTAGGTGATTTATCTGTCTACACACAGTAACTCAAAAATACTGTCCTTTCCCTGCAAGACAAACAGCAGGGTGAGTGGTGACTGAGGTGTGAGACAGTGGCTTCTGGGCACAATCTCAGAAAGCCTCTGTTAACAGCAGCCTGGCCGCCAGCCAAACTCATCAGACTGGAGACTGGAGTACAGTATGGATGGGGCTAATGAAGCAGACTAAAGTGGATCTTCTATTAATCACACTGGGTCTTGTATAATCTTGATGTGTCCATCTGTGACAGAGTGGCTGGGGC
>NW_018127961.1:1346050-1357885 GCF_001952655.1 Monopterus albus
CACACTGTACAGTAGCAAAATATTGCTCTTCAGACACATACCTTTTGTGTGGACACTGAAAATCGTCATTGAATTCAGAAGTTCTGTCATTAACGGAGCAGTAATCTAAACTAGTGCAAAAGTGATAACAATAATCACACCTATACTTCATTAAAACCAAGTCTTTTGAAGTTTGACTTCTTACACATAACACATTAGTGACATATATCTGTAGTGTTATTGTAAAGGCCGAAAAGATGTATCCTACCCGTGGCTGCTTTTTCCTGTGTGTAAATTTAATCAGAGTGTATTAAATAGTGCTATCTTAAGTGCTAGTAACTCTGTGAATGAGGTTAAAGTATTTCTAAAGCACTGAGTAGTGTTTACAAATTTCACACAGCACCAAAATCTCCACCAAGACGTTCCTTGGGAGGCAGCTTTCACTTTCCTCTTTCCTCCTCTGGCTTCTGACTGGAAACTGTTGAAATTTCAAACTGAAACTGTAAAAGTGAGGGGGACATGTCATCCCATCCACGAGCAGAGCCGGCAGGTGGCACCGACTAACCCCAGAATCTGACTGAAAAATAATGACAAATTGTTGCTTTCAAATACCACTAACTTTTTTTCTGGTGCCTCATAATTGACATTGCTCAAATTAGTGACTGTAGATTTTTTATCATGCATGTAGCATGATATTTGCATTCATTTCTCTGATAAGAAGGAGTGTAGCCAATGTTGGCTAAAGAAAGCACTACTGTATGTGTCTCATTTTTACACAGAACAATTCAATTCTTAATAATATATGATTTATTATTTCATAGACTTGGGGGTTTAATTTACTTTTTACATGTATTTCAAATGTGCCACCCCTCTCTGAGCCTGTGCCCCAGCCTGGCCACCCCATCCAAAATTTTCTTGATCCACCCCTGATCCTAGACGAAGTGGAAATTATTGTCCGAGTTCATAATCTTTGACACATCCAGCTTATTGTCCAACAGTGAGGCGTTTCATGTCTAGCTGATACAGTTAGATAAGCACTAGACCAAATATAAGACCTGTACTTCCAGTGACTCCTGGTTTTGTTTTCCATGTCTATTGCTGCAGTACTCTGAATCACCTTAGTAGCCCCAGTTCTCAGTCTGTTATGCAATCACATCCTTAGAATGCTTGACTTTTCAGTGTAACAGATGTGACCAGCCCGTGGATAAACAGCGTGCTCCCCAGTCCATGTTTGTCTGTCTGGCTGCTTTCACTGATGGAGGTCTCACATGTCCCCATGTGACCTAGTGCAGGCGTTGGAGCTGCGGCAGTAGTTGTCCCCATATGCTCTAGTGACAGACAGATGTGACACACAGAAGCATACTCCGGTTCTAATAATTCTGCTTTGCCTTACTTTACCCACTACATAACGGTCAGAGGTCACACACAGCTCCATAACAGCAGGGCTGGACCTAGTAAGGTTTGCTACATGTGGAGACCATTGTGAGGCAGACAGACTAACACAAATGTCTATACCTACTGTACTTAATGTCACAGATCTTCAGATAGATTTTGCCCCAGGAATGGTCATAAGAGCCTTTTGTTGCTTATTGTTTGACAAGAAATAAACAAGCAATAGTGACCTTATGTGCACCTGCCTGAATGTGGAAAACATCATAAACTACATAACCCAAAACTATTATCAGTACATAGTATTGCAAAGAATGTGCAAAAATGAAAGAAATTTGATTTTCATTCACATTTACATCTACAGTTTCAGTGTGCTTGCCTTTTCATTTCTGTGTCTTACTTCAGGTTTGTCTTACAGGTGTGAAGGTGACTGGATAAGCTGTATACTGTAGCTTGAGTAAAAGTGATATTAAACCATTCCTCATTTTGATGTGGCCCCTCTTCATGTGTTCTTTTAATGAGCAACAAATGTTTGACAAGATAAAAATCTTTGTTTCCTTTTCTTTTTCACTTCTAAATGTTACTCTCCTGTTGCAGTGTTTTCCAGTCTGTATTGCTTTCTGCACTGCTCAGACTTCAAAGTCTTGCCACCAAATAGATCCCGAGATAACACTGTAGACCAGGTGGTGTCCTTAAATGGCCAGTGTGTGGACAAACATCAGCCTGGGGCCTCAACAAACCATGTTCTCCGTAGCCATCCTCAGATGACCCAGTCAGGCAAACAGCAGTAGTAGTTTGTCCTCAGACGACCTCGTCATCGCAGTCAGCGGGGTCAGACTGGGCTGACTTTCATTGTCAGTGGAAAGAGCTTGTATGTCAGTGGGAGAACTTGGTTGAATATCCTACTATCCACCTGATACGTCTGTGAAGGTCTGTACAGTGCAGTAGATTTATATGAAATACAGTAGCATTTATGGTATAATGAAATGAGATAAAGTCTTTTCTCTGGGGCTCCATATAGACCCAGTGATGTTTTAATTTCCCCACCGGAATAGAGTTGCAAAGTCAGAGTGTGATTTAATAAACACCATACAATAATGTCCTTATCAACTATTCGAATATGCACACGTTGTAAAAATCCCACTTTATAATTTGTTTCCTTCAGTACTGCTGTAATTCAGTTGCTTCAACAATGAAATGAATAAGTTAGAAATTGTTGAAAATCCTGAGACTGTTGCCCCTTCTCCTGTTATGTTTCATAAATCAGTAATGTAATTTTTCCAGGTTTGCTGCAGATGTGTGGCAGCTGGTTTGCTTGTTTGTCACTAGCATGGGGGTATGCATTGTGTAGATAAATAATTTGTTTTTGGCTTAGAGTCGTTCGCCAGTGGTTTGTAAATTGAGGTCCAGGGGTTCTCAATGGGCAGAGGATTCTCTGTAAAAATGACAAAATATTTTAATGCTAGAGGAAGGCACACAGAATATACATATAAAGCCAGGATGTGTTTTTAGACTGATGTCAGGAGATTCCAATGTGGAGATATACAGTATATGACTTTGCTGCAGGAGCTGTCTCTTAAGTAAAATGTGTGTTTTGTTTTCGAATTTGTGGAGGCAATGTTGCAAACGAGAGAGTATCACTAATTTATGATAACATTAGAGTTTTATACCGTATGTACCAGTGTTGTAGTTGAGGGACTAAACCTTGAGTCCGAGTCAAGTCCGAGTCGCCAAAGAATAATCCGGGTAAAGTTTGACTCGAGCCTGAGCAGAGTTCCTGTTACTTGAGTCAGAATTATGAGGACCTACATTAAACACAACTGACACAGCTCTCACTCTCATTTTATATTCCAAACTTTCTAACTGTGTATTGCACCATCATAGTGCTTGACAATCTGATACATAAAAACCGCTTCCAGAAAGGCTGAGTGTATGTGTCAGTGGGAGTGTGCTGGATACAGCATGGTGCAGGTGAACAGGTTTTAATATCTATATCTCATGCTGAATTATTATGGCCTATAACAAAAAGACAAAAGTCCTTGTCCCCACCTTCTGAGTCTGAATGGGGTCAGTGCTTGAGTCCGAGTCATCGGTGCTCAAGTCCTAGTCGAGTCATAAGTCCTGAAAATCTGGACTCAAGTTGAACTACAACACTGATATGATACATCAACATAATAACATGTATACTTGACTTGCTAGTGTATCCATAAACTATTTGTCAGTTTTCTATTTTAAACTAAATACATTTTAATATCATGACATGATTTTTTTTTTCTTTCTGAATGTTCCAGACTCCACTGAAGAATCTGTCAATTTGATTCCAAACCTTTGACAAATCTATGAAAGTGATTCCTGGTTGGAGCTTAAATAACTTTTTCTTATTTCATGAGAAGTTGACAAATTGAAGAAGGTTTATATTGAGCCATTGTACAAATGGACAAATGTGGCACTGACATCAATGCAAGTAGAAAGATCAGAAGCACCAATGCAAAGTTTCTCCCAGTACTGCTCCACAGCTCAACTCCTCTCAAGAAGTAAAATCACTTGTAGAACAGACTTGGAAATGTTGTGGCTCTGGTAGCATCAAAGGTGCTGCATCATTGTTCAGCCTGTGAAGTGACGAACTCCACTGGCCTCAGCAGGGATAAAACTGAAGATTACCAGATTGATCTCTGCATGGATACACAGGCTGCTCCTCTCAATATCATACACGGGATGCTTCTGGGATAATTCTGCTCTATTGCTGTAATCATCATTGGCCAAGTGTGGTGGCTTCCTCTCCTTTCAGCTCCTGGACTTCTCTTGATTTTATCCTCTGTTCCTTCATGTTCTCTCTTTTCCTCTCTTTGTCATTCCTTTCCGGTCTTTTTGTCAACTTTAATTTTGGTTCCTTTCCTTTGCTGTCCTCTTCTTTACTCTCCTGTTATCTCCTTTACTTCCTATTTCTTTTCTTTATTTTACGTTTTCTATTATCTCAGCTCCTCCCATCTTTTCTCATCCACTTTCATCTCCTCTGACATACTATTGAACCCTGTCCTCCACCATCCGTTGTTTCCTCTCCTTCATGCCATCTCTTCTTTTGTCCTTTCCTGTCAGGGTTGATTAGCTACTCTTTACAAACCCTAAGTGGCTAATTTCAGGCCATTCAAGGATTTGAAACTGTTACTTAGGTAAAATCATATAATTGCTCAGAATAATTTAAATCCATTAAAAAGTAGCACTTGTAAAGTTGCTTAGTCATGAGCAGATAAAATGATAAATCATAACAAGGGCATATCATGAAGTAAATATCCTTCTACATCACAACAGTCCAGTTCTCGCTCTATTTACTTTTCCATCTGCCGGGGCACAAGCTGTTGTGTGCGTCCTCTGATAGGGCCCGATTCAGGCAAACGGAGCTAAGATAAGACTAGCTAACTTGAGTTCTCTTGTGCCTTTCCAAACCTCAGACAGAGCATGTGTTTGTTTACCGTCTGTCTGCTCTTTCACCAACAAATTCCTCCCCTTCTTCCACCCTTCTCGTGTCCTGTGTAATTTGCCTTCTTAAACTTTTTAAAACCTGCATTTCCTTGTCTTGTGATTGATTTCTGTCTTGTTGCCTTCTCTAGCTGCCCCTATTTTTCTCCTTTTTGTTGCTTTTCACATTTTTCCCCTTGTAGTGTGTTGTGTCTGTCCCTTGTTCGGTTTGACACACACTTCTCATCATAATACATTTCTATATGGGATTTACCTTCTCTGCACCCTCCTTTTAACCAGTATGTTCTTATGTTCTCCATGACAACAAAATGAGCAGTTGTTACTTACCAAAATCAGTCCACCCCCCCCCCTTCCCCTTTATGGATTTTATTCCTTTCCCAGGCACAAAAAGTAGCACTTGGCACTTTTGAAATGTAAATAAAGTTTTGTTGTCTCCTCAGCTGTAGCCTCCTCCAGCCCTGTTTATCAGGCAGACTTCAAAGTGGCACATGGACATGCGGCTCTGTCACTCCCCTCCTGTGAAATCGGGTCACAGGCGGTGCTTGGCTTTCAGTGAAACTTTTTCCTTTCATGTAAGGACCTAGTGGGTGAGAGGAACTAAAGGGGGGCTGTGCCAGCCAGCCAGCTACCCACTATCCAAACTGAGATGCACACTGTGGCTGTGAGGCTGTGGGGTGTGTGTATGGATGGATGAGTGCTGTTCTTGTGCACTTTCTCAACTGGTCATCACATGCCAGAAGTTAGCCCAGCCTGGGTTTTGCTC
This sequence comes from Monopterus albus, assembly GCF_001952655.1. NCBI lineage: Eukaryota > Metazoa > Chordata > Actinopteri > Synbranchiformes > Synbranchidae > Monopterus > Monopterus albus. The sequence goes on from NW_018127961.1 coordinate 1,351,659, forward strand.
AGGTGCATATATTTTGCCTGTTGTTTCCGGTTTCTCATGTTTCTGTTCACTAAGTTTCTTCCTATGTGTTTTTCTCTCTTTTCTTTAGCTGTGGTGCCAGTGTGAGAGCGCTGTGGTACCTCGTGCTGAGTGTGAGTCTGCAGCGACGGGACAAAAGACATAAGAGGGGAAACAGGACAGGAAGAAAGAGACCACTGGGAACAAGGCAGCAAAAGAGCAAGGAGAATCAGAGGACACCATGCTGAGTAGAGCTGAGGTTAAAAGAGGAACCTGACTATGGATGAAATCAAATGACCAAGTGCAGAAGCACCTCAACCTCAGATAAAAAGAAAGCAATATAGATTGATAGATTTTTAGCTAAAAGCAGGGCTGAGGCACTCACCAGACCACACCCACATTTTCCTAAACTTGCATCCGCCTTCCTCTGACGACCCAACCCCCGATCAGAAGACCTAAAAACCCCTGCATCTCCTCCCTTTATGTTCCTCTTCCTCCTAATTATATTTTATACCCCACATCTTTTGCATTCAGCAGTAGCAACACTGTCAGAAGATAGCTACAGCATCATTTAGTGGAGTTAACCAGACAGTGACCGTACGAGCTGTCACTGAGCGGCTGTTGTAGAGTTTGCCAGGTAGTGGCCTTTCATCACCACACATGGACTGTTGATGAAGAAAGATGGCAGTGCAAATGGCAGGTGCCACCCATTCCTCACGGGCACCCTCGCTCCCCCCATCAGCTGTGGCTCGGACCGGTTAAGGTTGGTCTGTTGGCATCCATCATAGCATTGGCAGCAGTTGGCAGAGCGCAGGAAGGAGCAGTATGCAGGAAACTGACTTACCGGCCACAAATGCCTTTAAAGGTAAACACTAATCATGCACAGCACTGTGTGTGTGTGTGTGTGTGTGTGTGTGTCTGTGTGTGTGTGTATTAATGTATATGTCAATGTCAAAGAAAAAATGTGTACTGAGGTCAGAGATGTTTCCAGCTGGAGTCAGGTTTGCTCATTCAGCTTTTGAATAATTTTATCAGGTTGCCATAATAAATTTCATCTTCAGTCTCACAGGTATGTCTTAATAAGACAATAGACCATACAACTCAATCTTTAATGGTGATGAGACATCTAGTTCTTATGTCATTTTGTGATATTCTTTTTATGCAACTTAGTCCAGCATTGTCTGACAGATAATTGAAAAGGAATCAGTCCACTAGGCCTAATGCTTGATTAGCCTGTAGGGGGCATTAGGACTTTGGTTATAGCTTGTATATTTGCAGTGTCTTACAAGACTTATGAAAGTTAAAGGTTTTAGTCAGCGAATACTGATTTTGCCATAAATATTATGGTTTTGTCTGGAATGAGTCCCTGTTTACAGTGTAGGGCACTATATTTACCCTCTGCCATTTTTAATGTCCATATTTTATGTGTGAAAATTTATATAGTGGAGCAGAAGGTAGTGGTGTCATGTACACCACTTTCTGCAATATGTCCCAGTTTATAGATGTAAGCAGAGAAAACGTGAACAAAGGAGTGATCTTGGACAAAACCAAACTCTTACCTTTTTGGTAGTTCAACAAACTTATATTCTGTAGTTGGTTGACCCATTTGCATATCCTTCTGTTTTCAAGAATGTGCACATGAGTATCTATTATTTTTGTATTTAAGGGTGTTTATGAGTGAATCATACAGGACAAACCCTTTGAGGTGGAGGATTCAGAGCCCTGCACAGGGAAACGCAGCCCTCAGTGGAACCAATAATAGGTCCTGTGCTGCCCAGAGTATTCACCTCTGTAGATTTAACACCAGCTTAACAGTTTCTCGTTTAAACATAATCACTTACTCTAATTATGACTGTTGTAATTGCAGTTGTATGCAAGCTTACAGCAGAAGCCCAGCTCTTACTCTAGGGAGTAACATCCCTCCTTTTAACTGAAGCACGACACAAACTAAACATACAATAGCAGTGGTTAATCAGTGGTTTAAGACACGTGACATGCTGACCTGTCGCTGGCAAATCCTAGGATGAAATCTGTTTATGCTTAGGCAAATTGTAGAGTTTCCAGAAGTTTTAAACTATGAATTTCTGAAATTTAGCAACTTATCCACATACAAAGAAGCAGATACTGTTAGAATAATGATACTCTATCTTTAATTGAACCAATCAGAGCGACTGTGTTAACAGAACTATCACAGACAATGGATTACAGTGAACAAAAACTAAAGAGTACATCACACACAATGTTGCTTGCTCTTCCCTGTTTGTATATTATTTTCTTTTCAATTCCCCTTTTTGTTTGAAATTCATTTTTTATCTGTTGCATTTGTCATGTGACACTAACTTTAAGAGAGGATAATTTGACTTGTCAACAGAGGCAAAGCACAGGTGCAAGAGAAACACTTGCATTACTGCTGCTGTGGTTTGGAGGGGACGTCAGCAGTCTAGTGCGTACACACCCACACAGTCTTGATAGAAGTCAAAAACAACCAAAATCAATAAGGTCCTTTGTGTGGGTGTACCTGAACTTTATACAGTTGTGCACCTAAACAACTAATTTTGTTTGCCTACTGTAAATGACTAAAGAATGGATTGAAACAACATTTTGTACGTGCATGGCCCCCAGAGGATACAGTCTAATGAGTTTTCCTGTAGTGCCACCATGATCAAAGAACGTTTGTTGCATGTATTCTTTATGAACTGTTCATTATGGAAATGAGAAGGAAAAGGAAGGGAAACTGTTAAAAGGTGTGTTGTGTGGATTATTCAGAGACAACTTTCTTTAATGTAATTGTTCATTATTCTGAGCACCGCAAACTTCAGAAGATGAACATATTTCAACAACTGGACACATTATGTACACAGTCTTATAATATTTTCAAATTTCACAATGTCTCATTTGTAACTGTACACTGCACTTTTGAATTTGACCATTGATAATCACACATATTATCTTCAAGTTGAGTTTAAGACGGATTTTTAAGGGAGCATATGACCCAGTATAGTACAAAATAAAGGTTGAGTTTAAGACGGATTTTTAAGGAAGCATATGACCCAGTATAGTACAAAATATACTCTGCATATTGAAAAGTATCTGTTTAATAATACAGGCAAATAACATAATAAAAATACAGGAAATTGATTCTTTTGTTCAAATTATTAATCAGCAAATGATAATCAGGATTATCATTTGTGCTAGCATCAACAGTACAAGCTAGTGAGCAGACCTCAGCACAGCTGTGGTGTTACTGTGGAAGCTGTCCCCCATGTTCTCACTGATATGAACAAACAGTTCCTTCTGATGCACCTGTGGAGGTGACTGATTTCCAGCAGCATTCTCTCATGTCGCCTCACAGTCTGGATTTCCACTGTGCCATTGTCATTCTCCATTCTGCCATTTTGTCTTTGCTGAGAGTTTGGAGTCCTACTGTGATGTTTCTATTGGCAGTGGTAACCAGAGCGCACATAGGAATGTGCCTCCTCCACTCATCACTGATTTGTCAAAGCAATTTGACTTGCAGCTGAAGCTCACTCACTCTATTGAACAACCAAGAGCACGGAGTGGTTGACAGAACCTTTATTGTGAGGAAGATGGGATCTTTGAGAGATCTCACTCTGAGAGCTTATAGAAAACAGATTCACTGACAGGCTGACTTATAACTTAGCTGACTGCTCTCTGTTGTTCTGTGTGAGTTAATTACACTGAACATAGAGCCTACTGGGGCCAGCGTGCAGTGTGTGTGCTGTGTGCTTAAGAATTTGCACCATCTCCAAAGCTTCAAACACGCCCTAGCTTCTCTCTAAATATGTGTATACATCCTGCTGGAGTCTTTACTGTGACCAACTACTATAGATATGCAGAGATCACAGAGCTGAGCCTTCTGTCTGTTCTCAACATGGATTACATAATTCATCAGCTGTGTGTGTGAGCATATGTATGTGTGTGTCTGTGTGTGGGTTAGTTGTGGTCAGTCTCCACAGAGGCCTTGAGGGAGTGAAGAGGGGAATGAAGTCATCAAGAAGTAACAAATGTGCAAACATTCAGTTGTGCAGACACTGGTGGTCAATCGCTGCAAGGTTAATGTAAAGTTTTGTTTACTGCCAGAGCTCATGTCCCGTGAAATTCACACACGCCCTGTCTGGCCATCCATTCAGCTCAGTCAGGTCTATGCGTTTGTCTGCATCTGCATTCAGGGCATTTTAATCCACAGTGATTTCCTTGGTGAGCTTGTTACTGCATGAATTGTGTTCTCAGGTGAGGTGTAGAAGGAACACAGACCAAGGCCGTGTTACCAACCCTCCTCACATCTATGTGCTGTTGAAACTTAACTCACCAAAGAAACTATTACAAAGTATAGCACAATAGTCAGATCTAGCCACCTACACCCTGATAGGACACCTTCTGCAGAACCACAGCTTCACAGTAGCATACCACAAAGAAACACTAACCAACAGGCTTACAAACCCACTTTTTGAAATTTAGGAAATTAAAGCAAAATGCAATTTCCCGCTTAGCCAAGCATAATAATTTCAACTGAACAATCACAGCATGAGGAAACACTTACTGCTGTCCAAGGAACGCCAGGCTGCTGGATAAACTTGACACATTACAGTAAGAGGCTCCAATAACATCGGACCCTGGCTAGTGGCCCACTGACGTGCCCCTGCACCACGGAGGGGAGGACAGGTCATGTATCCAAATCATGGACAAGGCCCACTGGTTGCTGAGTACAGTATTACAATACAGGAGGAAAGCACAGCTCAGTTTTCTTCAGCTTGGTTTTCTTCCCCAGAGCATATATAGAAAGCCAAAAGACAAAGAAACCTTTTCCCATTGGATAACAAAGGTTAAAACTTACAATTATTTTATCTCCTTAAACTATAGAATCCTGTTTTTAGGACATTTTGTCAGGTTTGCCCGGCTGCACCTGCCTCTCTCACAGCCCTCTCTGTTTTAGCTCCCTCACCCTGATTACACCATCTGACACACCTGCTTTACATCTCCAGATCACCACCAGCTGCACCTGATTAGTTTCCTCCTATTTATACCCTGCTCACCGTCCACTCCCCTGCCAGTTCTTTCTAGTATCTGAGGCCCGTACGTTCCCGTTATTTTTGTATCTGCTATATTTGCCTTATACTCACGTTCTTTCGCCCTAGCTCTGTTCCAGCCTTGTGCCCCTGTGTCTCGTCTTCCTCGCCTCTGTTCCTACTTCTCTTCCTCCTCCACGAGTCGCTTCTCCGGACCACGGACCTCCTCTACTCCGTACCATCTCCACCACGGAGGTTGATGCACAGTCTTCTATTAACTGCCTGTACAAACTCTGTCTCCTCAGCGACCATCTACCACTACCAGCCCAGGAGTGAACCCCAGCGTCCGCAGCCCGGTCTTCCCAAATATCCATTACCTTCCTGCTGCTCGACACCTGGTCCCGCTTCTACTCCCTCAACCTGGTTATTCACTTGCTTGTTATCATCACTGTAAATAAACTGAGCACTACTTGTACTGAAGTCAACTACCTGGGTCATTTTTGACTCGCTCACCTCCGTGTCCGAGCAGACATAACACATTTGACTTCTAAGGAGCAAAGTTTCAGGTTACTTTGAGAAGTGTGAGGGTTTCATCAATAAATATACATTCCTAAAAGATCTGTTAAATAAGTTCAGACCCTTTTGTGCGGCCCTACATGCTGTTGGTTACAACCGGGCTTGTAGAAAACAAACAAAGGTGCATTAGTAACACAGGAATAAATGCAAAAGTATCACCATATGAATGAGTTCACTTTCACAACCCACTCTCCTCTCAGTTGTTTTCTTCACATTATTGCTTTTCTCTTGTTGGCTTCATCCTCACACCTACAGTAAACATGTGTACATCCCAAGTCTCTTATATTGTTAGATCTGCTCGGACACAGAGGTCTGGTAGAACGGGTGGCAGATTGAGTTTGTTGGGACAGCATGATGGAGGTGGGTTGTGCTACTTGTTGTGTTAGGGTCGACAGGTCATGTTGCTGCTGCTGCAGTGCCTGAGCCAGTTGAGCGTTTGACAGTGAACTACTTGCACCGGAGTCAGCAGGGTCCATGGTGGCCAGTTCTTTCTGTTAGATCCACTCAGACACAGAGGTGAGCGAGCAAAAAATAGGACGGACCCAGGTGGCTGACTTCAGTGCAAGTAGTGCTCGGTTTATTTACAGTGATATCAACAAGGAAGTGAATAACCAGGTAGAAGTGGGA
>NW_018127961.1:1358027-1375729 GCF_001952655.1 Monopterus albus
GGAAGAAGGCAGCTGGTACGCGGTCGGGTGGCGTTGGAGGAACGGCCCGTCAGTGTCCCCACGTTCACTGGCGGGTCCGCTCTTTTGGCCGCACCAGGCAGGTGGCTATGAGATGGCCTGGAGCACCACAGTAAAGGCATGACCCGGTGCGGATACGACGAGCCTGCTCCTCGGGGTGAAGACGGGCATGTCCTAGATCCATCGGTTCCTCTGGGGTACAGCGGGTGCTGGTGTTGGAGTCCCCCATACGGAGATGAGCCCGGGCCTCGACTGGTGGTTTCGCTGTGGCTCGGGTTTGGGGGGCCGACTGCTGCTCTGCTCGTTCCTTATGACAAAAACCCAGTTGTCTGTCGATTCAAATGGCCAAGTCGACTAGGGAGTGAAGGTCAGGGGGCTCGTCCTTAGTGTTCAATTCGGCCTTAATATTATCGTTGAGGCCGTGCCAGAAGGCCACACGTAATGGGTGGTCCTCCCAGCCGGCCTCCGTAGCAAGGACCCGAAAGTCAACAGAATAGTCCAGGACCTGCCGAGCCCCCTGACAGATGGTCATGAGCTCCCTAGACGCTTGGCTCTGGTGGGATGAAGGAGAAAAATCTGACCTCATGTCGTCCAGGAATTCCGTGATGGTGGTAGTGATGAGTAAACCACTGGAGTCCGCTGCCTTGGCCCAAGACAGTGCTTTACCTCGGAGACAATAACGTAATCAAGGTAAGGTGAGGGGAGTGAGAAGGCAGGCGCAGCCGGGCAAACCTGACATATAATGTAGAGGTCGTTGTTTCCCTCACTTGCGTCATTGCCTTGTGTCTTAGTCCTGTCCATGTAAGATGTGAGGAGGAAACACATTATTATTGACATGAGGTGTCCAATCACCAACTGATTTCTGATAAAGTAGCATATCGGAGCATAATAAACCTCTGTGAAGGATGGTCTCATGTATCCTCATTCCACGCTCCTGACTCCTCAGAGCTGATATGAGACCCTTGGATCGTTCTTTATCCTCTTTTGACCGGAACGACTTCGGAGTTGACCGAGGACGTAGGAATGATCCTATAAGAGACTTGGAGATGTACTCGTGATTGCTCCTTCGTTTTCTTTGTCAGTCTGGTCTTCACACTTTCTTTGAGCAGATGCTTTCTTCCTTCTCTTTTCCTGTTCATTTTTTCCATTCTTTCTTTTGTCCTGCCTTTCCCTTCCATATTTCTTCATCCCTTATTCGTTGTAGTCTCATTTAATTCCTTTTTCTTTATTTTCCCAATTCTTACCATTCTTTTCCTCTATCGTTTTGTCACCTTTGTTTATCTCGACTCACTAACCTCCTTTTGCAGCCTTCCATGTTTTTTTTCTTTCTTTCTTTTCAGTCTATATTCCCCAAGTCAATATCTATTGTGGGAAAGTTAGTCTCCCTTTAAATCTAAGCAGTGTCATTTTTCACCACTTCACCAACGCCCCCCCTTGAGGCAGTCGATATACAGAGAGACAATACTGTAGAGTCGCTCTCAATCATTTTGACACGTTTTCTCACTCTTCCTCTCCCTCGGTGGTCACCTTTTTCTGTCCATTTCCGTTTATCTCACTCTGTCATCCATCCTCCTCCCTCCTCTACTCTGTCTCTCTCAGTGTGGTCTACCACCACAGTCGATCCATATTGAGCTGTACTAATGTGGAGCCCTCGCCTATTCATAGAGTGACTGACAGCTCAGCATTATTAGAAGAGGACCTCCTGCCCCTTTGCGTGCCTGCTGCCTGGGGCTGAGGCCTCAGACACACTGGATGCCTGTCTACCATACCTGTCTATGCATTAGTGAAATTATACATGCTTCATTCTAATCAAGTCTGAGGTGTATTATTGATTTTTAAGATTGACTTTTAATGGTGTTAGAATCAGTTGCAGCCATTTAACCAAAATTAAATAAATGTATGTTTTTTCTTTAAGAATAGCTCCAGTGTTTTTAACAAGTTGAAACATATTTTATAGTTTTGGGCAATGTTTTGTGCTGTGAGTAGGAACAGTGTACTCATCAATTATATGTCTCTATAACAGACATACACATATATAGATAGATAAATAGATATTCACACACACATACACATCTGCTTGTCTATACCTTTCTGAATATACACATCATCTCAGTGAAACTGTATGAAATGATACTGTCTTCAAGGCAACATGCAGTGATGTCCTTATAGACTGACCTGGAAAACGCTGTTCCAGTGCACTTGCTTTTAATGAAAATCTTTGTGATGCTCACCAGAGGGTAGTCCCTTTTGTTTCAGTTATAACATTGCCTCGTTACAGTCTTGTGGGGCTGCTTTTATAGATTTCTAGCCCTTCAGTCCTGTTGAAGGTGTAAACAGTGTGAAAGAATGAGAACAACTGGAAACATCTGCCCCAACATCACAAAGAAATGTCTGTTCGATCCTTCTGACAGGTGAACAGCCACGTCTTTAATATTTCATTTCCCCAGTTTATAATGCAACTTACTGTGATGTGAAATAGGTATTCTGAAAATTTTGCTGCATACACTAATAGGAAAGGTAAAAAAACCAAACCACACAGTGATAGGCAAGACACTCTCCCTACTGGTTTTCTTGCAGGACATAAGGTTTACTTCTTCACGTATTCACAAAAATGCAATGTTATGAATTTCAACCAGATTATGCAAATATTATTTTTCCTCTCTCGTCATTTCTTTCTGTAATGTTACTGTTAGCTTGATCGCCAGGAACAGGTTGACTGGTGAGGCTCAATGCATTTGTCCTCCACAACAAAATAGTGAATATATTATTTCAATAATAGCTAAATAATACAATATTGAGTGGGGTTTATGGTATTGCCTGTAACAGAGGCATTATGGCAAATGAAAACACACCACTTGCTCCTTCATGACATCAGGTTTCATTCCATATAATCATACTTTCGTTCCATATTCTCAAGTTTCATTCAGAATTGTTGTGTTTTATTCAGTTTTCATACAAATAATTGTCTAAGTGGCATGGTAATATACAGTGTAGACAGTCAGAAGTTCAGTTCTTTTACTATTTTTCTATTATTGTATATATAATATGATTTTAAATAAATGTAATATATATCGTTATATATGTCACTATCACTACATCACTTTTGTTTTTATGGAATAGGACATTGTGTATGATAAACAAAGTCAAGAGTCAATGCTCAACTACCAAAGGCACAATCACATCTTTTAATTGATCTGCTATTTGTAAAAGAAGACGAGCGAACATTCTCCAGTCTCTGCTGTCACTGCATACTGGGCTAAACCCTGGATTCTCAAAAATACAGTTAAAAACAGTTCAATAAAAGGCAACTTTTACAGATGAGTACTGTAGCTATGGGGTGAAGGATCCAGGCTGTTTCTTGAGCATGTGCGAAGGGTGAGTGTGCTACAGTGTGCCAGTGGTCACGCTTGTTTATAAAAGATACAGTGGTAGAATCTGTATCAAAGGTATCTTTGAGGAATTTTGCGGGAACATGCACAGTAGAGCACCTCATATGGGACACGGTTTTCTGTAAAAACTACAGGATGTTCAGCGGAGCAGAGCAAAGTTTCCTGAGATCACAGAGGCAAAGCAGTTCTGGAGTTTTATCTTTCTTTCTGCTTGCTTTTTGGGAAAAAAGAAGAATGTCCAAAACTCCCACTCTCCTTTGTAAATGGTTTATGCTGCATTCAAGTGATGTGGGAATAGTTTCTGGAACATGTTTGCAGTGGCAGTGTTTTAAAACTGATTGAATCACCATTAATAAAGTAACTGATTCACAATTAAGTTAAGATGATTAAGTTTTAATTATTCTCTTTTTTCATGTGCAACACATTTGCACTTAGGAACTGATATATTTGAGTTTGTTTCCAGTAACCCCAATGCTGCAGGGTTAGCTTCAAACAAAATGCTGTAAAAGCAGTTGTGTTCTGCTTGTAAATTACAGTAAAACAGACAAGAACAGTGATGTATAGCTTGCCAACAAGTGTTCCCAACTGTGAATCAGGTTTTCCATTACTTAAAGCAGCTGTGATCATTGTACAATGTGTCAAATGACAATTTAAAGAATATGACGATGTGAAAGCAGTTCATCGTAGTGATGAACCTGTCAGATGAATCTGCAGTTCCCCTGGGCTTTACTGACCTTTATAGTGAGTTTCAGCTCCTTGTTTATCTGGTCCACAGCATCACTGTTTCACATAGCTGTTTTGATCTGACCAGCAGCAAACTGCAGCAAGGACAGTTAGACACTACTGTAACCAGTGAACAGAGCAGAGCATGCAGCTAAAGAGGAAGGTATTTCACTTCACAAGTTGGTAGAAAGCAAACACTGAGAACAATGAAAGTTGAAAAATGAATATTGGACTTTGATTCATCAGGTGTACAGAGCCTGACTCCACATTCATGCTAATGTTGTTTTGTAGTTGTTGCATGTGTAGATCAGTAACTGTTTGCTAGCAGATTCACCAAATCATCTTGACAGCTGATGATATGTCAGTGGTCACTGGCCAAAACAATCAGATGCCGCAAAAACGATGTGGAGAACTGAATTGTTAATTTATAACCAGATATTCAGAGCAGCAACTACACTGCAGTAAAAAACCCAATGGCTGAATTGCTACAGGTGGTGGGAAACTATAATACTATCTAAGTTTTTTTTTTTATCATTGTAACACGTACAATGAAATTTTGTTTGGAGCTGAGGGCCTGGGCCGCTGCATGCATACATGCCGCCATCATGGGCGGTTCAGTGTCTTGCCTAAGGACACTTCAACATGGGGACTGCAGGCACCGAGATTCAAACCCTCAACCTTCTGGTTGGGAGATGACTGCTCTGCCCACCGCACCACTGTCGCCTCCCTGTTCGGAGCAGGCTAAGCTCTGCCTTGGTCTTTATGGCAGAAGCCAAATTGTTAACAAGCAGTAACATAGTCAAGCTTGCATCTAATCTGTCATTTCCATTGTATAATGTTGAGGATCTGTTGGTACTGACACATCTGTGGCAAGACTGAGTGAATCCCTGCTCCATTGGTCAGGATCTGTATGTGTCGGTGTGTGTGTGTGTGTGTGTGTGTGTGTGTGTGCATGACATTTGTAGATTGTCTGTCCATATTAGTTTGATATAATTGCAAGATATATAACAAGATAATTGCATGTCATGTCCATGAATGGGGGAATGTGTGTGCATGTATGTGTCTGTGAATGTGCACATGTGTGTGCATTCATATTTATTAATTATAATTACAAGTTGTGAGACAAACCGTGTGTGTGTGTGTTTACCAAGTCTCTCTGTGCATGGCTGCCTACTGTCTGATTTGGTTTCCTTTATTTACTTTGCATCCATCTTATTTACTAGTCAGTCAGACATCCACCCAGCCATGTTTACACTGACCTAAATAGGCCATGTCTATTTGTATCTTGTGAATACAAGTGTGAATGTAGGTGTGGGCAAGAGTGTGTATGTACGTATGCGTATTTATGTACGTGTTTATATCTGTGATTGTTTCCCTGTGTGTACGGTACATGTGTGTGTTTCTGTGCTCAGCATAGTCAATAGCTGCATTACAGCTGCTGTCATTGTGTAACAGCCTTCACATTAATGCTTCATTCTCCACTTTCTGAATTCTTGTGATTCCTCGGATAGCAATAAACCTCCATTCAGCAACCTCATCTCTTACACTCTATTATTAAGCCTTAGCGCTGCTAGTAGTTGTAGTGGGAGGTTATAGTGGTATTTTTGAGAACCCAGGGTTTAGCCTGGGAGGTCTGTCCATCTGTCCATTCTTGTGAACGTGATATCTCAGGAACACCAGGATGAACTGATTTGATTTTGCTGGTCAAAAGTCACCGTCACCTCATGTCTGCCCCATTCTTGTGAATTCGACTAGTTACTACTGCAAAGCAGTAATTCTAGTCTTTTGCTGCTGTGTGAGTCATGACACTCAAATGTCATACACTGTAAGTAAACATATGAGTGAGAATTAAGTTCAGTTACAGCTGACATTAGTCTTATCAACCACAGAGATTACAGAAACTGAAAGTCAGGCTTTATTGACTGAAATTTCATTTTAGTTAATGAGTCCACACAGAGAGCCAACAGTATTGGTTTGTTCAGTTATCAAGATAAAGTGGGAGTAGAGGGGTTTGCTCATTGGATAATAAGGACATATTATTCAGTTGCATGTCTGTTAGCATTACTGAACATGTGGGCAAAAGAGGCAGAGTCAAAAAATGGTTGAAAACAATGCAGCAGTAGCAGAGAAAAAGCCTTTAGTCCTTATATTGATCATCCTCCGAAACCTCAGGATCCTACGCTTCCCATAATGCAACTTTTATATAATCTTTTGTTAGAGACTCCTGTCTGCTCATCATAAGTGTTTTCATTTACATGCCTGCAAGTGCCATGTAAACAGATTACTAATATTCTCTATGTGTAAAGTCAATGGGCACCCCTTTAAATGGCAGATACTATAATTTTATGTTCTTTCCCCTATGATTTTCAGTAATAATTAGGTGATTCTGACTCTTTTGACACACTAGTGATGGAGTCGTCTCTGTGGCCGTTAGGGGTAGGTGGTATGGCTCTAAAATAATTATGCACAGATGAACCTGGAGATGAACCACAGAGCTGCTGACATTAAAATAAGCTGACCAAAGCATTCAGCTATCATCCACTCATACTGACTTCAGACTATATTGGGTAACTGTTAGAATCTAAGCATTTTCCTGTCAGTAACATATCTCCCCCTGATTGTGACTGACTCCATCATTTGCCTCCACTTTTCCCATCTTTAAAAACTCAAGTGGGTTTCTTTTTTGCTGACATTCTGAGTCTTTACTTGCACCTATATAACCAGGTTATTCAGAGTTATTCTTTACTATGTATGTGCTGTGGTAACCTGGTTACTTCAAATCTTTGTATATATGCAGCATGTAAGCCATGAGATTTCTGCCTTACACCCCCAATCTTATTTTTGAAGCATGTCTTTTTGTAACTGTGTTAGTGACAGAAGTCACTGTGTCGTGACTGTTTTGTGTGTGTGTGTGATTGTGTTGGAGCAGACTTCCAAGAGAAGAACAGACATGCAGACAGTGGAGAAGAGTGGAGCTTTCCCTCAAGCAAATGAGTTTGACAAATAGTCCCATTTTCTGAAACAAAATAATTTAGCCTTTCATTTTGAGTTTTGACTTTGGATGGAATCATTTCAAACATGCGGATGCAGTACTCCATGTAATTATCCCTTCTTTCATCCATTGCTCAGCTGTTACTTTGCCTATCTGCAGTATGTGCGTGCCATAAAGAGCGGATTAGAACCATATATATGTACATACAGTATACATACATGACAGAGAAACTGCAGTAACTGCTCCACAGAAGAACCTGCAGGAACAATAAATTAACTTTCAGCCACACGTGTTGCTTCATGTCAGCATTTTGCAACATTTTTAATACTGTTAATAATATCTTTAGTTTTCATTTTACAGGAAATGGCAGAACTTACATGTTTTGTTACAGTTAACAGTTTAGCTCCAAGAGCACAAAGCTAAGAAAAAAAAGCCACAGACTAAAAAGATTAACCTTGTTTACTTTAAAGGTGGTTTTCTGGATATGTGACTAAAACCCCCGAGATTAATTAAGCTTTTAAAATGTATTCAGTCACTGCACTTTGTCAAGTTCATGAGATTTGTGTAAAGAAACCTGCAGGATGTTCTCTGTTCCTGCTCCATCTGACAGATGATTGAATAAACTGGATGATGAACAGCAGCGTCTGAAAACGATTTACAACCATTTTCGGCACAAATCGTCTCCTTTATGTGGCAAGGACACATCTTTCTCATGCTGTGTACGTTTAACCAGCCCTGATTTGTTTAGCCGAACAGCCAGCCAGTCAAGCTGCCTATCTGCTCTGATTCAGTTGTTGATATATGACTGAGGTTATTGAGTTTAAGACGTTATTTTGGCTCAGCCTGTCTGCACTGCCTGCCTGCTGAGATCCTGACTAGGTACCATGTGGGTGTGCGTATGTGAGAACGTGTGTGCATGGGTATTTTTTGGTGGGTGCATTTGTGGGAGTGTGCGTGTTTGTCTGTGTTGCGTGCATGTATGTGTGCCTGTACCTTATTCTTGAGTGTGGGCGTATGCGTGGGCAGAGCGTTAAAGCTGACAGTGAGCAGGCATCCTGAGGACATATTTATGAGGTTTCTCACTGTCGACGCTAACCAGTGAATATTAACCTGATGCTCTCTCAGCACCTTAAGCTGCAAAACACACAGAGCCAACATTTTTACTCTCCTTTCTCATCTGAGTAATGCACTGATAAGTCTGTTATGGACAGAGATGCACATAATTTTTTGGTCTGGTTCTTTAAGGAGCACCTGGAGATCTTGCTTGGTACTCACATTATACATGGCGCCGTTATCCTACATCCTGTCATCATCCCTACTCTCCTTACTGCTCTTATCGCTGTATTCCTTTATTTGTGGATGATGATGAGGACCTATCTTTTTCTTGGGTTGGCTGTGGTTCAGTGGGTAGAGCAGTTGTCTCCCAACCACAAAGTTGGAGGTTCAAATCACGGTGCCTGCAGTCCACATGTTGAAGTGTCCTTGGGCAAAACACTGAATCCCAAGCTGCCCCCGATGGTTAGAACCGGCACCGAAGATGGCTGCTTCGGTTCTGTACCAGAAATAGGTTCCCTGTGTGTAACATACTTTACTTGGCCAAATAAAGTGATTATCCTTGAGCCTGCATCAGCTGACCGTATATATTAGTCAGCAGCTGGCTTTAGTTCAAAAGTCTCTGTTGCCATTTTACAACCCCGAATCTGAAGACTGAAAACAGTGATTTGTAAATCATCTGTGTCCTGTATCACATTGAAAACAATACAATAGCACATTGTTTGATGTGATACCTCATCAATTTATTCTTTGATTTATAGTTTGTTCAAAACAAACACTCATTTCAATTCTGATGCTGCAACACATTCCAAGAAAAGTTGGGATGGTTGCATTTCAGGACTATTAATGAGGTAAAACAATAAAATGGTGATTCCATTTGAAACAGGTAACTACATCATGATTTGGTACAAAAGTGACATCCAGGAAAGGCCTCACCCTTTAGGAACAAAGATGACCAGTTTGACAATATATGTGTGAGAAAATTATTGAAATGTTTAAAAACAATGTTCCTCAAAGAAAGATAGGAAGGATTTGGACATGTCACCCTCTATGGTGCAGAACATAGATTCAAGGAATCTGGAGGGATTTCAGTGTATAAAGGGCAAAGGGCCAAGCTGGATGACCGAGCTCTCCAATCCCTCAGACGGCACTGCATCAAGAATCATCACTCTTAAGCGATATAACCACATGGGCTCAGGATTACTTTGGCACACTCATGTCAGGCACTGCAATACGTAGTTACATCCATAAACACTGCTTAAAACTGTACTGTGCCCAAAGGAAGCCCTATGTCAACAGTGTCCAGAGGCGCAGTCGACTGCTCTGGGCTCAGAGGCATCTGGGATGGACCATCACACAGTGGAAACGTGTACTGTGGTCATACCAATCAGTTCAGTTGTTTTTTAGAGGGAATGGACGCCATGTGCTCCAGACCAAAGATGAAAAGGACCATCCAGACTGTTACCATCCAACAAGTCCAAAAGCCAGGCTCTGTCATGGTCTGGGGTTGTGTCAGTGCCCTTACACTTCTGTGATGGCCCCATTAATGCTGAAAAATACATATGCTGCCCCCAAGACGACATCTTTTCTAGGGACACCCATACATATTTCAACAAGACAATGTAAAGCTTCATACTGCCACATTACCAAGGCCTGGCTGTGGGGGAAAAGGGTCTGAGTGCTGGACTGGCCTGCCTGCAGTCCCAACCTTACATATCCAAATCCCTTCCTATCTTTCTTTGAGGAACATTGTTTTTAAATATTTCCAATAATGTTCTCACACATATGTTGGCAAACTGGTGGTCCTCGGCCCATCTTTGCTCCTAAAGGACAAGGTCTTTCTTGGATGCTACCTGTGTACCAAATCATGATGCAGATGCCTGTTGACGTCACCTGTTTCAAATGGAATCATCATTTCATTGCTTTACTTCATTACTGGCCCTGAAATGTAACCATCCCTACTTTTTTGGAATGTGTTGCAGGCATCAGAATTGAAGTGAGCGTTTATTTTGAACAAAGAATAAAATTGATGAGGTATCACATCAAACAATGTGCTACTGTACAGTTTTCACTGTGATACAGGACACAGATGATTTACAAATTATTACCTGATGGACCATGAAAAAAGCTTGGCCTTAATATTGTGGGACCATCTTAGATGAAGATAGAGTGAGGAAAGACACCATGAATTTGTATCTTCCAGCTTTTGATAGACTGAACACACCTGATCCAGGTAATCAGCAGTAGTTAGGGGAGGGATGGTTGGAAAACAAACAGGGCAGCAGCTCTCGAGGACCAGAATTGACCGCACCTATCCTATGGCCTTCACAGTCATCACATCTCAACCCAGTTGAAAACCTATGGGAGATTATGGACCGACATGTTAGACAGTTTTTCCACCACTATCATAAAAACAACAAATGAAGAAATATCTTTTAGTAGAATTGTGTTCATCCCTCCAGTAGTTCAGAGACTTGGACAGTTAGTGCCAAGGGGCATTGAAGCTGTTCTGGTGGCACGTGGTGGCCCAACACCTTAAAGAGACACTTTATGTTGGTTTGTCTTTTTCATTTGTCACCTTTACCAAAACAGGGCAGATGCGGATCCAGGTATTTGCAAAGTTGTTTGTTACCACATTCAAAAGAACAGTATGTACCTGTTCTTCTGCAGTCCAAACCTCTGGAGAGTTGTGTGCACTCATCAGAGCTAAGCTAGCCACTGGGTGGTCACTAAATCCTTCTAAAGTGCAGGAGTACACTTAGTCAAACTGTAATGTCTTGTTTTCTATTTCTACATATGTTAAATACAACAGATGCAAGGTGTGAGTTTAGGAGGATTTGAAGTTGTGTGAAGGCTCATTTGATGGAGTTGACAGTTAATATAATGACTTTTACAGAAAGTAAGGTTTAATGAGTAATTGATTCATTTTTAAGAAACTTGCCCAGCACTGCTAATAAACTGTTGGTCCACAAGGCCTTGATCTGGAAAACTGGCTAAGTTGGAGTTTGATACTGAAGGGAAGTTCTCCCACTGAAAAATGTGCAGGTGTATACTCGGTTCTCCGTTCTTCATTTTGTCAAAACAGAACAGTAGGTATGCAGGTGTAGGGTGGGTTGGTTGTGTTTGTTCACATGGGAGGGAAGGATGGCAAGAGAAGGAGAAAGAGCACAATGATAGCTAAATTTACTCTGGATAGACAGTAAGACTATGCAAGTCCTTGTTTTCCCATAGCCACCAAGGTGCGTTTTGGATGTTTATGATAAGCTTGTTTGCATGGTGAACAAAGGCATTCTAGTGATCTTTAATGATCATTAAAAAAGAAATGTTTGGTCAGCCACAGCTCATAGGATCACTCTGTGTTGTTTCATGTCTTACAAACAATTGTCCCTGTTGCAGTGTGTGCAAACCTGGTCAAGAACTACAGGAAACGTTTGACCTCTGTAATTGTAAACAAAGGTTTCGGTACCAAATATTAACACTGATTTTCTCAGGTGTTCAAATACTTATGTTCAGCAGTGCTAGACAAATAAATTCTTTAAAATCGCAGGGTGTTCAAATACTTCTGTTCCTCACTGTACCATCCCAACCTTTTCTGATTTGGGGTTGTAGATAAGTGGATGTACATCAGTGATGAAAAGTGAGAATCTGACAGGCAGGACCTGTACTTGCTTTTATTATACTGAGATTTGAAAATCCCCTCTCACTGTAGTGGCAAGACTAATAAAGTGGTGAGAAATGAACAAGGAGCTCAGTAGTCTTCTACAAATTTATTAAACCATGCAAGTAATTCAGCTGAATGGTTATCACCAAGTGAAACAGTGAAATGACCAAGAATGAAGAAAACTCACTCCCTTTATAATCACAACAATATGGCGTGGAAAGAAACGGCATCAGGATGTGGAGACAGTCTTACACGATAAGAAATGAAAATATCTACTAGATGTGGTCCCTATCTAAAACAGTCATGTGCAGTATATTTCATTTTGAGTGTAAGACTTCGAGTTCATGCTGCCTAATCTATTCTAAGATTCTGACCTCTAAGGCATCTCTAAATGTGTCACCAGGGTAGTCACCGCACTCTGTAGGTGTACAAAGGCAACATACGATCAAAATCAAGAACCAGGAACAAGAACAGACATGACAAGAGTGCTGATGTACTCATTTAACTAGACAAAACAAACCTATCCTTGCAAGTGTGACAGTAAGACATGCTGAAAACAGGCTGAAGGTTGTGCTATTACAAAGAGAGAAACACATTGTGTATATTGTATATTTAATGCAGCCATATATCTATATATTTAGCAGTTAATTACCCTTAATCAAGGCATTTGCCACCACACTCACATGCAGCAGGGGCAGTGCAAGGGACAACAGAAGGACCTTGTGAATGGAGTAATTATCGGACTTGCTCCTTGTCACTACGTTGACTATGTTGTTAGACTTATTCCTGCTTGCTTTATGCACATTCATTCTCTTCAAATATTTTGTCTCTAAATAAAAACTGCTTTTATCTGCAATGTTGGGATTTTCACAGCATATTTTGCACCACATCATTGTGCAGTCATCATCTGTTTGGAACCATGGAACCTCCTGTAGCCACTTCTCCACAAACGCTCGTTTCTTATGTTCAGATTCAGTCTGGTGTTTCTGTGCAGGTGGTTGTATAGCAAAGTAGTTACTTACTGTAATGTCCCTTGCTTCTTCGACATTTGGTGAATTGATAAGAATCCTAGAAAGAGAGAAACACAATGTAGCTAGTTGTAATGTAAGCTACAGTAACACCATACTGGCACTGCTAACATAATTAATTTAAAAAACAAGTCTACACCTATAGTTTACACAGCTAAAAACAGATGATTAACTTTGACCTGTTTGTAATGACAGTCTTACTAGTTATGCATGAAGAAAAACCTTGTGTTCCAGTAGATAAAATATCCCATAATACCAAAAACATTAGTATGCAAAAGTGTTTTTTTAATGTAACATCTGCCATGCATTTTTGATTTTAACCCCACATGTGCACCAGTTATGTGCACCTCTGGTTATGGAGGAAAGTGCACAGAAAAAAATGGGAAGAGTCCCAGCTAAGACTATGCCATTAATGTTTTCAGGTGATTTCATCATGATAAAGACATAATCCATCTTTTATCTAAATGGATGTAGAGTCATGTAAGCCTTATTATGTGTTAGCTTAAGGTTTCCTAACATGTTGCATGGGGCCATACTGCAAACTCAGCAGAACTTTGTGTTTAACCCAAGAATGTTTACCATAGTCTCACCTAATTATATCCCATTTATATTAAAGTGTATATAAGATAAATGAAAATATAATTACAAAGTGTAGTGAATAAAGGTCATTAGTTTGTAAGATTAAAATCTCAGGTTTATGGAGTAAATGTACAATAAATATTAGTCTATGTTAGTTTCATTTTACCCCTTTGTTTGCTCCATTTATCTTTCTAACAACAGATGAAATAAATAAATACCTAAACATTTTATATAGATTCATATTATTTGAAATTGTGATGTTAGTCTCGGCTCAGAGTTTCTATGGTGAACAAACAGACTTTTCTTTACATTCGGCATCACTAATCAAATGGCATTGTTTCTGTTCTCAGAGGTGCATTCATACAGTGAATGCATACAGCTGGTGATTGTTGTTTTCACTACTGAAGAGGAAGCTAGAGCAATGGCTGCTAGTCGTGTGAATGCATGCAGCTATTGTATTTGTCACTGCACTATCTGAGTTAACTCTTTCAGCTTGCCATTGCAGGTTGTCCATGGCAACCACTGGAACCAAACCAAGGAAAGTGTAGGAGATTTTTTTTTTTATGTTGTCTGAATTATACACCAGCAGTGAATGAATGTATCAGTTGAAGCCACTTTGTCAAATTTCTTTTCAGCCCCTAGAGGTCTAGTGAGACTCAAAGCATTGCAAACCAGTCCTTATTGCTCTCTGACCCTCTCATCCTGTTTCCTGAAGCTGTGACATGAACTAGAGATTCCTAGAGTCCCAGCTTTACAGCAGCATTTTAGTGGCCACTGTCACGGAGTAATGAACTGCACGTAATTAGGCACAAATAAGAACTTTTTGCAATTAGTTCAGTTGTGTGGCAGTTTTTTTTTTTTGCTGGTATGTGACTTTTCTGTATTTTAGTTTGTTATCATTTCAAATCAGATGTAGATCATCAATTTGAACATTTTTACAAAGTAATTTCAACAACGTTTTTTAAGTAGGTCTAGATAACCAGACTAGATTTCTTCCTAGGGTACCTCTGCTGTTGTTCAACTGTTTCCAGTGGGAAGTAACTGTTTTCAAAGCTATGTTTCAAAGTAGCTTCCCCATCACTGTCATAATGACAAGGTTGACAATTCAGTGATTTTATACTGTACATATGGCTAACACTGTTTGTAGAGAAAGTATTTACTTTGTTGTGCCTGTTTTGATGAGGGAATAGCTAAACTATGTCAGCGTTTACATCATGATGGCAATGGGAATGTTGAACCACATCAGTACTCATCCCCTAATTATAAATTAATAGATGAAAGGTTAGGTAACTTAGTGCACAGGCAAGGATGGCAGAGTTTGTGTTGTGTTTATTTCAGAGTGGCAGAATGTTGAGTGAGGTCAGTTGGGGCCCTTCCTTCGTGGTCTGATGTGTAGCTGCCCAGAGGTCCCCTACTGGATGCCTGTATGAAATGAGTAATGACTACTTGCACTGTGAAAAACACTTTTTATAACATTTACTGGATGGCAGGCGGGGCTAATTTATGGGCTGCACTGCACAACCTGGTGGCCAACCGGACCTATGTGTGGAGTCTGCATGTTCTCCCTGTGCCTGCGTGGGTTCTCTCCAGGTACTCCAGCTTCCTCCCACAGCCCAAAGACATGCAGCTTAGGTTGATTGGTGACTAAATTGCTTGTAGGTGTGAATGTGAGGGTATGTCTGTGTCTATGTGGCAGCCTTGCTGACCTGTTCAGAGTGTACTCTGCCTCTCCCCCAGCATCAGCTGGGATTGGCTTCAGCCCCCATGCAACCTTCTACAGGACAAGTGGTATAGATAATGGATGGATGGACTGCAGACGCCCATGTTAGCTTCAAAAAGGAAAAAGAGTGGAACTACAGTACCCATAATACTTTAGGGGACATAAACAGGAAGTACAATATTGACATGGACTCTATAGCTGTATCTAAATTCAGGTATGTAGGTATGTACTTTATTGATCCCTCAATGGGAAAATTTCA
Source organism: Monopterus albus (assembly GCF_001952655.1). Lineage (NCBI taxonomy): Eukaryota > Metazoa > Chordata > Actinopteri > Synbranchiformes > Synbranchidae > Monopterus > Monopterus albus. The sequence goes on from NW_018127961.1 coordinate 1,373,450, forward strand.
GTGTTTCAGCAGCAATGAAGAACAAACAACATAACACCATGAGAAACAAACACCACACATATCTTATTATGGGGCTGTATCCATCAAAGACTCCAGAGGCCACATCATGAGCTGAACCAGGTGGCCTTGTTGCCTCCCAGTTGGCCTTCAAATGCAGCCTTTGAAGGATGCACCCCCTGAATTGTGAGTTTTGTGTGACCTACAACTTGAGCTTTTATTGCTGAATCTACAAGCATGTATCTCATGTCTGTTGTTCAGATGTGGCTGTGTTGACTCCAAGATGTAATGCAATTACTGACACAAATTCCATATCGCTTTAACTGTCTCCATGAACAATGTGTCACAGCCACTGCACCTCTAACTGCTGACCATGTTGAAAAGTGAGACAAAGCATTTGATTCAACTGCAATAGATAACTTCCTGTTGTTTTGAGGTCACCGGTATGCACCTGACCCTCTTACCTCGCACAGGATCTGTGTGATGTCTGTCCCTCAACAGTCTGAAAATTCATGTGCTGCAATACTAGTGATTGAAGACTCCATGGAGTATCTTTAATGGGATTTAATAGACATAATAAAATACTGCATAATGGTGCAGGACAATAAAATTGATATTCGTGGAACATGATGTCACTGAATCGACTGCCACTGTGCTGCTGCAGGGTCACACGTGTACGCCATTTAAATATTTTAATAATTGTAAGACAGCATCAGGTCATGTTCAAACAAATCTTTTCTAAGTGCCATGAGTGGAGCATGACTGTTTGTTTTTATGGGATTTTGTATATAGTGTCAAAAAAGAAGAGAGTGACATTACCACCTCACTAATCATTCCTTGACCTCTCAGAAAATTCACAACATGTCCAGTGTGGCTAAGAGGCCGGCAGGAGGCCTGAGGACAGAGAGTTAAAACACAGTATAACTTTGTTACCATATAGCATGACTGCATCTCCCTGAGGCATACACAAGAACATTCACTTCCTTCCCAGAACACTCTCTCCCTCTCTCTCACTCACACACACACACACACACACACACAGTAGAGCAACAGTGATTCGCTGTCTGGACTGCAGAAAGGAGACACAGCCTGAAGGTCTCTCTCTGCTTCTCTCCCTCTTTCTGTCACTCCCTCTCTCCTTCACTGTGATTGTCAATTGGGCCAAGTCAGCACAACTCTGACATGCTTAATTATCCTGGTAGAGCCAGTGAGAGGAGACAGGAGGGGATGAGGGGAGACAAGGGAAGAGGATATTGTGAAAAGAAAAAGAAGAGAGATGATGAGACAAGGGGTGAGAGGAGGGGAGAAAGTCAAAAACAAGGCAAGCACAGAGGGGGGAGAGGAGACAAAAGAAGAAGAGATGACTGGAGTAGAGGAGAGGGCAGTAGTGAGGCAGAGGGACAGCAAGTTGGAAAGGTGCCCCAATCCATTGTGGCTCACAGACACATCTGCAACACATTTATTATCTTACTGCCCTGCAAAGCCACTGCTTGCCTCACATCAAGGATGCAGGCTGCAGGGCAGAGAGAGACGGGAGAAAGGCTGAAATACAGAGTGATGGAGACCAAGGGGACATTAAATTGTCTGACACAGACAATTCACAGTTACCATGGAAGGAGCATAGCCCAGCGCCTGACTTATCTGCAGTATGTAGCAGCATTTTAATGTGCATCTTGTATGATGTTACAGTATTCTAGGGACTAGAAGTCAGGATAGCTGTGTATATATTTAGGCATCTGTTCTATTGATTTCACATTTTTTATTAGCCTCATATGTACTGAAAATGCAGCACTAGTCAAATCACAAGAGCACCCCTTTTGAAAACATGGTTAAAGCTGTGTCCATAATTACGTTCATGGTGGCTGTGGATCAGGGGTAGAGCAGGTCGATAGCGGTTTGATCCCCAGTCTCCCCAGTCCACATGTCAACGTGACCTTGGGCAAAACAATAAACCCCAAGTTGCTCCTGGTGGCCAGGCCAGCAACTTGCATGGCAGCTCCACCACCATATGAGTCTATGTGTGTGAATGGGTAAAACTGTAAAGCACTTTGTCTACTATATAAGGGTGAGTCCATTTACCATTGACCCTACTTTATGCCACTGAATCAGCTATGAATCGCTGTACTGCATGAAAGTGTGAATGTATGCACTTGTTAGGATGGCTCGAACATGGAAGTGAGCGAGTCACAAAAATTGACGGACCCAGGTGGCTGACTTCGATGCAAGCAGTGCAAGTTTATTTACAGTGTAAAACAAGTGACCAAGAAATGAACAGTCGAGTAA
>NW_018127961.1:1376400-1377323 GCF_001952655.1 Monopterus albus
ATGCTAAACGGCCCTAGGAACCGGGGCGAGAGTTTGGGGCAGGCACCCTTGATGGGGACATGGGCAGAAGAGAGCCACATTTGTTGCCCAACCTGGTAGGTAGGAGCGGCCCGACGGCGGCGATCGGCCAGCCTTTTGTTTTGATCGGCCGTGCGCAGCAAGGCGGCCCTGGTCTCTGCCCAGACGGCCTGACAGCGGGAGATGTGAGCGTGGACTGGGGGGACAGCAATGTCTGTTTCGGCTGAGGACAGTAGGGGAGGCTGGTAACCCAGGGAGGCCTGAAAGGGAGAGATACCAGTGGCGGAGCTAGAGAGTGTGTTATGAGCATGTTCCACCCAGGGCAACAACTGGCTCCGGTCCTCTGGTGAGGAACTGGTGACACAGCGGAGGGCATTTTCCAGCTCCTGGTTCAGCCGTTCAGCTTGGCCGTTGGTTTGGGGGTGATAACCGGAAGAAAGACAGGGACGTGCTCCGAGGGCAGTGCAAAAAGCAGACCAGACGTAAGAGGTGAATTGTGGACCGCGGTCAGAAACAATAGTGATGGGGGTGATGGGGGTGCCGTGGATGCGAAAAACATGCTGAACCAGGAGCCGGGCAGTTTCAAGAGCAGAGGGGAGTTGAGGAAGGGCGAGGAAATGGGCAGCTTTGGAAAAATGATCAACTATGGTAAGAATGACAGTGTTGCCCTGGGAGGGAGGCAGGCCGAAGAAGACCTGCTGATGAGTGAGTTTGGCTTCCGCACAGGGAGCGCAGGCGGCTACATATTCCCTGGCGTCTTTCTCTAGGGTGGGCCACCAGAAGTAGCGTTTCAGACGGGAGATGGTGCGTTGTACCCCCGGATGGCATGCCAGCTGAGAGGCATGGGCCCCGTCAAGGGTCTGGGCCCTGGCAGCCTGGGGGGCATGCAATCTATCTGGTGGCCC
>NW_018127961.1:1380453-1383983 GCF_001952655.1 Monopterus albus
AGACTGTGCATCGACCTGCAGGGTGGTGATGAAGCAGAGCGGAGGAGGTCCGTGGTCCGAAGGAGCGACTGAGGCGAGGAGGGAATGAATAAAAAGCAGCTGGAGAGAAGGAGACAAAAAAAAACTAACACAGATCAGAAGGAACAACGGGGAACAAACGGGCCTGAGAAATGCTAGAAAGAACTGGCAGGGGAGTGAACGAAGAGCAGGGACTAAATAGGGAGAAACTAATCAGGTGCAGCTGGTGGTAATCCGGGGGTAAGAAGCAGGTGTAAGGGATAATGTGAGCAGGGTAAGGGAGTGAAAACAGAGTGAGGGGAGTGAGAAAGTAGGTGCAGCCGGGCAAACCTGACAGCACTATGTGGTACACTTAAATGTTCCAACAGTGGATTGTGAACATTTCTACTTAGTTATGTGACACTATATCTGTCAGTGATTATGATTCATACTGTAAGCGTCTGAAATTTCAATTTACTGCTATAGACAAGGTGAAGAACTGGTAGTGGTCCACTGGTGGCTGAATACTTGCAGTGACAGTGATATCATGATGATGTCCAGCAGATATAAAGGTTAATGTGTTCACTGTCATTTTTAAACCTTTATTTATTCATTGTAGTTTCACTGAGAAGCATCCTCTCTTTTATGGGAAGATCCTGATCACATTCACACAGTCACATCTGAAAGTCACCCAGTACAACTGGCGTTTGACATGCTGGCCACTGAGCTGCTCCACTGGAGCAGCTGGGCTTAAAACCTTGGGCCTATAATTGTATTGTACCACTAATGAAGAGCTGCTTTTTTCACTTGTCCCAAACACATGATACTGCTGGTCTGAGAATAAACCTGTCACTGGATGAAGTGCGGAGATGTTTAGCTTAATAAGTGAAGATTTTGAACTAGTGGTGGCGCTAGGGGAAATGTCAGAGGATCACTAAGAGTCAGTATGAGGTGACTATGAATGCCTGTACCAAATTTTATAGTAAAAGCCTAGACATGCTTTGCACATACCCTTGTGCAGACATGGACAAGGGACATGCACATGTTCCTATTCATACCTAACTCAAGGGTCTGTCTTCTGTCCATGTATGCCCAAAGTTTCCAAGCATTGTGGTGGATGCATAGTTGTAGGCTGAGCAGACCATCTGCATGGACACAAACTTTTGGCCTGCATGCAGACATCCGCAAAGAGTTCAGGCAAACCCTTACAGACTTGGGAAGATGATGAAAATTATGTCACTCGACCATAACAGACATGTGGATATGCAAAGCATGAATAGCCCTTAATCCATCCAAAATGGGAGTTTGCTGGTGGCACTAGATGAAGTCATGGAATCACCAGTCAGAATGAATTGTCTTTTAAAAAGAAAAGACAGACCTCATGTTTTTTGTGAGAAGAAACCAGTGCACCCAGTGCAGCAGCGTAGCTCACTGGTGGGTTTTTAATCATTGTTGGACAACAATGGAGGTCTATGGCACAGGCCAATAAACTGAACCGGGTTCTTCGTTCAGAGAGTTCATGTACTCACTTTAATAAGTGAGTACATGAAACTCATTATTGGTTTTAGTCTCTATATAGGATTTGTGGAAAATAAAAACATACAACATCACTGACCTTTAATACATGACCCTTGTTCTTTCTCCCGTGGTGTCAGATAATCAGCAAGTCATCTGTAGGTCTCACACACACTAAATAAATCAACAACCCTAAATCAACCTTGGTTCTTTCTCCCTCCCAGTGAACAACCATTAAACAAAGCTATGGTCACTTTGGAGTTTTTCTAGTATTAGTGGTTAAAGGGCATATTGTCTAACTATCAGTATAGAACAAATCCTAACAATACCCAGAGGAGTTTGTAAAACTATTTCAGTGAATCTTCCACTTCTGTTGAAATGTCACTTGAAGTCCTAGTACCAACATTAATGTCCACACTTCATTGGAATGATAAAATGACTCAGGATAATCAGTTCTCTCTGCCGAGGAAATCAATACTGGGAGTCTCACAGCCTGTCTGCTGAGATGGTGAAACAGACTGATATGAGCACTGACACTGTAGGACATGGAGGGGTCCATGCTGCCGTACCTTTAATGGCTCTAGTTATTGCTTTTATACAGTTTGTACTGTATTAGATTTGTGCTACAGCATGTTATGTCATAAACTGCCTTTTTTTTAATGCTTCTAATGCTGCTGCTCACAGACCAGCAGCTACAGACCCAGCAGCCCACCACTGATTGGATCACACACAGACACACTCTCACAGATAGAAACACACACATTCAAACGGACGCCCAAGGACACTTTTGTCGCCAAATACCCAGGAACGCACTGAGAAACACACACGCTGCTAAAGACGAGTATCCGGCCCCCAGTCTGTCACTGACAAGCGTCAACTACAACACTTTTTGTTATATCACAGGTACAATCACACACACAATTCACGTCACACATTTTCTGTCTGAGTCTGCATGAGCAGTTTTCCTCCTCACTGTGGGATTTGGTTCTCCGGTAGAGAAGAGTGCAGCAGTGGAAAGTAACAGGAAATAGCAATAACAAACAAAGCAGGCTCTCTGTCTGTAGCTCGCCAATTGTTCCTTTGAAAAGAAAGATTTCTTTTGAGACCTTTGATTAGAAATGTTAGACTGAGTAGCTCATGTTCTACAGTATAATACTCCACTGTTGTCAGGCCAGTTTGGTTTTAATGTGATCATCTTTAGTTTTTCTCTCTCCCACATTCTATGTAGGTGCAGTACCAAGCCTCATGCACTGTACCAAAATAGTGTGGGTGCAACCAGGGAATTCAGCTCACTCTGTCAAGTTTGCCCGGCTGCACCTACTTTCTCACTCCCCTCACTCTGTTTTCACTCCCTTACCCTGATTACGTTATCCCTTACACCTGCTTCTTACCCCCGGATTACCACCAGCTGCACCTGATTAGTTTCTCCCTATTTAGTCCCTGCTCTTCGTTCACTCCCCTGCCAGTTCTTTCTAGCATTTCTCAGGCCCGTTTGTTCCCCGTTGTTCCTTCTGATCTGTGTTAGTTTTTTTGTCTCCTTCTCTCCAGCTGCTTTTATTCATTCCCTCCTCGCCTCAGTCGCTCCTTCGGACCACGGACCTCCTCCGCTCTGCTTCATCACCACCCTGCAGGTCGATGCACAGTCTTCTACTTACCGTATGTACAATGTCTGTTCCTCTTCAGTACCATCCAACTTGACCAGTCCAGGAGTGAGTCCCAGTGTCCGCAGCCCGTTGTTCTGTCGAATCTTCATACCCGTCATTATTCCATACCCAAACTGTCTGCGCATGCGCATTAGGTTCTGCGCATGCGCAGTTATGGACTGACTAACCCCACCCCGATCCATCCCCCTAACCCTAACCACTTTGTGAATGGTGGGTAGCACGTCTTGATAGGTAGCAAAATCTGACAAAACACCGGCTCGTTGTACTCGCTGGCTGCAGCGGCAGTGCGGAAAGCGATGATGTAATCCACAGCTTGTGATAGTGACATGACCGAGGGAGAAGCGGCCGAGGCAT
>NW_018127961.1:1384111-1385740 GCF_001952655.1 Monopterus albus
GGACTAAACGAGAACATTAAGGCCGAACTCAATATGCGTGACGAGCCCTCTTCACTCCGCTCCCTGGTGGACTTGGCTATACGGATCGACAAACAGCAGTGCTCTTTCCGCAAGGAAAGAGCAGGGCAGCAGTCGGTTCCCCGGACCCGAGTCCTGACCACTCCACCTGCCGAAGCCCGGGCCCCTCTTCGCATGGGGGACTCTCATCTCAGCACCACCCACACCACGGAGGTACCGATGGAGCTGGGACGCGCCCGTCTGGACCCCGAGGAGCGGGCCCGCCGTATCCGCACCGGGTCCTGTCTATACTGTGGGACACCAGGACATCTCATCGCCGCATGCCCGGTGCGGCCAAAAGAGCGGGCCCGCCAGTGACAGTGGGGACGCTGACGGGCCGTCCTTCTCCCTCCACCAGACCAGGTACCAGTTGTCTTATCCCCGTGCTCCTGGACGTGGCTGGTCGGAGGTCCTCCCACCAGGCACTCCTGGACTCTGGAGCCGGGGGGAATCTCATGGATCCGGCCCTGGCCACTCAACTAGATCTCACCGCCGAACCACTGCCCCATGCGATTGAGACCCGGGCCATCGATGGCCGACTGCTGACCCACATCACCCACCGGACTCCACCTATCCGCCTTACCATCGCCGGCAACCACCATGAGGACATCAGTTTCCACCTCTTCTCTGTTCCTAACACGCCACTGGTGTTGGGGCACTCCTGGCTGGTCCAACACAACCCCTCCGTGGATTGGACCACTGGCACCATAAACCAATGGAGCCCTAACTGTGCATCGACCTGCCTCCTCGCCGGACAACCTGCAGCTGTTTCACCTGCTACCCCTCCGGAGCCCTTGGACCTTTCCTCCATCCCATCGCACTACCACGACCTTCAACAGGTGTTTAATAAACATCTGGCCATGGACTCTCTCCCCCCTCATAGACCCTATGACTGTGCCATCGACCTGTACCCGGGAGCCACCTTGCCCAACAGTCGCCTCTTCCACATCTCCAAACCCGAACGACAGGCTCTGGAAGAGTACATAGACACAGCTCGACGTGCAGGCATGATCCGTCCTTATTTCCTCACCCCTGGATGCAGGGTTCTTTTTTGTGGGGAAGAAGGACGTGGTCTCTGTCCATGTATAGATTACCGTGGTTTAAATGCTATAACTATCAAAAACAAATATCCATTGCCCCTTCTCTCCTCTGCTTTTGAATCTCTCCAGGGCGCGGCAGTCTTCACGAAGTTGAAGACGGCCAAGCTGAACGGCTGAACCAGGAGCTGGAAAACGCCCTCCGCTGTGTCACCAGTTCCTCACCAGAGGACTGGAGCCAGTTGTTGCCCTGGGTGGAATACGCTCATAACACACTCTCTAGCTCTGCCACTGGTATCTCTCCCTTTCAGGCATCCCTCGGTTACCAACCTCCCCTGCTGTCCTCTGCTGAAACTGATATTGCTGTCCCCTCTGTCCAAGCCCACATCACTCGCTGTCAAGCCATCTGGGATGAGACTAGGGCCGCTTTATTGCGTACGGCAGACCAGAACAAGAGACTGGCTGATCGCCGCCGTCGGGCCGCTCCCACCTACCAGGTTGGGCAACAAGTGTGGCTCTCCTCTGCCCATGTCCC
>NW_018127961.1:1387392-1401297 GCF_001952655.1 Monopterus albus
CACCACCCTGCAGGTCGATGCACAGTCTTCTACTTACCGTATGTACAATTTCTGTTCCTCTTCAGTACCATCCAACTCGACCAGTCCAGAAGTGAGTCCCAGTGTCCGCAGCCCGGTCCTCTTCTCATCATCTCCACCACTGACTGTGTTCCCATCCGAAGCTCGACACCCGGTCCCTGTGTTACTCGACTGTTCATTTCTTGGTCACTTGTTTTACACTGTAAATAAACTTGCACTGCTTGCATAGAAGTCAGCCACCTTGGTCCGTCAATTTTTGTGACTCGCTCACTTCCGTGTTCGAGCCTTCCTAACACACTCTCATAAATATCAGTCCTAAAACATGGTTTACCACAAATTTAGATAATTATAATTAAATTATCAAAATAACCTGTAAATCCAGTAAAGTTATTAGCATTTAAATTTTGTTATATTACAACACTAAAAAAGTAATATTCCAGCAGCTTGGGTGTCAGAAAATTACTGTACAATTATGGAAAATAACCATCTTCAAAGAACACACTAATTTCCCATAATTGAAGTACAGTTTTTCTTTCAATCTTAAACAAAATCTTGTGTATTTAAAGGTTTTCATGCTATGAATTACATAAAAAAACCACACAAATTTATTGCTACTGATCATTATGCACTTAAAGCATCAAGCCAGCAGTGTTCAAATAGAACAAAACACCAGGGGCAGGCTGGTGAGGCTATATACAGAGGGAAAGAAGCCACGGCATGCTCCTGCCAGAGGGGTGGCTTTTGTCAGACCACATGCAGACACTGGATTATGAGTCAAGCCAAGAAGCTTGAGTTTCCAGCTCAGCCTCTTAGCAAATGTTTCCAAGTTAACCTGCTCCTCCTAACACTGAGATCCTACTGTCAATGTTTAGATGTATGTGTCAAGTTTAGTGGAGGAGACAGAGAGGGAGCATCTGAGTGAAAGACACCTCACAATGAGCACAGAACACAGACTGTAGATCAGATTAAACACAAAATAAATTCACAGCAAAATCCCACTACAGCAGAGTAAACTAACTCTGGCCAGATGTCAGCCTGACTTGATGATTTGCACTTGGAGCAATCAGATGTGTGTTTGTCCATCTTTTCCACTGAATTGCTCTGGCTGAATTCCACACTGACAAATGTGTGCAGGCTGTTTCCTAGCTTGTTGGCTGGTTCAGGCTTTGCATCTCCAGTGATGGAGGCAGGGGGGTGTTAACTTTGAAAGACATCAGGTTCACCTTCTATTTCTTCTGTGTGGCTTGCAGTTAAAATTACTTAAAACAGCTGATTAGAAGACAGACCTGGCTGGGTTTTCTTACCATAAGTAAGAAAGATGTGGGCCTTTGTTCTGCAGAAGGATTTAAGTCCATTGTGGCAGAGAGTGAGAGCAAACAGGCAGCAAAATTAGTCTTGGTTACTGTACTCCCAGTGGTTTATTGTGATGGTTAGACTGTGGGTTGAACGAAGGCAAGAGGTTGATAAGTAGAGTGGGAAATTGAGTCCACATGGCTGTGAAAGCCCCTACACTCTATCACCTGTAACCCTCCTCTTCCTCTTCCTTCTTTCCCTCTCCCAATCCTTATCATATCCTCATTATCACTTTCAGATCTCTTATTGCCCACAGTCTTATCATCATCACCATCCTCCATCTCATCAAGTCCTTTCCAGCCTCATCTTCCTGCTCCTCACTCTTTTATTTCCCCTTCTATCCTCTCTTCTGCTTCCTGTGTATTGTTGCTGCTGCCATCTGTTCTCCTTCCCTTTTGCACATCTCCTTTCCTCCCTGCTCCCGCCAGGCTTCTGCTGCAGAGCAGACTGTTTTCTTGCCTGTCGAGGCAGACAGGCAAACAGATCAGCAGACTGACAGATGTCACAGGAGATGACACACAAGACTGGAGGAGCGGAGAAGCAGAAGATACAACAAAGAGTGAGAGAAGAAGGAAGAGTGCTACTCAAATTTGATAAAGTTTGGTCAAACCTTTTTATGCTTTTTTGAGGCAGAGAAATGTTTCTAAAAAAAAGATATGATTATGCTATCATAAAAACTGATGCAATAATGACCTGATATGTCTGGTTGGTTAAGTTACATAGCCTCAGGACTGGCTGCACATATGCTTACTGCAGGTGTTAATGTGTTGCATGGTGTCAGTCCCATGACTCAGGAACTTGTGGTTGTTTGGCAAGTAACTGGTTAATCAGTGATGACCACATATTGTTGGGATCTCAGGAAGCAGCGGTCCACAGACCGAAGGATACAGTATCTTGCTCAGACTCTGAAGTTGCCAGTCATGTGGACGCTTGTGATTTCAGTTAATTCAGGTGCAATTTTAAGTTTGAGTGTACAGGCTCTGAAATAGACACTAACATTAGCTGGTATCTCCCTCTGCCTGTGTGGCTTCTTTCCGAGTACTCTGGCTTCCTCCCACAGTCCAGAGACATGCAGCTTAGGTTGACGGGCGAGTCTAAATTGCTCGTAGGAGTGTGTGTGGTTGTCTGTCTCTACATGTCAGCCCTGTGATAGACTGGTGACCTGTCCAGGGTGGAACCCACCTCTTGCCCAATGTCAACTGGGATTGGTTCCAGCCCCCCCGAACCTGTTGAGGAATAAACAGTATAGATAATGAATGGATGGATTAGCTGGTATTAGCTAGCATAAGCATTAGCTTACACTGAGTTTCAGTGAACACTGCAGATGTCAAATATGGTGAGTTCTGAGCAAGTTCCGTGTATCAGCTCACCCAGGTGCTTTTTCTAATTGTATTTGTTTTTTGCGTTGCTAAATCACCATTTGCCAAAACTTAATTCAGAAATAAAGAAAAATAGTAGGTCAGGTTTTACTGCATTTGGCTGTAAAGCAGTTTTTAAAAAATCACTTCTTGTATTAGTCTTTTGGTCTATTACAGATTTAAAACTGCATGGGTTTACACTTTTGTACCAGTATGTTTGTGAAGCTCTTTAATCTAGATTACTTTATGAAAGAAACTTTATATATACTGCTCATAAAATGTGACTGTGACTTAACAGTATTGTGCAAACTATAATAAATGATAATGAAACTCTCTAGGCAAGAGAAATAGCTGATTTAAAAAACAGCCCAGTACCTATGAGGTTTTCTACTGTCAAGGTTCGGCATTGTCATAAAGGAAGTGTTTTTAGTGTTTTAGTGGATTCTTCTAATATATAATGACATGTCTTTCTGTAAAATATCTGCCTACTGTAACCTCTCATCATTTCTATTAAGCTGTCATATACAGTAGACCTCTTCATGCTTAATAGTGTTCTTATTAGTGCTTTTGTTCGCTTCCTGCTATTTTCTTCATCTTGCTTATTGAAGTATCTGCTCATCAGATAGTGGCAGAACTTGGGGGGCGTCGTTTGTCTCACCACTCTGTCTGGCATTTTCAAATCACACTAATTAACCTGTGTGTCTGTGTTTGTGATGAAGGGGTGGCGATCTGTATAATTTACCAGGGAAAGATAGGTTTACTGTTTTCTCACATTTTCCAACATTTCAAAGCATTGCTCTCAAATTTGTGTGACAGCTGAATGGGAGTGTTGCTGGAGAAGAAGAAAATGAAGTGCAGCGGAGTAGACAGGGGATGGTCTGAAGATGGGAGTGTAAACGTGAAGACACAACATGAGAGGATGAACAAAGAGGAGGAACACAGGATGGGAGAGTAGCACAGAGTAATCAAGCTGGAGAGGAATGGATAGACGAGGAGATGAGAGTGAAAGAGGTGGCTAGACAGATGATCACAGTAATAGAGGAGACAAAATGAAAGACGGAGAGGAGAGGCTGGGGAAGTCACTGAAGCTTCACTAATTGCCACTCACAAGAAGAGGAGTGGGCTCTTTCCAAAGAATGGTCATACTGGTCTGTTCTTTGAATCAGATCTCTGTTCCTAATCCAACCAGCCCCCCTCCCAACCCCACCCCCGTCTAGACAAGATGTACAGTGTCATGAGGTCGCTCGCTTGCAGCGTAGGGAAATCGGAAGGACTTGCACCAGAAACAGACCTCCAGGTGTCTGTCGTGTTGTACGTGCAGGTACAGACTGTGTATTAATTAAACATGGACGCTTCCCAATCCCAACCACTCCAGTTGTTGGGATGTCCAAATGTTTCCTTCCATTTTTCAGATTTTTGCTTTTATCTTCAATCAAACTAAAATTTTAAGCCTTGAACAAGAACAAGTCAGGAACAAAAACCAAAAAACAAAACAAAAAACAAACAGATACGCTCCTGAAAAGCAGTGGAGCAAATCTGGCTGAGTTGATTAGATGTGTAATCACATTAAGTAATGAGTTTGGCACGCAGGAGTCAAACTGATTTGTTACGATGGCAAAGATATTTGACTGCATATTTCAGTGGGAGTCTGGGTAAATCAGTCCAATTCTCTCAGCCTCACGTACAGTCCATATATAAAGCAGGACTTGTGTGAGAAAAAACATGAGATTATGTAAAGACAAATCCTAATTAGCGCTGTCTTGATTTTTTTCATTCATTTTGTTTCACAGATGTTTCAGTTCTCTTTCATGCCATGTATGTTTCTTAGTGACACAGCTGTGGATATAAAACCTCCAAACTGAAACATTTGACTCAAGCATGTCATGTCTGATTACCTCCATATTATTCTGTAGCCATCCTAATTGGACCGCCTGACATGAACATGGTACATAGCCCACATTTTGTATTGTATCTGGTTAATATTTCAAGGGGAGAAACTGAACTGTGCCCTGTATATGTTTACCTGTGCATGTATTCTACTGTAGAATACATAACCCCATGTTAGCTTTGTGGTCATTTGTTTAAAAAAATGCATTTTAACAGATGAAGTATGGTTCTGTTGATCATCTGATGGTAGCAGTGCACCAACAAAGGAGAGAAAGAAGACGACAGCAAAAGTCTTGTTGTGATTGACAGCAGTTGATCTGTGGAAATCTTGGAAACATTGTAGAACACTGTGTAAAACACAAAAGTCTCAGTAACAGTGCAGGAGCATGCATAAAATCACAGTCTGTTGCCCTGGTGCATATTGGGAGGTTTCCCTATGATGATACTCTTATGATATGGGACGATATTTTAACACAATTTTTAAGAAATATTCAATGACGAAATGTATGACTGGAAAATGTGTCTTTTATTTGACTGAAACTCACAAAATGCAAATGGAGCAGGTGCACTCTGAAATGTTTTAACTAATCATCTTGTAATGAATGTCACTTCAGTTCTACTGTCTGAGTATGAAATGCAGTAAAAGACAACAATATGAAAGCACGTCAAAAGGTTTTGTAACAAACTCAGCTGGCTGGCTTCTCATCTGCATGATTTCACATGAGTCTCTTCAGACCTTAAAACTGTGCATGAACGAGCTTCTAACTTCTAATTGAAGCTGTGTGTGACCCTCTATGTTGTTTTCACCCTCACCACATCATCCAGTAAAGGATGATCGGGATGCAGATGCTCAAGGGAAGAAGACTCTTTTGTTTACCTTGTTAGAATGAGCATTTATCACAACGTGGCCATATCATACACACCTACAGCACTCCTCGTGCAATCCCCCATCCACCGACCAACACCCCCCACATCAGGGAGTTGTGTTTTTGCTGGAATGTACCCTCACTTTGCTGTCACACTCCATCATACTGGATGCTGCTCCGGTTCTGTTATGTACTGATACCGCGAGACAGCTTTTGCCTGAATGAGAAATACGTTCACCTCTTAGTATCGTGAGAGCTTGTGTGACGAGATCTTGTCACACCCCTAATGAATAAATAAACTATTTTAGACTTTAAACATGTACATTACATAAACAATACCATTATTATACCTTCAGCATGCCACAGACTAACATTCAGAATATCTCATCCTGTGCTGCTTTGACCAGTGTTGTTGTTTTTGTTGTTAACTCTAATCTGTTTTTTGTGAGTCCCCCAGTATAGGGGATGTGCAAAAGTAAATTGCTGGAGTATTCCTTTAAGGCCCTCATGTGACCTGATATTGTGCTTTAGCTGGTCATACTCCCAAACTAATTTTCATTTAAGCTAGCGCAGACCAGTTGACGCATATTAAGCCTGAGCTCTCAAGTTGCCTCTGGGATTGGTGGTACTGTTTTCTAGCCTTGAGTTCCTCCCTGGTGTCTTGATTTTTCATGTCACATGGCTCTTGAAATGTTTTTCTGCATGATGATGGAGGGTGATTTTCCTGCACTTTCTGTATCAGCAATCAGAGAAAAAGCACTTTTGACTCTCAGAAAAAAAAAAACTAAATTAGAACTTTTATGAAAATGTATACCTGGAGATGACATGTGGTGTTTTCAGCAACACTTGTTGTGAACCGATCACCAGCTACTGCTTGTTAAAGGTTGTGTGAGTTTTAATGACAGTAATAACTCTGTTGGCAGTGATCAATTAACAATGGAACTTTGTGACTTTATTTAAAATGTAGTGTTTTTTCAGTAGTTGTTCAGGTGGAGGCTTTCTCAGTATAAGGGGTACTAAAGTAAATACAAAGTCTACCTAATAGCTTCCTCTTCAGGCTGCATTATGACTGCATAATTCAGATGGGGTCTTGATTTGCCACTGTGACCTGTTCATACACACTTAGTTATTAAACAATGTCCCACCCGAGTCCACTTTGAATGGTGTTGACTAATTGACTGTTGTAAAACCTGAAATGTGAAAAACTCACATGGTGTCTTTTTCCAGACACAGTGATGCTGTTACTCTGGATAATCAATGGGCCTGTCAACAGTTTTCACAGCTAACAAATTTGTGCACAGTAAAAACTGTTGACAGTGTAGCCTGTGGATTAAATGGAGGAGCTCTCAACAGCAGATGTTTCAAAACTAAAATATCTCTAAAATGCTACTGTGTTATCCCTAATCCCAAACAGTCGTCTCTTATCATGCTTAAGTCATCTTCCCCAAACACCATCATTGTCCACTTCCGAGGCTTGGAATTTAAAAGCTTCCCTTTTAAAAGTCTGTCTCTGCCATCCAAAGCGTGCATTAGATTGTTAAAATGAAAATGGCACTGCTCACTGTGCACCTGCTACTGAGAGAAGACAGACTCTGCTGAACTGCTCTCTGGGGGCTGAGGCACACTGACATCATTAACCTGCTGCCTGCTGCTGCTTATTTTATGACCCCACGGTTCATTTACTTGCACTGCTGTGTAATCAGGTGTAAAGAACCAGGTTACTTATGTTACATGCTAACATCATAATATGATCCACACTGGGATAACACTCATAACTGGGATGTGGATACAGGTGCTCCCTCAAGCATTCATGTTGTAGTCAGTAGGCTTAACAACAGATAAGCTTTAATGATGAACAATGATTGACACCTTGAAGTAAAAGGAAAGAAAGAATGTTCCAAACTGATTCACAGGACCAAAATCAGGATTCATTCAGACATTTTAAATAATAGTTATACTCTATAAATGCACATATTTACTTCTGGAATGACAGCTGTCAAAAACACCCACCTGTACTCTGTTACTGCTCTGTTCACACAGCAATTATGAGTGAATGACCTGCTGAGTGTATAAAAGCAGCCATCAGTTTCTGTTAATCCTATGACAGCAGCAGCAATGACTAATCTGTGTCAGTGACATTTAGCAGGTGAACCACAGATTTAAAGTAGGGGCGAAGCCCTCGGTACTTTGTTAATGTGGAGGTTAATGAATGTCTGAATCATATCCAGACCTTCGTGCATTAGTGCAAACAAAATTGTCTTTAGCCAGAGCTACTTACAGTATTTGTAAAAACATATAACGTGCTTCACTAATTTCAACGCAGGGCCAAATTGTGCACCGGAAGGTGTATACTGAAGGGAAACATACAAAACAGTAGCTCAGTACAGACATGACAGATATGAACAGAAATGTTATGGTGTAAGAATTACATATTAATAACCTAATGTTCCTTATCCATATGGATTAAACTGGGACAATACATAACAGGAACTGCTTGTCTTGTCAAATTTATAATGAACAGATGATATTGATGACACAGACCAGAAGATAAGTGAAACTGAATAAAGCTACATTTAAAATATTTAAGTATTATTAAGGTATATTAATTGTTATAAAATGAAAGATCAGAGACAAATGATGAGTCTTTGCAGAGGCACCAATTCGCATTGGGTACCAAAATGTCCAAAAAAGGTCTCTTGAGGACCTTGTTTATTACCACTGCTAACAAAATGTCTTGACTTGGAAGCGCCAGTTTCCAGCGCAGGGTTGGATCCCAGTACACTTACTGGCTAAGCTGTCAGTCAGACATGTTCTCTGGCCCCGCCCCCTCAGAGTCCTAGGGAGTAAAGAGGAACTCAAAGAATTTCAAACTTTTAAGTGTGTTTAGGAGTTGTTTAAAGCCCTCAGTGGCTCTAGAGAGAGCAGTGAGAAGTCACATAAATGTCTTCAACTGTTGTATCTTGAGTCAGCATCAGTTGGGTCCGAAGACTGCAAGTGTGAAAATGAAACAAGCCTTGTGTTGAAAGCAGTGAGTGAATCAAACCTCTGCACAATGTGCGGCATAAGAAAGATGTCATCTCAGGTTCTGTTGCACGAGTTCTGATTATATAAACTCTTCACTGCTACAGGATTTTACTGATGAACCAATAGAATACTATTTCTGATGTGTATCCAAATACCTTCTTCATTGCTTATAATTTGGAAAATCACTGACTTTAAAAATAAATTACTTTTGGGATTTCTGTTTAATACAAAAACCAGCATGCAGTATAAATATTGAACATACATGCTGTCATAAACCCAAACAAACCCTGCTAAGCTTTTTTAGAATAAATGACTATGCATTTGACTTTAACATGAAAGTTTCATTTATGTCCTTGCGTCTGCAGGGATTCCTACTTTGTGCAGCGGTGGTGTGCTCAGCGTGAGTGAAGCTCACAGAGATTGGCTGCACTAAACCACCACGCGTTCTAACATGGCCTTGCTTTCCAGTGCATTTTCACTGATTATGGTATAAAGTTCAGCATTAATATTTTCTCCAGAATACATATTTTTCACTTTCATATTGATAGGTTTGAGGTGGGGGTTTTCACTAGATAATCAGGCCCATTATTTTTTTGAGGTAAAAGAAGTGTTTTGGTAACAACCATGACAGGAACATATTATGGTTCGGGGCTATGGCACATTGAAAAAGCTATTTATTTATTTGTTGTTTTGAAGGGGAGTCCACTTTTTGTCTGTCCTTGTTTCTATGTGAACTCAACACATTAACTCTGCTTTGCGTCTGAGCTTAAAGGTAAAAAAAAAAAATCATTTCATATGACCTTGCACATTCAGAAACACAGATACAGGGGGAACTGCACATTTCAGTATTTGAGCATTTTGTTGTTTGTACAGTTTGTCAGTTTTTATACACGTGCTTACATGCATTACCATGGCAGTAACACTGACGTGGGCGGACATTTTGTCACCTGTTTTTTGTATGAACACCTCTCGTAAACATGTATTTTTATTGAAAATGTGGATATTTTTATTGCAGTTTTCAATCCCTGGTTGTGTTTGGTTTTTTTAAAGGATTCATACTTTGTGCTTTTTACCACAGAATCCTATATGTGTTCCACCTGTGTAAAAAGTAACTGCTCAGTTCCTCCAGCTGTCCTTAAAAGCAGTAATGACTTCCAAACTTTGATTAAACCTTTTGTTCACTTAGGTTGCAGCATGGAAGCTAAAATATTCTTTTCAGCCCTGATATCCAGACTGTGAATGCAGCTCTACTCACAAAACCAAACTTTGTGCTAAGAAATGTAATTTCTCTTTTTCATCCCCCTCTCTCTCTTCTCTGCTCCTCCCTGGCTGAACAGAGTGCAAGTTTCAGTGCACCAATGGGAATTGTTTGCGCCTGGGCTCGCTGATCTGCAACCAGTTAAATAACTGTGGGGACAACAGCGACGAGGAGAACTGCCCCGTGGTCACCCAGCACCCTCCACCGGGCATCTTCAACTGTGAGTGCCGCAGGATGATGCTGTACCTCTCTGCCTCTCCATTCAACAACACATTCCTTCCTCCATCCTCATTCTTCTCTCTCTACCTTTTCTTTCTCCCTGAGGTCCCTTTGTGGACCCTCAGTGAGCAGATGTGATGTGGATGCTGAGTAATGCACACCCACGGCTGTCAGACTGAATTGAATTTCCAGTTAAGCCTAAATGACATCAGAATCTATGTGTCCATGGGGGTCTTTGTGTTGCACATTTCACACAGGCTGTTGATGCAAATTTATGACCACACTGACACCGTATATGACTGTACAACAAATATGTGCAAATGTGTATAAACAAAATTGTATGCATGTGTGCTGTCCTTGCTTGTGTTTGTTTTGAAGTAGATGCCCATGCCTGCTGTAGTAGGTGTGTTCATGCCACAAAACCTCTTACGGAGGGGTAGGTGGTTATGGTATAAGTGCCAGAGATGGCGGTTTGCATCTCATAGTCTGGTTTTTAAATCAGGGCCATAATCTTTCTGTAATTTACTTTGAGTTGCCTACTTTGTATGGTTTTTGCAACAGCCAGAGGGGTTGTTTGGAAGCCACTGACAAATGACCAGTGACCAATAGCTTTACAGGTATGCATTGGATTATATGATACTTTGTGCCATGTAGTCTGCATTTTGTGCACTTTGTATTTATGAATTTTCTACCCTGTAGAAATAACCTTATCTTGCAATAGTTTGTCACTCATTGTACCTGTATGCATCTTTCCAAAATTGTGGTTCCAAGATATCTGTGAATAATGTCACTAAATAGGATGGGATAAACAACACAGTCCTCATTCTTCTCTCTCTACCTTGCCTTTCCTCTCAGCTGGTTCCTCTTCTGTTTTTCCTCGAGGTCTTTTTGTCAGCCCCCAGTGAGCATATTTGATGTAGATGCTGAGATCTGCTTTGGGCACAGGTACTCTAACCAAGCTAGGACCACGCCCTCAGTAATGAATGAATGGAAACCATGTTTGGCGTACTGCTGTTCGGGGGAAGGCTTCAGAGCTCCGTGCTGCTCCTGGGCACTGGCAGACCCCCCTACATGAAATGGAGATAGAGTGGCAAGAATGACTGAAATACTGTAGGGGGTTACGAAAAGTGGAAGCAGATGAGTGTCTTTCTTAGGTGGTTTAAATGTGGTTGGCAGAGGAAGGGGTGTGCGCTTTCGGGTGTGGTCCTGTTCCTGAACCTCAGATTAAAATCTCCAGTATGAAGTACAATAAGTTTATTTGTCAATCACTTTACACCCATCTGATTAAAGTTCCATGGAATCTGAGAGTAATATTGCTGAGTAGCATCGATTAAACACACAACTGTGAACCCCTGTGGGTAAAGTACAGGATTTTTCATATCCATCTAACACATCATTCCTAAAAGCTCTTCTCTTTCCATTTGTGTTCAGTTTTTGTTTAAATCTGTTTGCTGCTTTCATAAATACCCCACCGACCACCTCCTCTGCCTCCAACTGAGCAGGACCGTCCAGGGAATGAGATGAGAGTGTTCCCTCGACTCATCACGATCACGATCAATGGAAATGGAGAGAGAGAGGGAGAGAGAGAGAGAGAGAGAGAGAGAGGGTGAAGGACACCAGTGGCTGTCTGCCAGGCCGCTTTGATGTGCTGCAGCATTCTCTTTCAACAACTTTTAGGAGGAGTGGGAAAACTTTTTACAGCAGCACTTTCATCCTTGGCTCGGTGTGTGTGTCTCTGGCGAGTCCCTTACTTTCCCCTCCTTCTCTTCATCTCATCCCTCTCTCCCTCATTCATCTCCCCCACCTTCCCTACCTCAAATGTACTTCACCTCTCAAACCTCCCCCAACCTTGTTGTTTTGAAACTTTACCTTACTTGTTCCTCTTTCTGTCTACCCTTCCTGTCCTCGTCAAGGCAGGTGGGGGCGACTGTATGTGTGTGTGTGTGTGTGTGTGTGTGTGAGGGGGACTCATTTCCAGTGGATAGAATCCTGAGCCGGGTACTTAAAATATTTAGCTGTCTAGAGCGAATGTTAATGTAAGTGTCTGCGGCCAGCATTATGCGAAAGCTGTACAATGATTGCAATTTTCTGAGTTGGTGCTCATTTCTGTGAGAAAGGGAAGGGTGAAGGGAGGGGAGGAAAGAGGGGAAAAAAGAAAAGATAGGGAGATTTTGCCAAAAAAGAGTGGCAGGGGATTGAACAGAGTGCAGACAGACTCAGGAAGAGGAAAGCCAAGGAGGAGCTGAAAATAAGACAGGGGCCAGATAGAGACATGAAAGAGAGAGAAAAAGAAACATGGGTTGAGGAGTAGAAAGGAGAGGAACAAAGTTGGAGACAGAACATAGAAGGGACATAGAAAATGTTTCTGTGGTAATGGAGTTTGCCATCTTGTTGTAGCCGCTGGCTGTTGCCGTGGCGGTGGCAGACAGATGGATCATGAATACTGTCTAGACACACTGCAGCCTGATGCCCTGTGCCTCACTCTCTGCACCACTTCCTCTCCTCGCATGTACTTCACAACTGCCAGTTGAAGTTTAGCATAACATTAGAGGCATAAAATTAACCTGGAGAGACTTCAGGTGATTATGCTCTATTTTATTCTAAGAGTTAAATTTCATTAAACATGCTATTGAATAGCATGTAATGCTCATCTGACAAGACACTGATTTGTTTGAGCTTTTCCATGGCAGACATTTTAACTCATCACAGCTTGGAAAACACAGGTGTAACTAGAAACATTAGCATTAGCCAGCCAGCATATGCACAATACCACAACCCCAGAAATGGTGTCCCTCAAATCAAGGTAACCATTGTTAATGTTACTGACTACACCCTGCTTTCTCTGCATTGACTGGTACAATATCTGCTATGGAAAAGATCTTTGTTGATTCAAGTGGAATCATAGTTAGTATCATCCAAGGCATTATCCGACCATTAAAGCTTGCTTGAAAATAAGAACAAATACATTCTGAAAGGAAAACTTAAATTACAAGACAGTGCTGAGTTTAATACACTTAGGAGATTTGCTGATGCAGCCTTGATTAGTCAGGTATGACCAGTAGATTATGGTGGATAACAGGGCTCATAATAGCAAACATACATTAAATATTACAACAAACATTATTGAGAATCACTTGAACTCCTTAACTGTGATTCCTCACTGATTTTCTCCAATTATACTTGCAGTCTTCGGACCCAACTGATGTAACTTCTTCTTTTTTCGGCTGCTCCCGTTAGGGGTCGCCACAGTGAATCATCTGTTTCCACCTAACTCTATCGTCAGCATCCTCTACTCTCACACCAATTAACTTCATGTCCTCTTTCAGCACATCCAAATACACTATATTGCCAAAAGTATTCACTTGTCTGCCTTCACATGCAAATGAACTTGAGTAGCAACCGATTCTTAATCCACAGGGTTTAATTTAATGTTGGCTCACCCTTTGCAGTTATAACAGTTTCAACTCTTCTGCGAAGGCTGTCCACAAGGTTTAGGAGTGTGTTAATGGGAATTTTTGACCATTCTTCCAGAAGCACATTTGTAAGGTCAGACACTGATGTTGGACGAGAAGGCCTGGATCGCAGTCTCCGCTCTAATTCATCCCAAAGGTGTTCTATCAGGTTGAGGTCAGGACTCTGTGCAGGCCAGTCAAGTTCTTCCACACCAAACTCACTCATCCATGTCTTTATGGAACTGGCTTTGTGCACTGGTGCGCAGTCATGTTGGAACAGGAACGGGCCTTCCCCAAACTATTCCTCAAAGTTGTGAGCATGAAATTGTCCAAAATGTCTTGGTATGCTGAGGCATTAAGAGTTCCTTTCACTGGAACTAAGGGGCCAAGCCCAGCTCCTGAAAAACAACCCCACATCATAATCCCCCCACCACCAAACTTTACACTTGGCACAATGCAGTCAGACAAGT
>NW_018127961.1:1401698-1403200 GCF_001952655.1 Monopterus albus
GCTGGAGTTCACTGAGCTCCTGAGAGCGACCCATTCTTTCACAAATGTTTGTAGAAGTGGTCTGCATGCCTAGGTGCTTGATTATATACACCTGTAACCATGGAAGTGGTTGGAACACCTGAATTCAGTGATTTGGATGGGTGAGTGAATACTTTTGGCTATATAGCGTATCTCCTCTTTGGCCTTCCTCTCGACCTCTTGCCTGGCAGCTCCATCTACAACACCCTTCTACCAATATAACCACTATCCCTACTCTGCACATGTCCAAACCATCTCAATCTGGCCTCTCTGACCTTGAACCCATACAGTACAGAAGGATTTAACATTATCCCATAATTGTTGGTGATGTTCAGCAGTAGTATCGCAGTGTTCGAACACTTCATACAGACTTTATGGAATGCATTAATAGACTGTGTCGTCAGAAACTCTTATTGTTCAGCATACAATCAGAAGCTACAAATTCACTGCACACTTCTTTATTGAACTGTATTATGAATCAAAAACCATATAGATGTTCATCTCTGAGCTAAATAGACAAGCACGAATGTTACAGATACACTATACCAAAATCTTTGTACCATTGTTCATCATGAATCAGCCACAGTATGTCAAAATGTAAGTGAAACTGATTATCTAAGAGTTGTTGCTGCAGAGCACAGTATGGCACAAGATGGCACAGAACTTTAGTAAAATATAACTTCAAATTGGATGCTTCTTGGAAACTGTACCATGAACGGTGCATAAAATACATAACATAGCATGTCCTTAACATAAATCGGTAGAAAAATGTATGGTGGTGTAGTTGCTTCCACACAGCGTGTCCTGGAATGATTTAATAAATGTGAACATGCCTTCACAGTCACCACCTGAACTGTCCAAGTTAATGTGCATTTACATTGACTACTGTTATGTGAATAATAGGAGTTGGTAGTGTGGTTCTCCGGTGGGGTGCCATCAGTGACGTGCGGTCAGGGGAGGCAGGTGAGGCAGAGCCTCCCCTGTCAATCTTGAAAAGAAAAAAAAAGTTAACCATAAAATATAATAAATGTTAATATTTGTCGGCTGGTGTGTGTTGTAGGCCCTTTTGCCGTTCAAATCCGATGTTGAAGGAATTTTTTTTCAATAAAGAATAGTAGAATTTCTGTATGTCCCGTTCAAATACATGGAGGAGATTCACGATGAGGCAGTACTTTGCTGTGCCTCTCGGTGGATCGTGTAATCCTCACAAACTGTATGTGATGCCAACAGTGTGTCGCTGTCCCTCTATATATCACAAATAAAATGCTTTCAAACACTCTGATTATATGCTCTGCCTTGCCATAATCTGGATAATGTATAAAATGTAGTTCTGTAACGTGTTTAGGCTCGCAGATTAACCATAAAACCCAGTAAAAAAGTTACTCGGTGAGGCAAACAGTATGCCTGCCTCAAGGCAGAGGGCGCTAGTGAGCCCACAGATTGCTACCTACAATCTTCTTCGTGCTTGTTTATATTTCCTTTAC
>NW_018127961.1:1403703-1415736 GCF_001952655.1 Monopterus albus
TAGCTTCAAGCTAGAAAGAAAATGTCAAATTTTGGGCCCCTTCACACTATTATTTTGACCCTCTCCTGAATCCCTCTGTAATTCACACCCTGACTTTATAGCATTTTGCTTTTATTGATACACCAGCTTTTCCACTTCAGCCAAGGAGTGTATTCCATTACAGATCCAGGAGTGAATGCTACATGCTGATGTTTGACTTCACCCAGGCTTGTCTTGGCTGTCTTACCTTGTTAGGCTCCACTGAAGTGTGAAGAGGGAACAGGGAAGGAGAGCAGAGGATGGCTTGGATCGATGGTTAACTCTAGCTTAGCCATTGATGCCAGTCTAGTGTGAATGGCGCTTCAATGGCATCTAGTAAGACTTAAGGCTTGCTGATTGATTCTCTTTGTGTTGGAGATTCATAACTCTGTGAAGGCTCATTACTGACTGCTCCTGTATTTCAGACTCCCTGGGCTGTCATGTTCCACTGATAGCTGCACCACATTTTTCGATGCAATAAATTAGTTTTTTTTCTTATGAATGACTGCCAACTGCTGTGTTGGCAGTAAAGCACCCACCTTTCTGGTGGGAGGGAAGGTTTTGTTCATCTGTGTATGAATCCAGTGTCAGCACTTGTTTCTGCAGTAGTCATAGTAAGGTGATTTTGTCTGGTTTAAATTTTCATACATTCAAAGAGTGAAGAGAGTTTAACTCCAGCAGCTGCAGTAGGATTATATCACTTTTGATAGATAAAAAGGACGCAGACCCCATTTACAAATGAAAAGCTGAACTGTGAAGCACTAAAGCGCACGCTTGGTCAAATCACTACACTCGGGGATTTTGTCTCTACAGATTTATCTGGTCTGAGATGAGCATGTGATGAAGTAGTTACAGTACATACATTATACATTATATACATAAAGTTTGTCATTTGTCATTACTGCGTCAGCTTGCTGACACAGTGGCCTTTCTGTAACCTAGATGCTGATCCTACAATGCATTTTAGAATATCACATTTCAAAGCTTTTATCATAAGGTAAAACAAGAAGTAAACACACTGCAAGTCAACAATGTGTGATTTTTTTCTTCTTGTGGTCCCATTCCGCTCAAGTCATTTCACCACTTGATAGTGATGAGCTTCACAAATTGTCTTTGAGTTTAATAAAAGGATAGGATATAAGGCAGATTATTACTATTATAATTAGTACTTTAAAGCTGCATTAATTGTTCAAAATTAGCATTCATTTGTCAGTCAAGTTTCTCAAAAACTGACAAATGTCTGTCCAATATTCATGTTACTTTTAGCTCGGTTTTGCCCTCCACCAACTAGGGGTGTGCAATACTGACAGAGAATGATATCTACATAGTTTCTGGGATTTTCTCGATGACAATAAGCAGATGATATTTTGCATTCTTTAAACATGGTCTGATTAAGTCTTATTTTGTACTAGGTCTCTCTTGTTAATAGCATACTAATTGTTGCTTAATAGTGATATTAAACAACATTTAAGGAAAAAAGGTCATGTATTTACTTAAAACTGAAGCATTCAAATACAACACAAACAGTGACACTACTTTTGCAGAATGACTCTCTGCCAAAGTTTGCCGAGTGTTGGTACCTCGGCTGGTTTAGTTCTGTTGTGGACACCCTGCCTCCTGGAGGAGACTTATATATTCTTTATATTCTATGCCATGGTTAGTTCACAGATGGTGAAACAAGTGCTGAGTTGTCTTTAACAGCAACCGATTTCTTACGTAGTTTGTAGATTGCCGTCTTTTGAGTAACAGCCCTCTTTTCAAAGCCAGAATACCTCCATAGGAGTGAGGATGGCCCACATCTAGAAATTAAATATAAAAGCGTAGACAGCGAAGCTGGTGGTGTTTATATTTCACTTATTTTTAACTTCGCTAATGTGTTTTAGGCAGCTACAGTAGCTTACCTTGTGGTATGTTGTGTTGGACTCAGCCAGTCCTGCGTGTTCTTTTATGAAGAATGCTCAAAGACAAATCTGTCCTTTAAGATATTTATTACAATATTCAAGAAAAGCAATACAGAGCTCTGGGTTCCGTCTCTATCTGAAGCCCCTATCCACACTACAGAAGTATGGTTCACAGCCTCTGCCGGAAGCCGGAACCCCTAGTCTCCTCACCACAGAGAATTTATAATACAGTCATGAATATGTAAAATGTCGGTTGATCTGACGTCATCCGTGTTGTCCTTCATCCTCGTTCCTTGGTTGGTTTGTTGACCTCGTTCTGACCCCATATTTGGTGATCTTGTCGCCAGACAGATTTTGATCTGTGAAATTCTGAGAATAACATCGTGACCTTCTGAACCAGACATTACACACCTACGTACGTCTTTACAAACAGTTGTTGTCTGCAGATTTAGGAACAGCACCTCTGGCTCACGTCTCTTCTACTCTTGTGACCAGCAGCGTTGCTATGCAACCTGGCCTTGTTCCTGTTTGTGGTTTCCTGTCTGATTCTTACAGCCTACACATGTCTCCTATATTCTTAAAGACAAGTGAAATGGTTAAAACAAAAGGAAATTATAAAGCATATAATACTGAAATAATCATGTAGATATATTTGCTAATGCAGATTATAATGTCCATCATAGAAGGCCATGCATTTCATATAATGTTGATAAATGTTGATAATCTAAAGCCAAAACAATACGACCTTATACCCACTCACAACTCTTCTTGCAGACAATCCAGTCATCTCAGTCTGCATCTGCGCAACTTCCTGTTGTTCTGAGTCTGCACTTAAACATCTACTCACACACAACATTTCTAGTGCACAGGTCAAGCCATTATCAAGGTCAAGCAGATTAAACAATCTTTTAAACAGTTTTGCAAATACATAACACAGCACTGTATTATTTTATCAAGAATTTCTTTCTACAGTTGCCATGTACACGTGCACTCTCATTACACAAGGGAAGTGGGCTATTCTACAAGGCTACATGATGCAGGGAATGTGTGGACTCTCAAAGCATGGCTTTTATTGTTTTTTTGTGCAGTGACATACTCAATAATGTCAGCTCACGCATTGTTAAAACAACAATTACGATATTATCAGAGGCGATATATCGCACACCTCAACCACCACTGCCTGATGGAAGCATGGCTCTTTAGCTGCTCCACTGTGTTGACCAGCGAGTTGCGAACATCATCTGTCTTTATGTGGTGCTGGGTAGGTAGTGTGCACTGGGTTTGTCAAAGCCTTGTTGCTAAAATTAGACCCTGTTGTGTCTGAAAATCAGGTTGATACGAGTTTATGGACCCTAAAACCAAAAACATTGCCTGAAAGAGGTTTGAAGTGCGAGGCTGCAACGTGAGTGGTAATTCTCTATAAATTCATCATTATGAGTGACCCCTTTCACATTACACACATTCTTAATTTAGAAATATTGATTAGTGGAGCTTTAAAGTATGGCCTTTTCCCCCTCTGCCACTTTCACATAGATGTTACACCTTAAAGCACCAAACTCTCTAATGGCCACTATTCAGTTCATGAAACCACAGTGTAGTTACATCAGCAGTAAAGAGCCGCTCCCCCTCAAAGCCCTGCTTACTGATTTCTGTAGTTTCACTGAGCAGTTTAGAGTGTCTCTGTTTTATGCATCGTCATTAAAGTTTCTGTTAAATGCTTTTTTTTTTGCCCGCCTTTGTGTGTTTTACGTTTTTCAGAAGCTGGAGTGATGTTGTCCTTTATACAGCTGTTGTATCCAGACACCCACCTACTGTAAACTGGATGTCTCAGCCTGGAGCGGGCTTGGCTGCATGGTACTACAGTATAGGCTGTGAATGAAGTGGAAACTATTCAAATATTATTAACCATTATTAGATCCAACTCAGTGGCCGTGGACTCACTTGAACCATATTATCTTGATTTCCGCTCTTGTCTGTGCCTAAAACCATCTGAAAGGCATTTGTCTTCTGTCTTTTATGCTTCTTCCTTACCTGAAGTGTTCCAACTGTCTCTGTCTTCTGGCCTCCCTTCTCTTTTCTTTTTATCTGTTTTTCCATCTTCCCTTTCCTCCTTTTTCTCTCATCTACTTCTTACTTTCCTATCCCCTCTGCCTCATTTGCTTGCCTTTTTATCCTTCTTTTCATCAGGGGCCAGTTTCAGAACAATGTTTTAGACTGATCTATAGTGTTTGTCTAAATTTTAAAATAAAGACTGACATTTTAAGCCTAAAAAGTTTGCCATCTTCCTCCCGGGATCACTTATAACTAAGACAAATTAGAAAACCCTGAATAAATGAACAAACCTGAATAAACATAAACCAAATTGAACATCTAGTGTATGGGAGATGTTGGACCGACATGTTAGACAGCGTCTCCACCACCATCATCAGAACAGTGAGGCAGTATCTTTTAGATGAGTGGTGTTCATCCCTCCAGTAGAGCTCAGAGACTGTTTTGGTGGCACATGGTGGCCCCACACCTTATTGAAACACTGTATGTTGGAGATTACTTTAATTTGGGGCCTGTCTATATGTTGCCATGGTAACAACCAATGATACCTGCCGACCAGCAGCACTGAGTGACAAAAATGAGGAAATCATAGTACATCATTTAATGCTGAGCTAATAGTGAGAAGGTAACATGTTTGTAAAGGGCTTTTTGTTGTATTGTCACATTTGTTGAGAATTTTCTTTCCAGTAAAATATCCTTGTCCCTGTTATGTGCATAGATTTTCTGCTGGACTAGAGTGAACACAGTGGTTTGATGTGATTGTTTGATCAGCCATCTTTTAGTTTGACAAAGAATTCATACCAGAAATCATAAAACATTTCTCTTACTTATTAAGATAGCCTGGAGCTAAATAGCTTGGTGCAATCTCTTGAAAGTTTGATTATTCGTTAGATCTACTGTAAGCCAAAGTCTTTGTGAAGCCAGCCCCGGTTTTAACCCCAAAGTCCATGTTGAGTGACCTGCTGTATAATTATGGTGTCAACACGGTGGAGTCTCACTCTGTGCAGCTGTTGTCATTGCCAGGACTTGATCTCCACTGCAACGTAGAGGTCAATTAGGCAGCAAATGGATGTAGCTGCAGGATGCTGCTAATTGAATGGTGCTGTTGGATTAAGGCATTGATGGCAGGGGGGTGGATGATGAGTTTTTCATTGCTGTGGTTAGACAATGCTGATCTCCATACCACTGACATGTCTGGGCAATGGTTGTTGTATATGTATAGTACCTGTATGGTCTGGGGGTCTATGGAAGTCCACCAAAAAGTTTCAGCTTTTCAGTTCTTTCACTTTCTAATAAAGGGTGGGTTAACTTAAAAAAACTGTCATGTGACTTTCAGTACAAAACAAATTTTATATCCCTCAATTTTCAAAATTAGTATTTGTATATTCACATACATATGTTAATATTTTTTGCATATCTTAGTACTGTACATGTGGATAAATCTAATTACGAACTCAATCCCCCCAAAAAACCTTTTATTAACAACAAATATCATTTTCAAAAATCGCTCCATGTCTCTTTCCTCATTTTATCATTAATGGTTTACAGTGGCCAAATCTAAGACCTTTACTGGAGCATCTACAGTTACCAATATACAGTATATACTCAGCTGCCAGTTTATTAGGTACACCAAGCTAAAACTAAGTCAGCCTAATCTAGCAGTCCTGTAATGAATCCCCCTTCAGGAAGGTGACAATGTTCCGCTTTTGCTCAAACTGCTAATGTTGATTCAACCGTATATTTTGGGGGCTGGAGTTTCTGCTGCTGTTGAACTGTACTGCAGTGTACTATGCTGACAGGAGTTTCTGTTAGTTAGCCTAGTGTCATAAATATAAATGGGGTCGACAAAATGATATAGATTTTTGTCAGCACACACCACAGTTCAACAACAACACAAACTCCAATCTCCAAAATGATTATACAGTTGAATTAACTTATCTCCAAAACAAAAACTGAACATTATCACCTTCATGAAAAAGGATTTATTGCAGGGCTGCTGTATTAGACTGCATTCATTTTAGCTTGGCATACCTAATGAACTCCCTGCAGAGTATATAGTGAAATGTGTCACAGGTTGGATGAGCATTCCTGTGGAAGCCCAGTATTATGTGAACTGAAATGTCTTGACCTGTCTTTAGGCCCTGCTGTGGTTAACAGGGCATGCAGTCATAAATCTACTGAGACCTCTGAGAGAGAGAGGCTAGGAAATATTTGTGACCTGCAGTAGGTGTGTGCTTGGGTGCTGTTTTCTGCCCTACCAGTGACCTACAGTATTGTATGAATCATGACAAGTGACCACCATCTGTATTCTCTGGTTTGTCAGAAAGAGGATGGAATCAAGGGTGGAGATGAGCAAGAAAATATAATTATTCACACATTATAGCACACATTCAGTCCAAAATCAGTAGCACACAGCAATAGAAACATGACGATCTATAACTACAAGCATGTGTCCACATTCATACATGTAGGTTACCCTTACCAGAATGAGGATTAAAAATGAGTAAAATGTTATCCTTAGCATGGAAACTGGTTATTGCATGTGACAGGAAATGATAGAAGAAAGTACTGGTTTGCCTGTAATCAAGATTTCCAGAATGCAATGGTCACAACAATCTATTCAATCTGAGTGTTTTTCACGGTTTTGTCTCTGTTCATTGTTGTGACACTGTTAAATGTATATGATTTGACTATATAGTGATGGTTATGTTTATGATTATTAACACTGTTTAAATCAACAATAACTAAGTGTCCTAGCACCGCGAAACAAAGTGTACCCTGGTGTGATATAGTAGAAAGTAGCTTTGAAGTAAACTGTCCTGCTGATTCCTGGTTCAGTGTTATTGACCTGCCACAAATCAAAGTGCCTCTTGGCTCAGTATTTCTGCACTGCCACTCCAATCACACTGAGTCATGGGTCACTGGTCTTGGTCACATTAGAGTCCCCAAGATTACTGTATGAAAACATGGTATCTTGAAAACTATATATTCATAAAATGTGGTATACATATTTGGTTTATATATTACTGAATGTTCCCAGATGTCTCACTGTGACCCCACAGTCTATCTCCGGTAGAATTATCAGCCTAAATGCTTTTCTGCACAGCAGACAGGATTTTCTCCAGTGAAGTCACATCATCAAAGCTGCCACTACATTTTTAGCAAAAGTCTGCATATTTTCTCTAGAGAACTGCAAACTTTTTGTTTGTTAATTAATATAAGTTAATTATTACAGGGAGTTTCTAGTTTTGCTTCATAAATGCAATAATATTAGCAGTACTGGCATTAGTTGTACTCAGCCTATACATAGTGAAAGGATACAGTATGTCTATTTGTATGCAGACAGGAGTTTCAGTGTTTCCTGATGTCATTACAACATGTGAACTGCCAGTGGTAGATGATTTTTCTATTTGGGTATAGGCCTGTGTATTTGGAGTGTTGTAATGTTGTCTTGGGAATTCACAGTGCCAACAGTTTCCCCCTCAAATTCATTTAACGGGTTGCTTCATTTAAAGAAATAAACTAGACAACACTCAGAGAGTGCAAACATTCGCCAAGGAAGATCACAGTCCCCATAATGGCATTACACCTAAAAGCCATATTCCAATGATAGTCTGACCACCATAATACGGTTCCCTGACCATGAATACCCACCCCTACCATTTGGAATCACATTGATATCATTATTAGCTTGAAAGTCATTCAAGAAAAACTATATATATTTCACTAATGGCTATTTTCTTCAGGATCTAACTCAGTAACTTTTGAAGATATGGATTGTTCCATCCCTAGCTCTGCAGGAAATGTCATTATATCCATTCATAACTTTTTGAGTTATGCTGTGAACAAATAAACCAGCAAACAACAGTAAAAACATGACGGCCTTGGCAGAGGTAATGATTTATCTGGTGTAGTATCTGTATGATAAGGAATATGGTCAGACATTTCACAAACCTGTGCAGACACAAACAGTTAGTAGGGTTTTCAATGTGTGGTGGCATAAAGGGGAACTGCAGGTTGCATTTTATGAACCTGGTGCAGAGTTAGTAAAGAATCTTTAGAAAATTCCTGGATCTCTGTGATAATCCCGATCATCACCAAAATCGAATGGATTGTTCCGTCTGCCATATCCCACCTCTCCAGAAAATGTCATTTGAGTTATGCTGTGAACTAACAATCCAAGAAACACCAGCAAAAACATACTTCTGCCATGGTGGAGGTAATAATAATAAAATAAATAAGGACAAGGATTCCAGCGCCTCACAGATCCTAACAATGAAACCCCTGCATGCACGTCATATTAGGATCAGATATAATGGATTGTCAGATCGCCCTACTTTATTGTGTGCTACACTGAGCCAGGGAACTGGAATTACATTCAGATAAACTGATGATCAATCAGGTGCAAGTCATATAAATACACTGATGGACTGAACAAGTATTCTTCGTTTTCGCTATTTTGCAGAGTCCTAATTTCATGAAAGAAAACTCGGTGTGTGTGTGTGGGAGAGAAAGGGGGCCTTTCCAGCTCATTAAAATTCAAATTAGTGAAGTTGTCCAGTTGTTGTCCTCTCTAAACCAAACCACATTCTGTTCTCTCTGCTCTCTGTGGAGCAGCCTGGTTTCCATGTGCTTAAAGGATTGACTCTGAACAGTCACAACAGGAGAAACATTGGGTAAAGCACTGGATAAACATAATCATCAGGGCCTCCCTCTTTCTTTCACTTGCCTCATTCTTTCTTTATGCAGTTGCTTTCATCTGTCCTTTAGTTTCTTTCTTTGTCCTTCCCTATCTTCTTTAAACAGCAGCTGTTTTTGAAGCCAATTTAATGTTTTTTTCTAGTAGTGCGGGGGTCAGAGATGAGTGGTACCTGGCTGTAAGTCTGCTGGGCTAATTAAAGCTGACAGCAGCTGCAGATGCTTAAGACCACGACTGCCATAGCTCTTGTCACAGCACTATTTAATAGCGACAACTTGAACTCCTGTCCTTGCCAGTGGTCCACTCTCAAGGTAAAGTGCCTGTTGAGTCAGAAAGCAGAACCAGAGGTGAATGCAATGATTGTTGGGGCTCTTTAGGATGTTCATGAGGATTTAACATTTGTGGTTGTTTATTTTACTTTGTGAAAGACCGGTCAGTGTTGGAGGGAGTCTCTGAGGAACTGTGTGCACTTCAAATTATCTTGAAAATGATTCACACTGCTTTCCAAGAAAAAATCAGCTTACAGTATTATTGCCTCAATTTTGTACATTGTTAAGGTTATTCGAGGATTTTAAGAGTTTCATACATTTTAATTGTTGTCATTTTTTTCTAAGGAAACTCAATAGTGTTTAGATGGTTTTGGCATAAAAACAGCATTATTCATGAAGATGAATACTGCACAGCCTGGGAACACAGCTGTATACTGTTTTCTTTGACTCTGAAGGTGAAGTCATCAGGATTATCTCAGACTGGGCCTGTGACTTGAAATTTTTACCAGAAACCTGGATTTCAAAATTTGGGCATTTAACAGACAGAAGACACTATTGACTGACATATTTGGGAACTGTAGGATCTAGTGTTTTGGAGCTTTTTGCTGTACCAGGGAGCAAAAATCCTTATATGTCAGCCTCAGCTGGCTTGTTGACAATTTGTTTTTAAACTTGAATTTAAGTCCCCCACTTTTATGGAGGGAAAGCTCAATTGAAATCTAAGCTACATCAATAGAATGCCCTTTTAGAATTTGTTTATTGTTCATCATCAAAACTTGTGTCACAGTGATGTCCATACATAAATGTAATCAAGCAATGTGAGCTTGAGCTTTCCAATTTGCATGAAAATACACTTTTTTTTTGCTGCACTTGCATGTCCTCCCTGTGCAAGTGCTCCAGTTTCATCCCGCAGTTCAAAAACATGCTGGTTAGATTAAATGGCAACTTTAAATTGCCTGTGACTGGGAATAGTCGGGTGTTTCAATATGTCAGCCATGTGATAGACTGGCGACCTGTCCAGGGCGAACCCCTTGGCTCCAGTCCCCCGGCGACCCTTAAGGATAAGTGTGTATAGCAAATGGATGGAATGGAGCGGAATGGATGGAATGGTATTGTCCCTCATAATGTCATACTGCTTTTGAAGCTCTGAATACAAACATGAGTAATGGGCAGCAAACAATGAACTGTGTGTGATTTTTCATGTCATGCCACCCAGGACATCTTCAGCAGATTGGTGCTGGGTTTTTGGATCCTCCTACATGTATAGCATCATGTGGTGATATGCTTTGACTGATTGACATCTTCTGGAGCTGTAGCCTTACTGGAGCCATGGCCCCCTTTCCCCCTCCTGTTTTCTATTTGCCATGTATATGTGCAGCTCTGGGTTTGGAGGATATTATAGGACAATGTTTTTATGTTGTTGTGGATGTGTGGGTATCAGCGAAGGTGAAAATGAAAATTAGAAAATGAGAAAATGTTTGAGTTGCAGTTGAAGCTGAAATTGTTGCCCACCGGCACAAATGAAGGATAAGAGCACAGTCACTGTTACACTTATTTAGGAGAACTCTGCCTCATAACCCCACAGGTCTTCTCTTTACTGCAGGCTTACTATAGTGCTGATTATGGTTTTTTTGTTTTTTGTTTTGTTCTTTTGCTTCCATGGTTGGGAATTCAAATATTTTTTTTTAGAAGAATCAGAAGACTTTATTGTCATTGTACATATGTGTGGGACGAAATTATCGGTTGCTAATCAAGTGGTGTATTCACCATAAAAACACACAACAGAGGACATAAAGGATAAAAAGGATAAAATGATGACATAAAAAAGGTAGACTGTCATCCAGGTTATAGTATGCTGAGAAATCTTTGAAGAAGGCATCTGGATGTAGTTTTAAGTAGAAGACATTTCACCTCTCATCCAAGAGGCTTCATCAGTTCTGTTTGACTGGTGGTGAGCAGGAGATATTTTTGCCCCTGGGTGGTGTTTCAGTCCTTTGGTGCCCAACAATGTCCTCTAATGACTGAGTCATTAGGGTCTGGCATCGGTGAGAGTCATTACCTGTCTTTCAACCCTCATGTGTAGACCGATGCCTATTGTCCTGGTGTGAACTGGGGAAGAAATGTTTGGGTAGAGATTTGTTGTAGATGGATGACAAGTTGTCTCTGAGCCCACCACCCCTATTTAGAGAGGGGTGTTCTCACGTCCCCCAGAGATAAGCATGACCACAGTTGTGTCAACAGCAAACTTGGTGATGTTATTGGACAGGTGAACTGGCTTGCAATCATAGAGTACGTGTACAGAGAGTAGAGATAGGGAAGGAGAGGCCTAAGCCCAGCAGTTTCTCAGTGAGAGTGCCCAGAGTGATTGTGGAAGGATCAAACATGTAAAAAAGGTTTCCAGCACCTTACTGAATCCATGCCTCGAAAAGAAACTCATGTAAAGGTGATACAGGATTTACAAACAAACAAACAAAAGTACCCAAGCTGAAGTCAATGAAGAGCATTCTCACGTAGCTCTTTTGATGTTCCAAGTGTCTCAGCGCAGTGTGGACTGTGATGGCTATTGCATCCTCAGTTTGCCTGTTGGTTCTGTAGGCAAACTGAAGTGGGTCAGAGGAAGGTGGGAAGCTGGCCTTGATGTGCTATAAGACCAATTACTTGAAGTACTTCATTATTAGTGGTGTCAGTGCAACTGGTCTGTAGTCATTCAGGTCCTCCGAGTCTGGCTTTTTCGGGACCGGGATGATGGTTGCTGACTTTAAGCAGGGTGGTACAACAACTAGTGCCAAGGAGATGTTAAAGATGTGTGTGAAGACCCCAGCAAGCTGGTCCGCACAAGCCTGGAGTACTTTACTAGGTACTCCATCTGGACCTGCAGCCTTTCTCAGATTCACTGACCTCAGAGCACACCTCACATTGTGTTCCTTCAGAATCAGAATCAGAATCAAATCAGTTTTACTGGCCAGGTGTGATGGACACACGAGGAATTTGACTCAGGTACATCGGCTCTCAATGTGCAAACAGTAAACCAGCATAAGGCTGTGTAATATAACAAAATAGCAGTATTAACATCAACAAACAGTGCAAACAATGCAGA
>NW_018127961.1:1416047-1422610 GCF_001952655.1 Monopterus albus
AACAGGACAAGAACAGACTCGATGGTTCCTCTGTAGAACTATATCAGCAGCTCCTGGGGCAGGTTGAACTTCTTGAGCTGGCACAGGAAGTACATCCTCTACTGTGCCTTCTTGGTGATGGTCCTGATGTTGGATGTCCACTTCAGGTCCTGGGAGATAGTGGAGCCCAGGAACTTGTAGGACTTTACTGCTGGTACAGTGCTGCCAAGTATGGTGAGGGGAGGTAAGGTGGGGGGGTTCTTCCTGAAGTCCAGTTCAGGTTGAGTATGTTGATGTTTCTGTTGGGTGGAGGAGTTCAGACTGTTGTGGTTGTCCCCTTGACCTCAAACCAGGCAAAGAAGCGGTTTAGCTCCTCCTTAGATGGTCTGGCTGTCCCAGGTGAGGCAGAGCAACAGCCCTGTAGTCACACTGGATGTTTGAGTAGGCATGATCCAGGGTATTATCCCCTCTTGTCGCACAGTTCACATGCTGATAAAAAGTTGGAAATACAGATTTTAATTGCTTGATTGAGGTCCCCTGCTATAATATGTACACGATTCTGCTGTTTATTTACAATGACCAGTAAGTGGCTGAGGGCAATGCTAACTTTAGCATCAGGAGGGATGTAAACAGCAATGACAATGACAACACTTAGCTCGCGGAGTAAATAGAAAGTTCTACACCAGGGCTGCCCAATAGGTCGATCGTGATTGACTGGTCGATCACAAAGGTAGTGTCGGTAGATCTCGGGTCAATATAATCAGCTTAGTTAATGCTTTCAAATGAAAAATGCAACATTTTGGGGAACTTCCAAAACCTCGCATCAGAGCTGGAGATGCAACGGAAAGCATGTACACAACTTGACATTGCGCACTACACAAAGCAGATTGACAATTGTTGGTCAGCGTTTCGCTTTCAAGACTTTGCCTCACTCGAGCCAGTCTCTACATTTATGTGCTACCCATTTAGGGAAGATATTGAGGTTGATTCACTCGCATCAAAAATTGCAACGCTGTTTCACCTGAACTGGTCTGGAGTGGAGGATGAGATATTGACACTACAGACTGACATTCAGCTGAAGTCCAGGGCTAATGGACTGTTTTGGAACTTACAGAGGAAAAGTACCCAAACATGAGGAAATGTGTCATTGACTGCATTATTTGGCTCTACTTATTTATGTGAGTCAGCATTTTCTCACACGAATATTATTAAGTCCAAATACCGCTCCACTATGACTGATGACCATTTGGAAGTCTGCTGGAGGCTGGCTACCAGCAGCTACTGTCCTGACTATGCAGCCCTGGCTGATTCCATTCCGTGCAAGTCATCAGCGTAAACTAATGACCAAAAAAGTACTGAACTGTAGTGTGTCTTAAGGTTCATGCAGTTATGTAAGGTGCACCAACATATAGTGTTTACATAAGGTATACTCCGTATATAAATAAATATATGTTTAGTATTTTAACTGTAGGCGGATCAATTTGACTTGGACATTTGAAAAGTAGCTCACAAGACGAAAAAGTATGGGCACCCCTGGTCTACACAACACTGAGAGGGCTTTGAGATCAGGGCTGCAGTGTCTGGCCACAATCCTGCTGTTTGTACACCAGACATCGTGAATGTAAATACAGAGCCCCTCTCCTTTGCTCTTACCCATTTCACTGCTCCTGTCCTGCCGGTAGCTAGTGCGGGCAGTTAGTTGCAACGCGGTGTCGGGGATGAGTGGTTGTAGCCAGCTTTCGGTTATAATCATTACACAACAGGTCTGGATGAAGTTCAAAGTAATCTATAGCTCCAGTTCATTCATTTTGTTCAAAATGGATCTTGCATTTGTGAGGAAGATGCTTGGAAGCAGGGGCCTGTGTGGTAACTTCTTTAGCCTAGCCTGTACGCCGGCCCGGCATCTCATCCTTCTCTGTCTCCGCCACGTGCTAGGTCCGCCAACAAATCCATTGCAACTCAGCCGGTCTAGCAATGTCCTCTGGGATCTTGTGAGCCCTCTGGTAGTCACTTGAAATGCTCTTGTCGGCTATACACATGATCTGCTAGACACAAGTCTAAAGACACAGACAAAAAGAAATAGAAAATACGCCAGACTTCGGATATGAGATGAAAGACTAGTCTCCTGCAGCAGCTGCTGCAGTCTGTCTGGCATGTGTAGACACATACAGCATACACTGCTCTTCAGTGTTTTCCTTTCAGCATAGTTTACATTCCAGCGTAGATGTAAGATGGACGATTTTGTCTCCAGCTACCAGTGTAGGAAAACAAAATGTGTTGCAATGTTTCTGTCCAGCTGGCCCCTCCTGAGTTGTTAGTATGCATAACAGGCACACTCCGGTGAACAGGTTGAGGTTGGAGGTCAAGGGTGAGTGGAGCTAATGCTTTCATGCTCTTGATTCAGCTCCTCTCGGGTGTAATACCCTCCTGTCAATTTGTTTGAGCTGCGGATTTACATAATGAATTTATATTAGCCAGTGTTCTCCACACACACACACACACACCACTTGCCTCTCCCTTTAGTTCCCCTCTCTCTTTCTTAGTGTTGCAATTACTACCCTTGCACTCTCCCTCTCTCTGTCTCTCCACTCCCACCCATTCTCTCCACCTCCCCTCATCCTCCTCTCATCAAGTTTACCAAGTGCTCAGAAAGCAGAGTGTTTAAATGCAAACAAGCTTCATTTCCAAACTGACGCCACAGCCCAAGTATGCCTCACATACAACAGAGCGAGCCCCGCTGAGAGGCTCCGACAAGAGATGGATGGATGGAGATGATGGAGAGAGAGAGAGATAGATAGAGAGAGAGAGCTGGAAATGAAGAGAGGAGCGGGGATTCTTGGAAGGAATTGGTGAGCATAAAATAGGATGCAGAGCAGCAGGGCAGCGGAGCTCGTAGGTGTCAGGATTGGTATTCCTGCCAGAGAGGAGGTGATGAACAAGCCACTGTCTTGTTAGTCATAACATTCCTCTCACCACACAATGTTAATTTATTGATTTAGTTTTGTTGAATTAATTTATGCATTAGCATGTAGCAAAGTTCACTACCAGTGTAGTATTTTCTGTTTTTAGACTTGTCAAACTGTGTAAGGCTGTTATCACATAGATTATTTCATCATTGTGTAGTCCTTCTTTGTGGTTTGTATTTCAGCTGTGTCGATTCCTGTTTTCCAGATGCCTAAATAAAAAGATGTTCAAAGAATTGCGAAGTCTCAAATAATAGCAGTAGCATGGAAGAAAAGCAACTGGTCACTAATAAGGATTGGGTAAAAAGCATTTATGGAATTTGGCACTTTACATCTGAGAAGGTTAAACAACTGTTCTTTTAGAGTTGAGAAACCAATCTCTTCATGGCATCCATTTAATAGCTGTCCTCAAGCTTTTGATCATAATGCCTGGCCTTCATCAGCAGATGGAATTTGTCCAGTTGTCAGAGAATTGAACATGCCCAGTTTTCTGTGCACTTAAAGGGCTCTCCATTCATGTTAGCGTCAAAGCAAAGATTCAACAGGTATTCAGAAACAACTGCTGAGAAAACAGTCTTCTTACGCCAGTTTACCATGTTCACCATTAATTTAGCATGTAACAGTTGCTTATTAGCACTAAATAGAAAGCACAGCTGCAGCTGATGTAATGTCATTAGCTCTGTAGATATTTGGCCATAAACCAAAGTAGTGGACAAACTGAAAGTTTTTCCAGGTGACAATTTAAAGGAGAAACCAACATACCGTTATTATGGTTTTGCGGATCATTTTTGGCACTAAACAGTGAAATTGTGTGTGTTCTTATTTACCAAGGAGTCCCAGTGGGATTTTGTGCTAAAAAAAAGCCAAAAAGCAGCATGTTGTGTCTCATGAAGTCTCATGAAATATGTATTTAAATGTGTTCCAGTTCATCACACAAAATAAGGGAAGACAGAATGGACATTTATACAAATACTACAAATACCCTCAGTGCCCGATTTGCCATCGCTGTGACAGAACTGCAGCTGAATTAACGTCAGGAGAAAGCAGGTGTAGATTTGTGGCACTGCTTTCAACAGTGCAGCTGTTGGTCATCTGAGATGTTGTCAGCATTAAGAACGCATGAGGAAGGCGATGGTGTTTTAAATTGCATCTCTCTTTTTGGGATGCCAGAGTTGAATGCGAGGGATTTTTTCAGGTTTTCAGGTGACACCATTATGAACAAAATGAAAGAAATTAGTCTGCAAAAGACTACATGATTACAGTTCAGATATACTGTATGTTTGTTGGTTTCAACTATCAACTAATATTAAAATTTGTTAGCAATAAACATATGCTTTTTTCTATGCTCCATCTGTGTTCACATGTGTGCAATACATGCACAAAGTCCTTATAAGCAGAAGCACATTAAACTGAAATATTGCAGTGCTGCAATATTTTGTGTTTAGTAAATATCCCCTACATTGTCCACATGCCACCAGTACAGCTTCAGTGCACCTTGGCATTGATTGTCTAAGTCTCTGAACTCTACTGGAGGGCGCTGGAAGAGACCACTCATTTATTTAGTTTCTTCCTTTTATTTCTTACCTGTATGTAAATGTAACAAAATTCATGACAGTACATCCAAGAGTTGTTGAGACATTTCACTGAAAACTATAAAAATCAGCCTCATACTAGAGCCATAGAGGATGAATCAGTGGCTCCCAAAAGTCAGTAGGATCATCCAGTTCAGTGTTGAGTGTGAATGTCTGTACCATATTTCTCAGTCATTGCTGAGATGTTTCAGTCTGGACCAAAGTGGTGGACTGGTTGATCACCACTCTCCTCTCTGCACTTTCACCTGACAGCAACAGAGGCCGTACACCACAGAGAGCTGCTCTAAAACTACGCTCGTCCTCCTCCTTTTCTTCCAGTTCCTTCGACTGCACAGTGTATACTATGTAATGATGAGTGCTCCCCTCCTCTCCTCATACTTAGTTTGATAGACTTGTCTATCCTCCTCCTCCTCCCTCAGTCTATTTGGGCCCAGTGTGTGTGCTAGGTAATGATGCAGCTGGGCCATTAAAAGCGGGGGGCTATTTGACAGCACCCCACACCTTTCATTCCCCCCTTACACAGACACACAGACACGCAGGGCATGAAAGGACCCAAATGAACCCCCACAGGAGTAAATGGAGTTTTTCTCTCTAGATGAGGATTGTGCATTTGTTTTGAGAAAAGGAGAGAGGGTGACGACAGAGCGAGCTGAAGTTAGGTCTCTCTCACTCTCTCTGGTAAACCACCGGCTGTCTTTCAGTCGCTCAGTCGCCCTCCCACTCTGTCTTTCAGAGGTGTTGTATGTATGCGTTTGAAGTCTGTCCATTTGTCTTAGGGGATTGTACGGCGCTTGTATTGACTATTGTGTATGTGAGTATGTGTATACGTGTGGTGGTGGGGGGAGAAATGAAGGTGTTAAAGGCTTTATGTGAATAGTCTTCATCCGTCAGCCGCGGAGGTCGACAGGGTGAGACTGAAAGTCCTGGGTGGTCCGGTGTTTTCATTTAAAACACCCACCATTCATACACACGTTTGTCTACTGTAAGACATGGGTGGGCGGTTGGGTGTGTACATGCACGCACACACACACACACACACACACACAGATCGGTGTAGGTGTGGCTCCAATTTAACTCTACAACCAGGATTACAGGCACACAGATAATTTTGCTGTACCTCAAAGTTGGGAGAAAGTTTTCTTGGGGGGGCGACAGTGGTGCGGTGAGTAAAGCAGTCGTGTCCCAACCAGAAGGTTGAAGATTCGCATCTCAGTGCCTGCAGTCCACATATCAAAGTGTCCTTGGGCAAGACACTGAACCCCCGAAGTTGCCTGTGATGGCAGCACATATGCACGCAGCAGCCTGGGGTCATGGGACACGCCGGACAGTCAGTAGTCAAATTAGATCAGGCTACAGGTTTTTCCTGAGGAAACTGGGTTACTCACACAGCACAATATAGATGGGAATAAGACAAATGCATGAGGCGACTGAAGAGTGAAAACACACAGTACAAAGATACACTTTCTTTTTCCAATTTCTATCACAGCAGTACTGTGTAATGTTCAGTCCATCCAGGTTACTGTCTGGATCTAGTGTGAAGAGGAGCTTCTAGTAGCTAGCACAGCATGACTGTTCATGGTGCATATTCAACACAATGTAAACAAATGGAGGCAAAAAAACTGTTACAGGTGTATCCTGCATGGTGTAAACCCCATGCCAACATTATGTACACTTTCATTTTACATAGGCCAAAGCATAATAGGATGTTTAGTACCAAAACTGTAATAATTACAAATGTAAAAAAGCAATAGGTATGGTTACCATATATACACTGTATTTAAAATACAGTGTGTACAGTGCGAATGTTTTAAGCACTTTAGGTGTTTAGATTCTTGTCCATCACCCAATCCCATCAGGGAGATGGGTAACTGGTCCCCTATTCATTCTGCACCATGATAACAACTCCAGAAATACTGCCAGAGTTATAAGGAGCTACTGTATATTCAGCAACAACCAAGGCCCTGGCTGGTGGTTCATCGTCGGCACACTGATTGCTCCGGGCCCTGGCGGGGACACTGTTGTCGGCACA
>NW_018127961.1:1423348-1428802 GCF_001952655.1 Monopterus albus
GCTGCCTAAATAGAAGTAAAAAACAGGTGCAAACAATAAGGAGCAGGTGAACTAATGATGATTAAATAAAAGGGCCAAAACTGAGGTGAAACAAAACAGGAAGTAATGTGAAAATAAAAGCCGGACAGGAAGCAGCGGGACTGAATCATGACATTCTCGCTTTACTTTTGGTGCCTAAAACTGCTCAGTATTGTACATATACAGTATGAGCTCACCTACAGTACTCTGTATATGATCATTTTGGATGCTGTAGTTGTGCTGCTGATGAACTCTGCTGCATTATACAGTACTGAAAGGTGTTTTGTCATTTAGCCTAGCCTCACTGATTCAATGAGGTACACAAAATAATGAAACCATCTCAGGATAACTCAGTACAATTCAACAGCAGCACAAACAGCAGCCTCTGAAATGACAGTTGAATTGACACGTCGCTAAAACAAAAACTTAACATTATCAC
Organism: Monopterus albus; assembly: GCF_001952655.1. NCBI lineage: Eukaryota > Metazoa > Chordata > Actinopteri > Synbranchiformes > Synbranchidae > Monopterus > Monopterus albus. The sequence continues at coordinate 1,423,806 of NW_018127961.1, forward strand.
CTTCATCAAAGAGGATTCACTACAGGACTGTTCCATTAGATTGGATTAGTTGTAGTGAGGTGTTCCTAATGAACTGAAAACTGAGTCTATATTTTTGTGTTTCTTTCTATACTCTCAGTAAAATAATTTCACTGTAGTGTCCTCCTAACATTGTTCACGTAAAAAGTGATGTAGGCATGACCTCCTTCTGTATGCCAACTCAGAAGTCAGCGTCACGTTGGTTCCCTCAGCAAAACGTAGATGGAATTTTTCCATAGGCTTTTGGATTATTGCAGAAAATAAGCTCTGTGATAAACAATGGTTTATGACACTTGCAGGTTTTCTTCTGCAAGATAATCTTCACAAGTGAACACCACTTTTTTGAGTTGAGGGTGAGGGCGAGGGAACCAGAAGTGCAAAAATGTTAACTCAGCTCTGGGTTAAATAAAATTGTGTTCACAGGGTTCGTTCAAAGAATACATCTAGATTCTTTTCTGTATGGCAGCTGTATGCCTGTATCTGTCATGATTCTATCTCTTCTGCTTTTATTCTGACACCACTTCTACTGTCCCACCTCAGCTACAGACTTTTTACTATAATCAGTAGTAATGATCTGCACCTGTTGACACCCCTTTATAGGCAGCTTCCTTCCACCAGGAAGTTGCTAGATTGTTCTAACTTCAGTTCAGACTTTCCAGCGTTTTCTCTTTGTGCCTGTTATTCCAGCTCTGACCCCAGATTGCCTTGTGACCACCGATTACTGCCTAACCCTCCTGATTTTGATTGTTTACCCTGCATTGACTTACGGACTTTCCTTTATGACCAATCTTTTGTGGATACCTTGGCTGTGAGAGTTTGCCGGTACTGACCCTGGACTGGTATTGACCTGAGTATGGTTCATGTTTAATCAGACTTCTGCATTGAATACAGATACTTGTGACCAGTAACCTCAGTAAAGAGACAGCGTTCTGCTCAACCTCGTCTGGCCTTGTAATTGAGTTCACCATCGACATTGTTGGCAGCTTTACTTGTCAATTCTGACAGTATCTGCAGATGTTCAGCTGCCATCAGCATACAGTTAGGTACATTTATATCGATAATTACCTTAGTATGCCTCAGTCCTTAGTTCAATACTAAACACCTTATTCTCTCTGGGGGCTAATCTAGTCAGTGCACAAATCATTATGTTCAAATGAAGAGTGACTCCTTACGGCGAATTGCTCCATCCATGTATTTGCATACATTACCGTTTGTTTGTAATGTGTATAATATGAGGGGAATGTGTGCTGTGCTGAGTGAGGAGCCTGCTCCTGACATAAATGTCTCCTCTTGCTTTAGCTGGTGTCGTCTGTCTGCTGGTTGCTGTGGTACTGGTAGAGTCACACTAAGGCTTCATTGTACAGGAGCTTTTACTAATTTATATTTTAAATGACACAGCCTCATACTTCAAATCCCTGCTTCTCAACATGCTGTCGTTTTTTTCACTTTACAGCCTTTCAGATGACGAATCCCACAAGTTGAGGATCAAGGCTCGCTCATCTGTAACGATAGAAATGTTGCTAACATCTGCATAGTAATTACAGTGGTAGTCATTTAGCTTGCTTAATTCAATGTGCAGCTAAAGAAAATTGTATCTTTCAAAGGATTTTTGTTTAGTTTAGTTTTTTGAATGATGCTTAGGTGCACAGTTTCAGTAGCATTATCATTGGCAGGAAATATTTCTTTTTGTTCATAAGGTCAGTGAGTTTCAATATATACTGAAGAATTTAAAACTAATGAGGCTTTGTATATTAATGATTGGCACAGTTTATTAATTCACTAAAGTAATGCTCTTAAAAGACCATCTTTCGTGTTGACAATATTTGAAATACAGATAAATGTTTTTCACTTTAAGTAGACAGGCATTCATTTGCCACTACATGATGCCACAAGGGAATAAAAGACTGAGAAGGTTACTTTCGATGAATGCGCTTAATTTTCTCCCGGCTCACTTTTCACAGTCCTAACAGATGATTTTTATCGATGGAGTAAAAAAAAACTAAAACCCTCCTACAATAATGGAACATTATGTATGAATTATTTATGGTTAAAAAATGTGATAACAGAAGACGAAAATTAGGAGAGCTGGAAACTGACATCTTTTTACACCAGAAAGGGAAAAATAAGCCTTCCAGGGTGCTTCTGTTCTTTTTCCTTCCGACTGGTGCACAGGCCTAGATTTTAACTGGATTCAACACTAGAGCCGTGTGTTAGTGTGTGTGGAAGCAGAGTGATAATTATAACTGTCTGACACCTCTAGGTTCCCAGACTGGGAGGCCTCGCAGAACAGCAGTCAGTCAGCCAGCCTTGTGTGTGGGAGTTGTGTGTGTGTGTGTGTGTGTGTGTGTGTGTGTTATGTTTCCATCTGCATCCTTCACTGTCACATTGCCACAGAGAGAGAGAAAGAGTCCCCACGGACACCCACACAATGTCATTCTTCCCCTCTCTCTCTCTCGCTCTATCTTCACCACCTAGGACGGCCCAGCAAACACTTGTAATGCTAAAAATGTGCCTGTGGTATGCAAAACAAAAGCTACAGGCACACAGGCTGGGGGCCTGCAATGACAGTGTGTGTGTTGATGTTTTGTTGTCGTTGTAGAGAATCTACAGAGCATGAGATCCAATGGTGACGTTGTGATATTTAATTGCCTTCTGTGTCAGTGTCACTTCAATGTCAGAGGCAAGCCCTCACGTCTCTGCTGACCAGTGGTGTTCACTCTCAGACACAAGCAGCTGCATTACTGCTGCGGACAATCATTTTCTAGCACTGAAAGCATGCTATTGATCCGAAGAACGTTGACTGGGCAACAAATGATCATCTGTTGGCCACTGGGCAGCACCACAGCAGCAGTAGAAAGACAGCTCATTTTTATTACAGCCGGAGTTATTTGTGAAGCTTTGGTTATAATTTTACAGTGGCCTTTTAGGATCAAGTACAAGAGAGAACGCAGGGAGGGGAAATGTGCTCCAAATCCAGAAGTGACACACAAACCAAATCACATACAAATGTTGAAAACCCATGCACCAAGAGGCTGGAGCTGGATGTTATTTCACCAACAGATTAGTGTGGCCAGAAAGTGTTTATGATTTAGAAACTGTTACTAGCAGCCACATCATTGGGTGTTTTATAGATCTCTATTATTATTAAAAACATGGGTGCAGCAAAAGTTTCACAGTTAGCCAGTAAGGTACCTTTGGTAACAGTTACACTTTGTAACAGTTTTGTTGGTTGTGGTTGGTTGTTTGGTAGTGGTAAAATAACAATATCAAATGTTTGTATGAGTCTGTTTTCAGTTACAGTGGGGTTGAGAATTATTTGATCCCCTGCTGATTTTGTAGGTTTGCCCACTTCCAAAGAAATGAAGGGTCTATCATTTTTTTATCATAGGTTTATTCTAAAAGATAGAGACAGAATATCAACAAAAAATCCCAAAAAAGCACATGATGCAAATGTTATAAACTGAGGTGCATCTCAGTGAGTAAAATAAGTATTTGATCCCCAAGCAAAACATGACTGAGTACTTGGTGGAAAAACCCTTGTTGGCAAGCACAGAGCTGTTTCTTGTAACTGGTCGCCAGGTTTGTGCACATCTCAGGAGGGATTTTGGTCCACTCTTCTTTACATATCTTCTCTAAATCCTTAAGGTTTCTTGGCTGTTGCTTGGCAACTTGAGGTTTCAACCCCCTCTATAGATTTTTTTTATAGGATTAAGGTCTGGATATTGGCTGGCTAGGCCACTCCATGACCTTAATGTGCTTCTTCTTGAGCCACGCCTTTGTTGCCTTGGCGGTATGTTTTGGGTCACTGTCATGCTGGAAAAGCCATCCACGACCCATCTTCAGTGTCCTGGTTGAGGGAAGGAGGTTCTCATCTCAATGGACATGACCCTGTCCATTGGCCCCTCAATGCAGCAAAGTTGGCCTGTAGCTTTAGCAGAGAAACAGCCCCAAAGCATAATGTTCCCATCTCTGTGTTTGACTGTAGGAATGATGTTCTTAGGGTCATACTCAGTATTGTTCTTCCTCCAAACACGGTAAGTCAAGTTGATGCCAAAGAGCTCAATTTTGGTCTCATCTGACCACAGCACCTTCTCCCAATCCTTCTCTGAATCATTTAGATGTTCATTGGCAAACTTCAGAGGGGCCTGTAGATGTGCCTTCTTGAGGAGTGGGACCTTGCGGGTGCTGCAGGATTTCAATCCATGGTGGCGTACTGTTTTACCAACGGTTTGTTTGTTTGACTGTGGTCCCAACTGCCTTGAGATCATTCACAGCTCTTTGGTCTTGCCCATGGTGGTGAAGTTTGAATGGAACATAGAGAAACTCTGTGGACATGTGTCTTTTATACGCATAATGAATTGTCTGTGGGAGCCAGAATTATTGTTGGTTTGTAGGGGATCAAATAGTTACTTTACTCACTGAAATGCAACTCAATTTATAACATTTGTGCTTTTTTGGGATCTGTCTTTGGAAGTGGGCAAACCTACAAAATCAGCAGGGGATCAAATAATTCTTTTCCCCACTGTACATGTCATTAGCTCACAGACACACTATTTGTCAGTCATTATAAAACTGTATTTGGAAATTTTTCTCCAGAAAGGTTCAATTTCTTTTGTCAGAATCAACAGTCATGTTGGACTCCGCCAAGGCTGCCCTTTGTCACCAATTCTGTTCATTATTTTTATGGACAGAATTTCTAGGCTCAGCCAGGGAATGGAGGGAGTTTGTTTTGGTGGTCGCAGAATCTCATCCCTGCTTTTTGCAGATGATGTGGTTCTTTTGGCTTCATCAGTTCAAGTGCAGCCAAGTATGAGGTGGCGAGGATGAGAATTAGCACTTCCAAATCAGAGGCCATGGTTCTCAATCGAAAAAAGTTGGATTGCCCTCTCCAGGTTGGGGGTGAGTTGCTCCCTCAAGTGGAAGAGTTTAAGTATCTTGTTCAGTGAGGGAAAAATGGAGTGGCAGGTTGACAGATGGAT
>NW_018127961.1:1428903-1444972 GCF_001952655.1 Monopterus albus
TAAGGATAGGGTGCGGAGCTCAGTCACCCGTGAGGAGCTCGGAGTAGAGCTGCTGCTCCTCCACGTTGAGCGGAACCAGTTGAGGTGGCTCGGGCACCTGTTTCGGATTCCCCCTGGACGCCTCCCTGGGGAGGTATTCCGGGCATGTCCCTCTGGGAGAAGGCTTCGGGGCAGACCCAGGACACATTGGAGAGACTATGTCTCCAGGCTGGCCTGGGAACGCCTTGGGGTTTCTCCTGAGGAGCTAGAGGAGGTGTGTGGGGAGAGGGAAGTCTGGGGGGATCTGCTCAGACTACTGCCCCCGCGACCCAGTCTTGAATAAAGCGGATGAAGACGAATAGATAATTAACAGTGAACATCAGATTGCCTGAGTTTCTTGATTCAGGCAGGCAAGGCATGAAGTAGCTGAGAGAGATGTCTCCTGCTACACACAGCACAGTTAGTCCACCAGAAGACAACTGTCTCACTGTGTCTGTGCGCTCTGAACATTCCTCTCGGTGGTCCTCAAAACTCACCAATTTTTAAGGTTTGGCTTAGTCTTGGTTCAGTGTACATCTGTTCAGTGAAGCAGTGATAAGCCAGCAAACAAAACATCAGCAACTTATAAATAAAGCAATTAGCTTGTAAACAAAGTAGCTCATTTAGCAGCTAAAGGACAATATATACTTCCCTCAGTAGTGGAGACCGGAAGAGAACTTAAGGGTGGTTTTACAGTAGAGACCTGGACCCGTATCTAAGTACACTTGACCCCAAAGTCTGGTTCATTGTGATCAGTGTGAATACAAGTGTGACAACACCACACACTGCTGGGAACTCTGGGTGTGGCTGAGATACAGACCAGTTGTTTTGCATAAACAGAGAGGAAAAGAGGGCAAGAAAATAAAGGAGGTGTGTGTAGATGGTGTTGTGCTGTAAACTGGTGTGGTTGGGTTCTAATTATAGTCTGGATAATGTAAGCATGCCTCCATCAACTGCTGCTGCCAGGCAGGGCTCAGCCACACACACCACTATAGGATGCAGTATTTACACACACATGCAGTAAGTCCACACATTCACAGCTGAGAGCACACATGCTTAAGCTTATATGGGTATTGATGGAAATTTCACACACACACACACACACACACATCATTGAAATTAAAAAGAACAGGTCGTCCAAGAAATGAGACAAACTCTCCTCTAATCTTATTGTATCACCAGGGAGTATCACCAGGCAAGTCCATAATACTGTCACTCCCCTTTGTCTCTCACTCTCTCTCCAACACACATGCAATCTATGTACACCTACAGTATCTCTCTGCTCTTCTTTCCCTTTCTTTCTCAGTTGTTCTGTGTTGGACAGAGTTGCGCTGCCCTTTTCAAAGTTATTTCAAATGCCTCATGCTCCCATTAGTATTCAGCTTAACACTGGCCTTCTTTGTTTCAAGGAGAAATGGCCAAGTCTTAGCCTACATTTACAATATGACACTGGCAAATGGCCTACAGCCAGACACAATGATATGATTCTTTCTGTCTTTCTTTTTCAAACTCCCATCTACCCTCGGTGGGTGCTGTTATGAATTGGTTTGGTGTAGGTTACTGCCATCATGAACTGCTTTTGAAATTTATTTTCTTCAGAAATTGGATTTTGGTTGGCCCTGTTTTTCACCTGTAGGCAATATGCTGCTCTGCATCTACCTGCAATTGGGCTAATCCATGGTCCTGTTTCATCATCTGTAATGTTTAATACATCTCACACACACAAAACTGAGGGATGTGTAGGATTGTGTGTGAAGGAGAGAGACAGAAAATGAAAGACAGACAGGAAAACAAATCTAGCTGACCTGTGTTCCTGGAGGCCTTCTCATCACTCTCCCTGTGGCCCATCCATCACAGAACACACACTTACAGTATTTGCACAAAGACACACAGATTCTGTTGTCTGTCCATCCATCACACTAGATCAGACAGTAAACCTGCTGAATTTTTCATGTCCTGATTCCTTCACCTGTTGAGAACCAACTGTCTGCAGTCAGGAAAGTCTACAACATTTGCTCAGTTTAGAGGTGTGTGTGTGTGTGTGTGTTCATGCACATGTAACCTTCTGCTGTATCTGTCTTCAAAGGCAGCACACACACGCTCCATCTCTCCTACATGATTTTGAACTTGAGAACCACTGTGAGGGCAGGTCCAGCCTGTGATGCTCTCCGATACTGACTGAGATATGTGGGTGCCTGAGGTGGAATTTGTCTCTGTGCCTGTTGTGATGGATTTGCAGCATCCTGGAACTGCTGTTCCAGTTTTTTAAGTACACAGACAGATAGAGAGGCAGGCAGGCAGTGGAGACACAAGGACAGTTCAATTCTGTTGATGACTAAGGAAGTTTAAATAGTGGAACAGCAGATCCTTTGAAATGTGTAGAAAACTTAAATATTTAAGTGGTGCTGGTATTGTTTTTTATCATACAGTGACTGATTAGATTGGTAGGAAATCCAGGGAGCATTAACCACTATTTGAAATGATTTGATTTGGCTCTGGATTGAGCAGATTTGAAAGTCATTTTGACCTTAGTTTGAAAACATTCATTTTTTTCCCCACATTTCATTATATGAAGTTGAATTTTGCTGTACTTCTGTTTGAAAGGAAAATGGTTATTGCTAATTCAAAAGCCTATTGGCTTTTTACCTTCTAAGCTTTGAAACTGACAGCTGCCATTTTTAGGCATTGTATCCCACATATGTTCATGTGCATGATGGAATATGATCAAACATAAAAAGCATAAAATTGTCTGTTTTGAAATAAAGACAGTTTAGGAACAAAGTCTAAACTATGGCCAGCACTGATCAGCTGATTACACTGTATGCTTTTACAGTACTATAGCTGCACAGCAGGCCATTTCAAGAAACACTTCTAAGCCCCAGAAAACCTATTTAATTTTTTTTTCTATGATGTTAAATTGATGACTAAAGAAATAACATTAAAATGTAAATTTAGCCAAATATATCCTTATTAAGAGTTTCTCACACAGAAACAGGGTTGGTGTAGTTTGATCAGATCTGATTGACAATGGCCTGCTAACATCAGAACCCACCACCAGATCCTGCCTCAAATGTTTCTAAAGCCCACCTGAGGAATGAGGGTGTGTGAAAATATTTTTTCAGGACCTCTAAACATATTCTATGTGAAACCTGTCCAAATCTCATATAAATCAGATTCAACTTTTTAGAACGGGTCAAACATTTTGTACGTAACAGTGCAGACCCTGGCTCAATAATAAATGTTACTCCTGTAAATTATATATTATTTGCAAAAACAAATTTACCTAAAGGTTGTTAGCTATTTCAACCCAACTATATATAATTACACTAAGGATACATTTCAGTGTGTAAAGGACCATCAAAAAATATTTTTATTACAGTGTTTTCTGGTTTCATTGGTTTTAAATCAATTGAAAACCCAGAGTATTGTGAACTTTGGATCAGCTCTTAAAAAATACTGATTCAGTTTAATGTATAACCCATTTCTATTGGTTCCCATAATGAAAGGGCTCTCTATCACTTCCCCACCAACTTTGCTTGTCATCATTTTACTTATAATGTGTAGTAAGTTTCAGATAGCCCAAATGGACAGACCTAATTTTTGTTCTTACACAGCTCTGCTAAAAATCCTAATTTAACATGTGACTAACATCATCCTAAAGACTGAATGCTGCTAATTGACTACAATGACAAAAACTCAGTATTATATAATTCCTTTTTAAATTTACCTCATAAACACAAAAAACCTGAAACCATTGCTAAAGATGTTCAAGTAGGGAAAACTTGGTGTTGTTTGTTTATTGGTACACGGTGTTCCTCCGTCTCTTTGACTATCACACCTTGGCAACAATGGCGTGGGTGGCAACAGTGTGCCGTTTCCATGGAAATGGATTGCTCATTATGGGCTGTGGAACACCATCGTCTCATCTTTGTGAGGGTGTGTGTATCTGTGTATTTTATTTATTTTTTTCTTTGGCCTGTATCTTACCAGGAAAGCCCCAGTGAGGTTCACAGCCTCTTCTCCAGGGGAGCCCCAGGAAGCTGACAGCATTAAAAGTTACAGACAGAATGAAATATACAAGTACAGTATTAAGAACCAGTCACAATATAAAAATAAACTATGAATTACAATTGCAAAGAATTATACATTCCGCTCAAGCTCTGCCAGTGATTCCAAGTTTGTTAATTTGATTTCCATTTGCAAAGTATTCCAAAGGGTTTGGGGCAAAAACATAAAGGCTTTCTTTCCCATCTATGTCCCTACTCTGGGGACAAGTAGCTGATAGACAGTCCTCAGATTATGGGTGGAAGATGAGCTCAGTAAAATTAATTTGCACAGAACTCATCATCTTGCCTTACTTGTTTTACTTACATTATGGGGACCAAAACCTGTAAACATACTCACATTGTGGGAAGAAAATCATCCAACTGTAAGGTGAAACCTTTGTTTAAGATTAGGTCCAAAACATACTTAAGACAAGTACACAAACACAGATGCTTTGACCTACACAAGATTGATTTCATGTGTCACTGTGCTCTTCTGTGTCACCAGAAAGTCTTAACATGACCCAGGTGTGAGTTGCAGTCTGAGTCTTGCTAATAGAAGGCGCTGTAACATGAAACACAGCAGAAAGCTGAGCCCTTCTGTTTGGTTGACCAGTTCAAAATAACTTTAGCTGAAAATGTCCTTATTTATGATATTGGTCACCTCTACGTTCAGCCTGAAATGCAGGTGGAAATTCATCAGCAACCACTTTAAACCACCTAAGTATAGCAGTACGCTGTCCTCCACAGACACACGCAGGGCCAGGCACTGTCATTTGCATCTACAGACTTGTGTAAAGTATATTTTAAGCCTAAGTCTCCCTGAAATTATTCTAATGGAAGTCAGTGTGATGTCCTCTGCAGTGCTGTAAACATGGCTGTGTCTCTGTCTGAGGGAATGTCCTCGCATGTTTAACTTGTGTGTGCGCTGTCCTTTTTCTGTGTGTATGTCCCTCTTTTTTATCCGTGTGTGTTCTTGTACCTGCTATACAGTGAGGACCAAGAAAGTATTTTTTCGCTACTGAGTGAGGACATTTTTTGAAAGTGAGGACATTCTGGCTGGCCCTCATTTCTCGAAACAGCTTTTTGAGGGTTAACACTTGGTTCTAGGGTTCAGGTTAGAATTAAGACTTGGTTAGGGATGGGGGGGATAGGGGTTGGTTTATGGTTAGGCATTTAGTTTTGATGGTTAAAGTTACAGTAAGGGGCTAGAGAATGCAGTGTGTTAATGAGTGTCCTCACAAAGACAGAAGTTTGTGTGTGTATGCAGCTGCACAGGGGACACCGAAAAGAGTGCTGATGAGCAGGGAAATGACTGAGATGCAGAGCTGAGCTTCATAGACGAAGGACAAAATGCAGTGTGCTGCAAAAACACACACTAGTTTTGGCACACGCACAAAGAAACTGCAGTTCAACAGAGACGAACACATACAGAATTTATACATACACTTAACTCTGTTTATCTGCATATTAGGTAGAAACGGGGTCCTTCAATCAGAAGGCCAGGGTTTAACGCTGCACCGAGGTGTCCTGGAGCAAGACTGAATCCATACACCTACAATACATGTTCCATAGTTGACACTGACCCCTGACCTTCCTGTGGGAATGTAGGAATGGGGCAAAGAAATATTTCCCCACATTAGTATTTTTTGTTTCCCAAGATTGAGATCACATTTCCCATTAACCTAGTTGCTCTCCACGGACACTTGTGATTCTTTTAAAAATCCAATTTCCTCTCACCCTCAGTTTTAGAGTTTCAGCGTGATGCAGTGACTAACATCTGTCTGACTAATCTCTTAGTGCTGTCCAGCTGTTCAAATTCTGAGCAGAGGACGGCTGATAAAAAAATGTTTATGTGTACATCTAAGTCTCTTCACTTCCAGTTCAAAAACTGTAATATCTGCAATTCACATTCATCTACATTAAACACAGAATGGGTGTCAAGCATGATTAGTTACTGAGACTCATTTATTGGAAGGTGGCCTCTGCACAGTATGTCTGCCTTTTTCTCTCACCACCTGTTATTCCTTTGTGCTCTTTATGAGGGATTCACCATATAGAAAATGAATGAAAGGCTCTGTCTACTGTAGGACGCTGCATGTGGTCTGACTGTACGTTAAGTTCCTCACCCTGCTCTTTTCTGCTCTCACTCTCATTCTTGTGAAGAAAGATATGAATCAGTAACAGCTGCCATGCAGTCTGCAGTACCATGTTTGTTGAAACTAAGCCTGCAGCTAACAATTATTTTTATTGACTTGTTGATGATTTTTATGATTATTTGAGTGATAAGGTGAAAATCACATTCCAGAGTAACAGCATAAAAGCAACCGGTTTAGTGACTGTGAGAAATGCAAATAATATTAGAAAGCTATAAAACAGCTCTCTGCATCATCTTACTGAGAATTAGCAACAGTGGCCATTGTAAACTATTATGTTAGATAATGTAGCAGGTAACTTTCAAGATAGTCATTTTATATGTCCTATCTGTGGAGGATGTGGTTGTGTCAAGCCATATGAACTCAATGGTTGCATGTTCCCTTCTTTGAGAAAATAGTAGGTTTTGTGAACCAATCAGCTCCAAGACTTGAATACTCTAGCTGGCAGTAGCAACAAGAGGTTAAAAGACAAAACTTTAGGGAACAAATGGTCATAAACCACATCTGCTAAACATCATTATTGAATTGAATTGAACTGAATTCCTTTATAGTGGTTAGGGCGCAGCACTCTCGCCACTGTGGCTGGGGTTCCAGTCAGGGTTGTGTCAGGAAGGGCATCCAGCTTAAAACACATGCCAAATGTTGCTGTGGTAACCCCTAACGGGAAGAAGCTGAAAGTAACGTTTATTCATTCATATACATGAAAGCACTAAAACCACACCGAATAGCAATAGTAATAAAAGAGAATAAATAAAGTTATGTTGCACATTACAATGGTTAAAGTGCAAAGTATTAAAAAAATTTTATAAAAGGGGGGTGCACCTGTGGCTCAGGAGGTAGAGCGGTTGCTCCCTAACTGGAAGGTCAGTGATTTGATTCCCATTCTCCCCAGTCCACATGTTGAACTGGGCTAGACACTGAACCCCAAGTTGCTCCCAATGGCCAGGCCAGCACCCTGCAGGGACAGGCCACCATCAGGGTGTGTGTGTGTGTGTGAGTTGGTGCCACAGATGGCTGCCTCGGTTCTGTACTGGAGACAAATTCCTTGAGCTTGTAACATACTTGGTAAATAAAAGTTATTAAATTAAATTAATAACATCATAGCAGCATCGACCCATTGCACAGATGCCCCTGGGAAAAAACTGTCCCTCAGTCTGGAGGTGCATACTCTGGCTGATCCATAGCGCCTGCCTGAGGCCAACAGTTCAAACAAACAATGACCAGGGTGAGAGGAGTCTTTAACAATGTTCTTAGCTCTATTGAAGCTGCTGTCCTCCAAGGATGGCAGCTGGCAGCCAATGATTTTTTTCCTGCTGCTTTCACTACTCTTTGCAGTGACTTTTTATCTGCTGCAGAACAGCTTGTGTACCACACTGAAATACAGTATGTTAGGATGGACTCCACAGCTGTTCGGTAGAAGGCATTCAGTGTTTTCATTTTAGCATGCATGACATTAGCATTTAGCTCAAAGCGCCACTATGCCTGCATGCAGCCTTACAGGGCCACCAGCACGGCTGTAGACTCTTAATCAAATAATCTAAATTGCTGCCGATTATTTTTCTTTTGATAAACCGATTGACTGATTAAACAACCAATCATTTCCACTCCAGCTGAACCTAGACTGATGCTGAGTGGTAAGTGCAGTAAAACTACTTCTCATTTTGCCACAAAGCATTCATTCTCGGGGGGGATATTTAATAAACTTATCACAAATAACCATCAGGTTCACAAAATATTACAGCACCACAATTTTTCTATATAGCAGTGCATTGACCAACATTTATGATGTAAATGAGCACAGCCACATCTGTGTTAATTTGAATGCACCTCTGCTTAGGGTCTTGTGCCTGCAGCCCGTTATGCATGTGTATACTGAGAGGGAGCATAGAAGAAAGTGTAAGTTTACTGCAACTGAACCTTAATATGGTTGAAGAAATTCACAAACATATTTTGGAACTGCAAGCCATCTCCTGCCGGTCAAATCATCTTTTATTTCATTGAGTAATGGAAGCACGGTTTGACTTGAGAGCCTATAAAAGTCCTTCACATTCTCCTCTGGCAAGCGATGCAATTTACAAACACCCTGCTCCTCTTCAAATGTGTTCTTAACTCTGATGAGATCTCAGATGACGAACAGCTGTCATGCTGAGAGCAGGCCTTTACACCTGCTTTCTCCTGAGGTTAAATTTCAGCTGCAGTTCCCTCTGCTGCAGTGGTGGTAAATCAGGCGCTGAGGGTATTTGTATACGTGGAACACAAGAGGAGGAAGAGTTTGAAATGCGGAGTGCAGAGGAAGGGCAGGCAGAAGGGAGAGATAGGTTGAGAGGCTTAGAGATAGGGAGAGAGCAGAATGAGGAGGAAGCATAGAGGCAGAGAAAGTAGTGAGGGGATGCTGAATCAGAGAGGAGAGAGAGATGCCGTGATAAGTGCTGCAGAGAGGAAGTGGGGTTGTCAAGATTGAGACAAACTCAGACAGAGGGAGAAGGAGATTAGAGGCAGGCTTCGACATTTCAATGAAAGATGGAGGAGAGAAAGAGAGCAAAAAAGAGGAAGAAAAAAGCAATGGCAAGAAATGAAAAGACAGACAGAGAGAAAGAGCGAGAGGCCAAGGAAGTGTCTTCAGGGTGCCAGCCAGGAGGAAGTGCCAGTGGCCATAACCACAGCAGTAGCACCGGTCGCTATGGGAACCAGCAGGGTCGGAAAAACAGCGTCTGGTCAACAAGGGCAAACTAACTCTGTCCTTCCTTTTCTCAGGGAAGGAAAAACTAGGAGAAATTATCTAAAACAACATTCACTGTTTCTAACCTGTTTCTTTACCCTGAGTATTTTTTTAACTTTGAATCCTACTTGTGAGAGGAATGCATTAAGTGAGGTGAAGAAAAATGGCATGTAGAACATACAACCTGCAGCACATACTGTATCCACACTTATGGGATTATTGCTGTGACAAATTTAAGGACAGATTGCAGAAAGTGCTGCTGAAGCCATAGGTCAACGACCATAGAGTTAGAGGGTCAGCTCACTGCATTACATAACTAAAACTGTGGCATTTAGGCTACATTGAGATCCGTTGTAAATATCCTCCCAGCCTGAATGCATCCTGCAACACTGGTGGTAAAATCTTGGGAGTGGAGCCACTGAGGTAGTTTCTATTAGAAGGTGCTGTCTAAGGCTGAAATGTTGGAGTTATATTGCATTAAAGAAAACTATCCAATCCTAATCGTGGTTCCTTTTCTTTTTTAGTTAAAAGTTGGGTTTCATTTATATTTAGCATTTACTTTAAATAGTGCACTGATTAAATGAACAACATGTTTGTTAACAGTATTTGAACAGAAACAGATTAAATAAAAATAGGAACTCCAGTAGATCTCATTGTTAGCTCAGCATCAAATATCCCCTAGGGCCGAAAGGTAAAATTATCATCAAAACCACTGGTTTCCTTTTTGGCTTCTGCACCCTTAATACAAAGCCATTCTTCTGTTACCTCTTGTTACAGGTGTGAGATGAGATGTGAGCAGTCAACCACAGTGATTTTCCTGTCTATTTCCTAATATTTACCAGCGACCTGAAAGGATAAAACTCTACTGTACTTCATGATAAAAAAAGCAATTGTTAGACATAGTTCAGAAACGTTTTGATTCTTTTCTTAATGCCCTTCTCATTTATCTTGTGAATGACAGAGTTTGGGAACCACTGATAAGAAAATATTTTTCTTTTAGGCCATTAAAACAATATTTGGGTAAATGAACTGCCATGTGCTTCAGACAGGTTCTGTATCTTCCATCTTAAAGGACCTTTTTTTTACAGATTCAGATTTACAACTCAGTCTGCTGAGGAGGACATTGCACGCAGATGAAATCTGTAGAAAAGGAAAGTAAGTGGACACTGGGGATTTTTTCTTTAATGACTGTCCTGTATGTTAATATTGTACGAAGGTAATTGCTGCAATTTAGAAACATGGTGGCATTGCTACACCAAGGTCCAAATAGACAACAAACACAAGCAGACATTAGCGGTTTCACAGATTAGTTGACTTGTGGACTTCGCCACGCGGTCGACATTTTGATTTGATTTGATTTGATTTGATTTATCTTTTCAAGCATGTAGAGACAGTTGATATGACAACACACATAATTTTACACATAATCCAATATCAATTTGCTTATACCTAGTACATGCTTGAATGGAGTAGGAAGAAGTCAGACTTATCCAGTCCTACCCCATGACATCATCTTACCATCATTGGTTTGCAAGCAGTAAATGATTCTCTTCTACACCACACAAGTAATATACTAAAAAATTATAACAGTGTTAACCTTCTTACATACTTACATTCTTTTCAACACATAGTTGACTGGCCATGTGATTAACACTACCAACATCCCAACCTGACACAATGAAGGCTGCCAATGTGACACGGCGACTCATCGGTCATTTTTGACACTTAACAGTAGTGACCTGTGCCCTGAGGCGACTGCAGGACCAGCTGGGGGTAAAAACCCCAAACCGACTGCCCAGCAGATGGAAATCCACCATCGCCATGTTGGAGCAGCTGTTAGCTGTGCAGTCTGTCCTCACTGATGAATCTGTCCCCAGCCCAAGTGCCCAGAAGTCACAAGCCATGAGAGCATCACAGTGGGAGCTGGTGGAACAGCTGATTCTGTGCTGCAACCCCTAGCCCCATCTTGTGCTTTATTTTTTAACAATGTCATCAGTGAGTAGCCAACATCGACTTTCGTAACAGAACTATCGACTCTAAAAACGGGAGGTCATGTAACCCCTAGTGGTCTTGCAACAAAACTATAATGTCAGATTTTACACAGGTAATTGGCCTGTCAACAGTGATGGATGTTTAAAATGGCTAACCTGTCTGATTATCACACTGCTGGTGTTTCTTGCCCCCTCAGCAAAGCTCAGCAAACAGCCCCTAGAATTTTAGTTTACACTAAGGTTTTGTATGAATTAAACAAACATGAGCTGTATTCTGTAGGTGCTGGAAGGTGGATTTTGTTATTTTTTTACAGTTTTTCACAATTGCTAAAACAATAAACCCCATTCTCTGAACCAAATTCTCAATAGCTTAAACCAATTTGTCAAATAAATCACTCTTTCTGCAAAACCTTAAACAAGTTCAGGCAGTTAGACACTGTTTGCAGATCTCATGCACTCTTTTTGCTAAACACATTCTCACTAAAACACAATTCACACTGTGATGAACTTGTGTTGCAAAACACTAAACAGCAAAACTTAAACGCATCTAATGCATAGATGGCACGAGTACATCCAACTATGGATAACAATATGAGAGGAAGAGGAAGAGTGCATATACAAGGTGGTGGATGAAAAGGACGAGGACAAGTAAGACCAAGAACAGTAATTTCACATGAAATTAGAGCTACTGTGATAGACCATGTTCTCGTGCATGGAGTGACAATGAGGGAGGCAGGACAAAGAGTTCAGCCTAATTTGAGCAGATTCTCTGTAGTCACCATAAGCAGGACTTTCAGAGAACAGGTTGTATTTTTTACACTGTATTTTCATCATTTCAATCAGTAATTCACTTTTGTCAATATACTGTAAAGTCAACTGGAAAAATAAGAGCATTTTATGTATAGTAGTAATTTCTATCGTACTTTTACTACATGTATGTTTGTTTTTTATAATGTTGTAGAATTGGTGGAAGAACTGCTGTGTTCTCCCAAGAGCAAGAGGTTCTCATTGTTGATATGGTCAAAGCAATGCCATCTGACTCCATGAAATTCAGCAAAGAGTTATTGAAGATTATGTAAATTAATGAAGGAATTTGCACACACACACACACACACACACAGAGTTATATGAATCCACATTTGCTGAACTGCCATGCTCATGTATTAGAAGGTTGGAGGAAGTTGGACTGTACAGACATCAGATACAGAGAAGCTCAGTTTGATGTATATTTGCTGGACAGATTTCTGTTGCTGCTGTCTCTGTGCCGCTTTCTCCATCTCAGTTGCTGAGATGCTGTTTTTGAAAACAGACACAAAACAGAGATATTGCTGTTTTGTGACCTTTTGCAATAACGAGGTGATATAATGTATAGGCCTGGTGGGCTCAGGGTCTTTCATCTTACATCTGCCTGCGAGCAGTTTGGAGGTGCAAGATACCTGAGCATGTAATGTTAATTTTACCTGTGTTCATGGAATAAATCAGCACTGTTTTGAAGTTACTTGGACTGTCTGTCTCTCAGAGTCAGTATGGTAAAAAGTATGGGGTACAACAGGCAGAATGATCTTTCTGATGTGTTTTTCTTCTTCTTCTTCTTCTTTGATCGTAACATGGTTTTTGGTAAATTCACCATACAATAAACTTTTTTGGTTGTAACTACATGTCCTGGATGCTGTGTTCTCCTTTTTTTGATGGTGTGTCTAATGACTGAGCTGCAGTGTGTATATAATTGTCTCATTTGTGTATGATCTGAAAGCATTGTTTGATTTTGAGTGCTGGTGAAATGGTTTTGAAGCAATTGCTTGATTTTGCCAGATGAGTCAGAGGTTTTGTGAATTTAGTTTGAGTATTTGGATTTGTGTTTAAGGTTTTGAGAAAATGAGTGGTGGTTTCAAGAAACGTGTTTTAGCAATTCAGAAAAACTGTAACATGGTAGTCTTCTCATCTAACTCAAGCTTTTTTCCCAAAATGTCACCCTGTTCCTTTAACTTGGTGAGTACAGTTATGTTACCAATGATGGGAATTATGGCTAGAACTATAAAGCTAAGACCCATGTCGTAATAAACCACAAGCCTCAAGGCTAGCAGGTGGTCTACAATCCACACTGCCAACTAGCTCATAGAAAGTTGTCCAATGCCTAGCTATCAGAATGAGTACATTTAGGACATAAGACAGGTCATTGGTTATGCTTATTGATAGTGTTCAGTTTCAATGAATTACATTAACCCCAAACCAGCAAGGCAGCACACTAGCTGTTCTGAGAAGTGTGTCTATAGCTGTGAGCATGTTGCTAAGGAACATCCTCCAATTGATCAGAATATGAATCTTCATGTGACTACCAAACACAAATCAGTTAGCTCCAGTCAACTAGTGTGTATGCACATGCTTGTGAGTTTGTGAGAGAGACAGAGGTAGGGAAGACTGGAAGGAGAGAGTGTGAGGGTTGCCTGCCTGCTGTGACTTGCCCTGTTCAAATTCAGACAGCTTTCAGGGACCCTGTGGCCTCCCAGCAGTGCAGTGTGACACAGCTACTAACTATCCGCACATATACACACATTCGTTACCATCCAGGCCAGTGCTTTCTAGTCGGAAGTAGGGGAAATGAAAGAAGAGAAGAAGAAAGAGGTGGAAGTGTAGAGCAGAGCGGCAAAAACAGAAGATGAAGGGAAGAAGAAAACAAAAATGCAGATAAAAAGATAAACAGAGACACACACACACACGTACTCAGTCAGATTTGACATAGGCAGTACATTGCATGATCTGTTCGCCACTGCACTTATGGTACCAACGGAGTTGCCGAGTGTTCTTTGGAAACTGGGTCATTGTTCCTCCCACTCAGCCTGTCTGTGCAGGCACATAGCCTAGATTTTTATTTATTTATTTATTTATTTTACCAACTAAGCATTTCTCTTGTCCCATCTTTTTCAGATGGGGTAGGGGGTGGCATCAAAAGTCAAGGGCTTTTTTATGGCGTTATATTTGTGCCAATTTCCTGAGCGAGCAATGGGACATCCTGAGCACGGAATGTTTTTTTGAGCGCGCGCATCTGACATCCTGAGCACGGAATGTTTTTTTGAGCGTGCGCATCTGACATTCTGAGCACGGGATGTTTTTTTTTTGAGCGCACGCATAGGTAAAATGCTTTTGCTCAACTATTTATGCCCTCTCACAATCTGCATCTCTGCGCTTTGACGAGCCAAATTGAAGGGGAAACAACTGACGACAACATGGACCATCAACGTGAGTCAACAAGAGCAGGAAGAAGGGGGCACTGGGTGGCAACCGTCCCTAGGTGCCCCGCATGCAGAGCGCTGGGACGCGTTCGGTGGATATATGTGGAGGAGGAGGCGGCACCCACACCATCCCCCCTTGCTACACTGGACAAAGACATCGTGGGCACGCTGAGGCCTGATGAGACCTGTGTATCCTGCTTCTATCATGCCTTCTCTGGCGCACAGGACCCAGCAGAGGACCATAAATTATATGCAGGCGAAACAGTCAGCGAGAGACTTTGACGAGCCAAATTGAAGGGGAAACAACTGACGACAACATGGACCATCAACGTGAGTCAACAAGAGCAGGAAGAAGGGGGCACTGGGTGGCAACCGTCCCTAGGTGCCCCGCATGCAGAGCGCTGGGACGCGTTCGGTGGATATATGTGGAGGAGGAGGCGGCACCCACACCATCCCCCCTTGCTACACTGGACAAAGACATCGTGGGCACGCTGAGGCCTGATGAGACCTGTGTATCCTGCTTCTATCATGCCTTCTCTGGCGCACAGGACCCAGCAGAGGACCATAAATTATATGCAGGCGAAACAGTCAGCGAGAGACTTTGACGAGCCAAATTGAAGGGGAAACAACTGACGACAACATGGACCATCAACGTGAGTCAACAAGAGCAGGAAGAAGGGGGCACTGGGTGGCAACCGTCCCTAGGTGCCCCGCATGCAGAGCGCTGGGACGCGGTCAGTGGATATATGTGGAGGAGGAGGCAGCACCCACACCATCCCCCCTTGCTACACTGGACAGAGAAGACATCGTGGGCACGCTGAGGCCTGATGAGACCTGTGTATCCTGCTTCTATCATGCCTTCTCTGGCGCACAGAAGGCTGAGACGGCCGCTAATCTTATTCAATCGGTCTCACTGAGTGCCCACTGAATGAAGAGGCCCTGGAAGAACTTCAGAGGACCATCAACCCGTTGGAACATTCTCAGTCACATGGGCGTGACTTGTACATCCGTTTCTTGGACAGGATTTCAAATCAGCAATGACATTGAAACATTAACTTCAGCCTTGTGCTGGATGCAAAGTAAGTATTGGTTTATCAAACAGAACAATTAAAACAGCAATTAATATATCCTAACAAGAACAGTAACATAGCTCTCATTTCAGTGTAATTAGAGCTGACTTACACTCTGTAGAACCCACCACCATATCTAACTGCTTCACTCAAGATTGTTCTAAACTCAGTGAAGGTATTAAGGTGTTGTACTGGAAAAGTCACTGTACAAGTGCATGCACTCACAACTGGGTAACAAATGGAGTGCTTTCCAAGCCGTTCGCTGCATTCGTGGTCAAAGCAGCAGGTTATTTTGAAGTGTCTCTTTTCATCAGGGAGGATGGGGATGTGGGACTGCCCTGTCATCCACTGAAGCACATGCTGCACTGCAAGAGGCTGCAGATCACCAGCTGTACTGTCTGTGTCCTCATCTGTATTTTATGCATGTAAGAACATCAAATAAATATCCAGAAAGTTCAGTTTAACTATCCTTTAATGTATCTTAAAAATACAGTATATAGTAAATTAGTCAAGTTTGTATCTATACAATATAATATACAGTACCTAATACTTCAAGCTCATGCAGGAAATCTTGCAGGAAGTTGATCACTTTCCTTTCAGTTCTTTCCTTTGATGTCCCTTTGGCACTGTATTGTGGCTGGCAATTCATCATTATGAAATCAGCATCAGGCTGTTATAAAAAGGGAATTAGACATGGTAGGTGCACAACATTAAAGGAAATTTAGAACACATTAGGCAAAATGCTTTTGGAGAGGAATCTGTCATTATTGTACACGTCATTACAAAGTACTGCAACATGTGATGTGTTTTTAAGAAACTGTTAATAGTATGTGGTGATAAGC
>NW_018127961.1:1445801-1466406 GCF_001952655.1 Monopterus albus
TATCCACAGCTTACAATTTCATCAGCCCATAACAGCAGAGACTGGGTGTCTGATGCATCTTCAACCTGAAAGTGCACAATGCAAAACAGTAGTTATGAATGAAAACCATATACTCATAATACAGTCAAAATAGGTATGGTAACCACATTGCTCACCCTGCTGATGGCACAAATATAACGCCATAGTTTTTAAGCTGTGTCCATTCTCAGTGACCATACACTGTATATATACACACATGAAGATGCACTGAAACAAACACTGTCACGTCGACTGACAACACAGATGGTCAAAGAAGCTGACTACATTAGGAGGAAAGTTCTCCTGCGGTATGCCCAATTTGTCCAGCAGTGCTCCCCTCTCCTCTTCTCAGCTAATGGCTCCGCACTCATAGATGAGCTTAGAGGCTTTTAAATATTCAGCCTCTGCATATTGACCAGGCTCGGAATGAATTATACAGTAATTTATTCATCACTCATTTCACACGAGAAGGTGTGATACACAGCCCTTGTAACAATCTGTGAGACATGCATATCTAAACACACTTGCACACACACACACTGCGGGCAGAGAAGAGATGAAGGGCAGAGAGGCTACGGCTCTGCTGTCCAGGAAGCGTAATCATTGCTGACTGTGCCAGCAGAGAAGCAGTGTGAGGAGAGAGATGTGAGGATGCAGGATAGATAGAAAAATGAAGGAAGAGGGGAAAAGAGCAACAGAGGATGTCAGAAGCAGCAGGGGAGACAAAGAAACATGAAATTAAAAGGAGAAAGCCAGAGTGTGGGAGCTAGACAGGAATGGAAAGAAAGAAGCATGAGCTGAACAAGGAGAAAAAGTACTGTGACTCAGTGCTATTCACCTTATAGAGTCACTCAGACTGAAAGGGAGTCCAGTCTGTCGAATGCCCAGGTGGCTCCAGTCTACACTGCATTAAAAGGTTGAGTCACCTTACATGGAAGCTAACAACTCAGAGGCCTGAAGTGTTTTCTCTAGGTGCCTCCCAGCAGCCTTTACCCATACCAGCAATGCACTGTGAGATGCAAAAGTTCCAACAACTCACATCTGTTTACTTAACCACTGTCATTAACTAACAATGACACATAGGGGTCTTGGAGAGTTGTCCCATTTCATAGGGGAATATTTCAGCCAATGCTCTTTGTAACTCTGTTTTGAGGGTTAATTCAAAAACGAATGGCAGTGGTAAAAAAAAAAAAAGCAACGGGATTGGGCCACAGTGTATCGAGCCACAAAGTCTGTGTTAGGAGGAGATTGGGGTGGACTGTGAGGGTGGTTCAGTTCCCATGTGTGATGTATTGTTCTAGTATTTCTTCCTAGACTGAATCACAAGATTCAGTTGGTCCAAAAAAACTTTTCTTTTGTAAATTTCTTATTTATTTTACAGATTTTCCTTTTATTTCCAACATACATGGAAATGCTAATAAAACTGCAAAACTGTACTGTGAAATCACAGACCAAATTTAAAATAACAGGAAAATCCTGTAGCTGTTCTCTTTAAAAAAAGATTTCCCTTTTTCATTTGCAATTTTCACATAATAATTTTACAAATATTAACCATTTACTGTTTCACAATTTGATCTAACAGTCTTCCCAGCATGCACTGTGTGAGAGTTAAGACACTTCACTTACAAATTTTTTTTCCGGCTTGACAAACCCATTCATGGTGCAAACTTACTGTGCGCCTATAATACATATTAAAGTAAGTCTAGGTCAATATTTTTCATAATAATAAAAAAATTATCCAAACTACGATGAAGGTTAGTATTGAATTCTGTGTCTACCCCCATACATTTAGTGTCTAACAGAATCACTGGAAGCAGCTCTGCATGCCGTCTTTGTTCCTCCTTGGTACAAAATGGCTTTAGTTTTTTTTATTTTTTTATGTAAAGTGAAGAATGGGGTTTTGTGAAACAACACTGAAAGCTCACTAACATTACTTCATATATATATATATTTTAAAATTGACAGTATTTTACTGTCAATATACTTAAAATGTTCTGTTTTATAATTTTGTTAAGGGAACCCTTCTAGGCTTTAAAGGTTAGTATCTTTTTTTTCTTTGAAAAACCTTTTAAACACATAAGATTTCATCTAACATTAAAATGAATAAATCATTTAAAATTATGGGAAATTACTCTCAATTTTTAGAAGATGGTTATCTGTTTTTTATTATTTCATGTTTATTTTTGTTCTTAAACCTCTAAGTAGTTTGTGTCACAAAACGTCATGAAACCGTGGTGGTTTTTTAATCCTAACAGTATGTTTATGGCTGTCTCCATGACGACAAAAGTCAGTAGAGCTTGCCGGTGTGATGTATGCTGTCATTCTAGTCAGTGTTTTGCTATTCGTCCTGCCAGCGTAGGAGTGCTATTTCAGGAGATGCTCCTATGGCTCATATGAGAGGCTGGACTTGTTGATTAATGGTGAAATGTTACCAAGCTTTGTTTCTCCGTCAAGATTAAACAGCTCAGTATGTCATCACTAAAAATAATGGACGGATGCTGAGCAAGTAAGAACAGCAGGGTGAGAAAGCAACACTGGTTGAGGTAACGAAAGAGACTGACAGACAGCATAACAGGCGGTTATGAAACAAATGAAGATGTACAAGATACAGCTCCACACACTCCACACAAGAGAAAAAGAAAATGGGGAAAAGCTGTGCTCCACAGGCACCACACACACCTACGCAAACACACACAGGCACACACATTCGCTAATCTGTCAAGGCAACAAAGGGAGGCAAGCCAGGGCTGCATTTGCATGACAAACTGGTCCCGCTAGGTTGATTGAAGAGAAAACAATTTAGTAGACAGGCTAACTGTGTGGTAGGGTGCCTGCCACCTCTGGGTGGGCCTCAGGACCCACAATCCAAAATGTGTGTGTGGCTGTGGGAGACAGCCAGGAGGAGGAGACAGGTAGTTAGGGGGATATAGGATTTAGGTAGATGGCAGGAAAACAGAAAAATAGAATCCATCAGGTTATTGCATCCTGCTGCACCTGTGGGTGTGTATTTGAATGTGTGTAAAAGAGTATTTATGTGTGTCCCTTTAGAAAGACAGGGGATTGTATGTGCATGTCTGTGTCTGCATGTAATGTCTGGGTATACAGAAGTGTGTGTGTGGTTTTGAAAACAGAGTATACAGCATCTAGTCTGCTGTGTGTTTTGTGTGTCTATACAACTTAGTGAAAAAAACAAGTGTGTGTATGAATCGCTCTGCCTTTATCCCCAGACTGCCAGAGCTGGGAGTTCAGACATACGCTGGTCTTGCTGCTGCTGTGAGCCTAACCCAATCCTACACACACACACATACAAACACACACACTTGTCCCACTCACACAGGCTCAGACGAACAGCGCCACAGATGCCTGACATGACTCGCAGTAGCTCTCTTTACACACAGGGCTTTGGAGTGTGACAGATATAGGCTGACTGTGATTTCTCTGACTTGCTGTACAGTGTGTGTGGGGTTTACAGTGTTATTGTCACCCACTGTGTGTGACTTCACTTCTTACCTAACACACAGAGATTTGCAGATAAAATTGCAGCCTCATTTGTCCAATATTTTGTTTAGTATTGTCATCTCTGTCTTAAAAATTTGGACCAGGTCTGAAACTGTGTACAGTATAAATGTGTTTTTTAAAGAAGGAAGGGGCCTTTAAACTCAGAGGGACCCAGGGACTAACAAGAGCAAAGCCCAACCTGAAAACACCCAAATGTAAGACAAGCTGATTGAAAATGCATTGATACTGAACCAATCAGACCCATTGAACACCAAAACTGGCAGGTGCATGATGCACCATCAAAGAACAGGTAAGCCAATTTTGAGAAGAGTATGAATATGTGTCATTTTTCTTGCAGCTCACAGACATGTCCAAAACAACCACACATTGTTTTCCTATGAATATTATGAAGCACCCTGTAGTTAGAGCCAATAGTGAGTCCACTCAGATACACTCAGGTTATTAGACATGTTTGGAACATTATTTGGCACAACAGAAGGCCACTCATTTATTTGAATTAGATCTGTTTAGGTGTACAGCCAGGATCCCAGGGCAGACTACTCCAGCGAAACACGAAATAAAAAACTGAACCTGGGCCAACTTTTGCCACAGTGCTAAATGACGTCATTCAGCAAGGCAGTGCTTTGGAAAGTGAAATAAATACAAACGTGCATTGTTGGTGGAGAAGTTTCATTTTTGTTACTGTTACTGTTTACTTTTTACCTCACCCTGAAAGACTTTAGCTAGCCAGTCATGACCCACCCAATAGAGTATGGTGGTGTTTTTTAAATTCTGTACACTGAGATGTGATTTGCTGTGTATTTCAGCCACAGTTGTTTGTGGAATAAAAATCTCAGACCACTTTAAGGCAGTGTTTCAAGATTAGTCTGACAGATGTCAGAATCCTCAACAAGCTTTTAACTTCCTAAAACAGACAACCTCATAACCATGCCATTCTCTGATTGTTTAGGTGTATGAAGGTATGAAAGTCTCAAGCACTTCTTTTCTTCTTCATGCATCTACTGTAAGTCCATCACTTGTTGTGTCCAAGTACAACACAGCAATGCTTCTGGGCTACGATTCATTGCAGCAAGGCTATAAAGGCTATAAAGATGCACAAGCAGAATTCTTGGAGAGCAATCAGGTAGGAACAGTGAGGCAGCCAGGAGCAGGCTATTATGGCAGGATTTGGCCCCATATTTAAGTGTGGCCATTTGGAACAGATGTAGACGTGACCAGACTAGGCTGTCTGGTGACTAGGCTGTGTGTGAAGCACAGTGAAACCTTTGTCCCAAGATGGACAGTGTTTATTTCTCAGAGTTTTATTCCTGTGATTGTCTGCTTGTTGTCCTGCCTTGCATGATTTCTGCCTTCTTTTTGTTTTGTTTTTTTGGCCATTAAAAGGCTAAATCTGTGCTGAGGAAAACATACATGTGCAAAATGTGACTGTTCCTGTTTTTCTAGAAACAGTAAGAGAGCTAATGTAGCATAGTAATAAAATCATGTTATCTTACTTTAGTCTTCCTTAGTTTTCATTTGCTTTTTCTTACATTTTTGACTTGAGTTTCAGTGTTATTACAAGGTAAGACACACAAACAGCAGAGCTAGCCTAAATGCTAAACAAACACTAGTGCCAGGGGCAGCTGTGAGATAGGTCATCTTAGGCAGAGCACATTAAATAATCTAAACATCATAAATGAATCAACATCAACTGTGTTCAAGTAAATTATGATGAGATTTCCTTTAACTGAGAGTCGGGCTTTTAGCAGACACCTGTATTTGGAGTAACTAAATGTGATTGCAAAAAAACATATCACTCTTATTTTTAAAGCCATTAGTATGCTAATTTAAACAACAATGAGCAAAAGATTAATGCCCTTATAATTTTATGTGGCTACAGTTCGTGTGTTAAGAGAGTATTTGATGAAAAAGTAACTAAAGGGCTTTAAAGAGTCTTCTGTGTAACTGAGGGAGACTGCAGACACCTGGTTTGGTCAGCCTGATTGAGGATTATAGACTGAAAGGATGGACTGAGGGTGTCTGACACTGTGGTATCACACTAGCTCCTAGCTGAGCTGCAAGTGGCAAACCCCTATGACCTGACTTCTACTCCATCTGTGTCTGTGCTGTGGTTGTGTGTGTCTCATTAGCTGTAGGTTAAGCCAGGGAGTCCTGGCAGTGACAGGTTTATTAAATATCTGAGGGCCCACAGTGGACATGGCAGGGTGGGAAACCCCCACTGCTCATGTAATTAATGTGGCCACTTAGCGCTCCTGTTTTTATAGCCTCTGTGCATGAAAAAGAGTGTGCATGTGTGTAAGCCTATATGCTTTTTACTGTTGTTTATTTTGCAGATTTTCCTTTTATTTCCAACATACATGGGAATGCTAATAAAACTGCAAAACTGTACTGTGAAATTATAGACCAAATTTAAAATAACAGGAAAATCCTGTAGCTGTGAAATAGCATAAAGTTCTCTTTAAAAAAATTCCCTTTTTCATTTGCAATTTTCACATAAAAGACAATATAGTTATAATTTCATAATAATTTTACAAATATTAACCATTTACTGTTTCACAGTTTGAACTAAAAGTCTTCCCAGCATGCACTGCATGTAAAGTGAAGAATGGGGTTTTGTGAAACAACACTGAAAGCTCACTAACATTACTTCATATACATACAGTATATTATATATATTATAAAATTAACTGTATATTGTTGTCAATATACTTCAAATGTTCTGTTTTATATTTTTATAAAAGGAACTTTTTTGGGCTTTAAAGGTTAGTATCTTTTTTAATGAAAAATTAAAAGGATAAAAAAATAAAATTATGAGAAATTACTGTATTTTTAGAAGATGGTTATTTTTCATAATTTTATGGGAATATTCTGGCACCCTGGCTGCCAGAATAGTACACCATTTTCTTCTAAAATGTGTTTTCAGATTTCAAACTTCAAAGAGAAAAAATCAAGAAAAACACAAAACAAAAATCATGTCTTTTCACTAAATGTTACAGATAATTCACCTAAAGCCACATAAAGTTAAACATATGCACACAATATAAAAAAAAAACAATATTTTCAGAACAAAATGATTTCTATAATCTGTTTTTAGTGTGACCTTCCTTTGCACTGAGAAGTCTTGAAACCATGACAGACCCTCCACCATGTTTCACTGAAGACTTAAACACTCATTCTTCCATTTCTTGCCAACTCTTCTTCTCACATACTGGACCTAAGCAGTGTATCGAGCCACAAAGTCTGTGTTAGGAGGAGATTGGGGTGGACTGTGAGGGTGGTTCAGTTCCCATGTGTGATGTATTGTTCTAGTATTTCTTCCTAGACTGAATCACAAGATTCAGTTGGTCCAAAAAAACTTTTCTTTTGTAAATTTCTTATTTATTTTACAGATTTTCCTTTTATTTCCAACATACATGGGAATGCTAATAAAACTGCAAAACTGTACTGTGAAATCACAGACCAAATTTAAAATAACAGGAAAATCCTGTAGCTGTCTGACAGTTTTCTTGGTCTTCCATTCTTTTGTCCTTGACCTCTTCAGATTCTTCTCTCTTTAAAAAAAGATTTCCCTTTTTCATTTGCAATTTTCACATAATGTATTTCTTGAGTATCCAGTGTGTTTGCTGATTTTTTTCTCACATTTTTATGTGTTTAGTACAGTACTGTGTACTTTTTTCCTATATTTTTTGATAAATAAATACAGTATATATAGTCATCATAACAAGAAATCTAATGGTGACCTAAGACTTTTGCACAGTACTGTATGTACATCCATCTATTCATTATCTATACTGCTGATCCTGCAGAGTGTCACGAGGCGGCTGGAACCAATCCCAGCTGCCATTGGGCGAGAGGTGGGGTACAGCCTGGACGAATTCTAAGTACTGTATGTGTGAGCCTGAATTCTGAGATGCTACCTGCATTTTGACAGGAGAAAACTGGCCCTAAAGTTACTTCCTGTTTCCAGCAGAAGTACTTTTTAATGGCCCAGTAACTATACGGTTGGAGCTTCTGGTCAAAAACTGGTGAAACATGAAACTCGGGGTTGCTACAACTTGTGTATTGATAGCAAGCACATTTGGCATTGAAATCATCAGGATGAGAGGCAGACATTTCTATTCCTTCTTCTCAGCAAGTTACAGGGTATGTTGTTCAGACTCCCAGTGAGAGATAACGAGAGAGTTTTTACCCCAGTCATTGCTGGTTTGTCACCTGTTTATTAGTTACAAACAACCCATGAATGTAACAAATGCTAGTTACTGCTACAGCCAGCGGGTGAGGCAAATACACTCACCGGCCACTTTTTAGGCACACCTGTATGATTGTATGCACTTCAGTGCAACACTTCTGCCCTCACATCTGTGTTTATGGAGCTGAAAATGTTTCAGTTTTCGGTGAAATTGTTGTAAATGTATAAATTCAAAAATAATAATAAATTATAATATAGAAATATTAGCAGAAAAAAAGTCTCACCAACAGTAAGAGGGAACACATAATGATAGGGCATTGCTGAAACGTACTGTATATAGACAAGTTGCTCAGGTCGAGTGATTCCTCGCTCAGAAACAGCAAGGACCCTCTCACAGCACTGTGGGGATGAGGCCCTGCCAAATGTGGAGGCTTACTGTTATATAGTTTAACCCAGCTGACTCAGCGAGTGGCCTCCCAACACATGCATGTACAGTAAGTGCGCATGACTTTCATTAAGGTGGTAATCAATTCTGAGTTGCATTTGACGCATCACCCAAAGTTTAAAATCTGCCTTTCTAAAACTTGCCACTGTCCTCTTGAATGAATTGTAAAAAAAGTGGCATGGGTTTCAGTAAAAACAAATGAAACATAAAATGTGGAACAGGACACATGGAGGCGACAGAGAGGAGAGCTTGATTAGCTGCATGGTAAAATAGTGAAGGACAGGGATTGGACGGTAGTGAAAGCAGACAGAAAATTAAATGATGACATGGGCAGCTCTCCCACCTGCACAGACGGACTGTCTCGCCAGCAAACCAATCACTCTCTGAGGAAGCAGCCTCTCACTGGGTGTCACTGGGCAGACAACAAGCACACACACACACAAAGTCAGGGAACTTTGACTAAATCACTGCTCAAATCACTTTCCAGGGTGCTGCCAAATATTTACAGCACTGTTGCTGACCATCTGAGTTGTGTCACCATTGGCTTCCCACGCAGAGATCAGATACATCTTATTTTACCTGCTCTTTATCTGCAGAAACATGCTAGTCATATTTAGTTTAAGCACTAGCAGGAACAGAGAACACAATAGAAAACCAAAGGAAAAACAAATGGCAGTGGTCAGCACACTATTCAGACACTACAGGCTTCTTCCCAACAAATGTAAGGTGATGGGAATTAAAATAAGCACTGGGTACAATAGATTATTTCATCTCATACTCTGTCATAGCGCAGGATAATAAATACAGTATGTGAGAACCCTCATGACATCTAATATGTCAGACATTTTCATGCACAAAGCATGGAGAAGAGAACATCATGTTTTATTTCAACTCAGTGAACCTGTAAACATTTGAATATATATACATTTTCAGTGCGTTTTGGAGCACAGAGACTCCTCGTGTGTTGCAAAGATTCTGCTTTGAGAAGCGGTAGTAAAAGTTAGGCCCATTTAGAACAGTGTTCAAACCGCTCATAGAGTCTAAAAGGTGTAGGTTCTACATCGTTTCAGTTGTTGAGTACAAGTCAGATGTTGCAAAACTAATAAGTAACACAACAGGCTCAAATTATTTAATACACTTTAATACTGTATATAATAGTTTTAGATGATACAAAATCCAAATGTGTTTACAAGAAATATATATCATTGTGAAAAGGACAGAAGGGATTGTTTTGTTCAGGATCTGTTTTACCGTCCCCGTTCGGGCCTTTTGTTTTGGTGGCTAATAATCCCTCAGTATGAGTGATTTATTACTAAAACTGGACATTTCATGTTCAATATCCCCATCACTCCCAGCTGTTTTAATGCAGCTGTAGTTTCAGGCCGCACCTGCAAATAAATGTAGTGAAAGAACGCTGTGGCACTGGGCGCTGTGCACTGAAGAGAGGGATATATAGAGGTTGTTTATTTCTCTTTCATCCATGAGTAAATCGTTTATGCAAAAACGGTGTCTACATTAGAACAGATTTCCTCTGTGAATCAGGTGTTACTGTCTTCAGGTTATGGCCCAGCATTGCCACATCTGTCAGTATCCCATAAACATGGTGCTATGGATCAAATGTGCACCATTTTGCTGCCAATTCCACCCTTTCATCCACCACAAATGAGATACCAGTGCTGACTGCATGCAGTGTGAATGTTGTTATGTAGCCTTGCCTTTGGTTTTAGCACCTCAGCAGTGAACATTGCGGTTACAAGCTGTTGTGGGGTGATCTGTTGAGTCCCTATGGCCCTGCTTGCTACTACTGTACAGAAAAGCAGGGGAGACTCCACTAGCACTGCAAGCTGTGAAGAGGTGCGCTGGCTGGCCTGGTACAAGCTGTTAACTCCGTGGTCCTGCTACAATGCTATGGCAGCAAGGCAGACTGTAGGGAACACTGGCTGGCCTGGTACAAGCTGTCACTGGGCGTGCTGTTTACCAGCTGTATGGTGGGAGTGAGTCAACCTGTGAGCTAACAAGACTGTGTGTTAAGGTAAATGTGTGTAACATCCAACCAGTGCAGGCAGTGGGCTACTGGAGGCAGTTGTGTTAGTGTAGGCAGCATTAGTTTGCTGGTCGTGCTAACCTGCATGTTTTTAAGTTCTGCCAGGGTGGTAGCAGGTCTGGGGTGCTGCAACATGTTCCCACTACCATCCATCTGTCAGCCCTTACCCTGAACACGGCATCTCTCACCTAATGTAATGTTTTTGTTTTTGCCTCAATATGGGAGCTATAGCATTTTGGGTGGCGTGGCCAGGCAGACAGAGAGGAGGAGGGTTGGAGGATTTGCTGAATCTTGTTCATATGAGCATCCATCTGTTCCAAACCTGCTGCCCTCACAGTCAGTAGCTTATGCTGTAACATTCTCAGATGTATGTAAGAGATAATGCTGTATATCAAACTGATAACACCTCAGCTGAGATGAGCGATCAGGTTGGTGATCTAGAGATTACTTGACATGGAAATGATAAATAAACCACCTGGGTATAGATTTCACTTCAGACTTCTTTGGTGAATTATAAATCCATGTAATAGAAGTTGAAGAATTTGGCTGCAATTTATCCCACCTAATTTATCTGAAAAGCAAAAGGAAAAAGGACAGAAATGGGACCAGCCATTGCTGATCCTAATTAAGAACTAATTAGGAAGTTAGTCTTAATAAAACAGCCAAATAATTTTGAATCAGGCAATGTTTTAACATATTTAAGGGCATGAAATATACAGTAATTATTATTTCTGAGTGTCAGAGCAGCATTTGGTTTACTAGAAGTCAAACCCCAGCGTATTGCCCACATGTGTTGAAGACAGGAAAGACAAAATACTCAATTCAACGTGATAAAACAGAAGTAAAGTGAAACTGGACATGATAACTGTGTACTGTGTAGGTCAAGGGTAGGAAAGGGGATGGGGTGAGCAGAGGCACAGAGGTAGTGGAGAGGAGGTGGAGGATCACAAACAGTGACTAATAAACATGTGGCTGATGATAAACATCCAGGCAGACAACAAAATAATGTTTTTATTGGTGGTTTAAATGGAAAACTGTGTGAAAGTCTGGTGACATGGTTGTCGGGTAACAGTATAAGTTTCAGTTCCTTTGCTTTGCTCATGGTCACACTGTGTTTTTGAAGAAATTATGATTCAAGATGGTGGACGGTGATCTGGGTCACAGGCTGAATTTTGATGCCTGTTTTGTAAAGTCTTGTGACTAAAGACCAGTGTCTCAGTAATGCCAGATTATTAATATCTTGACAACAAAAACACTTAAGGGATCACTCCAGTTTATTAAAAACTAAAGGCAAGAAATGTGAATCATTACCAAATTATCAGCCACATTGGCACAATTTACACATTTGTGTACAGCGAGGGATTATTACCATCATTTCAGGGGCAGATAGCTGCACCTAAAGTAGTTTAGATCTGACTAAATTGATTACTTATTTACAACCGGTCTAACCATGTCCCAGATCTCAACTCTGATTGCTCCTTTCTATGTATCGTACAGTACAATACATAGAAAGGAGCATTCAGAACAGTCACATTTAGCTGTTTAATCAAGTCAAAAGATTGCAAATTCACTTTTAACTGCATGCAGCTTTGTAAAACTGTTCTTATACAGTTGTGCTTTAAGCTAAATGCTAATGTTGACATGCTAGTATACTCATAATGATAATGCAAAATGTTGGCATGCTAGCACCTGCTGGTTAAGGAGGTATAATGCACAGATGCATTATAGAAACTGGATCCCAGGCTCAACAATGGCAGCCAGTCACTTGAATACCACCATAATCTGGATAAGATTTCACAGCAAGTAATTGTTTCAATGCAGATTGAATTCACCACAGCTGTGTAGTGAGGCCACGGTTTACACACTGTGTAGAGATCACTGTCTGAGCAGAAAACCTGGGGATAGGAGAGCAATGTGAAATGGTTGCTATGAAATGCCTGCAGTGAGAACAGCCATGACATTGAGTAAAAGCAAACACATGTATTGTAATAGTAACAATAATGCTGGTGTGGTTTGTGCATGTTAACACTGAAGAAAAGTGAAAAAATCAACTGCAGAAACACTGTTGGCTAACACTGAATATTAACTTTTTGATCAAGTTGACTGTCTTTATATTTACATTTACATACAGTATTAGCATGTACAGTAATGCCATGTAAAAAGCTTTTTCCCTTACATTTTAATGCTGTTAGGTGTTCAGAGACCAGAAAAGTGCGAATGTAGGTTCATATGCTTGTATAGGTATGCATATTTATATCTTTGGTGTATATATACACCATGTACACGTCACTTAATTTCATGTTTGAGCAATAAGTGCATTTCTGTGTGTGTGTGCCTGTAACTATATGTATAAACTCTTAACAGCAGGAGGTTGTAACCTGCACCATCCACACTCTGTAATCACTGCTGTTTATGGCTGCATAAAACAACACACTCCTGCTCTCTCTTTCTGTCTCTCCTTTCTTTCCTTCTGCACACACACATTTTTATCTGCTGTCTGTCACACTGGGTGTGTGATTATTGCCGTCTGGTTCAGGGCTCTTATCACTGTTATGACGGGGACGCACACACCCACACACACAAGTGCACCTTCACCCTCCCTGGCTCTCTCCTTCACTTTTCTTTTTTCCCTTATCTTTCTTTTCCTCTGTCCTTCCTCTGGTGGAGGTGGTAAATCGGCAGCGTTGCGGCGCTGCGTCTGTGCTCACCCCACCGAGCCGTGTGCCAGTTCAGGAGATTGGCATTAAAGCCAGACATGAGCTCATCGGCCCAGCTGGGCAGACAGCCCATTACAATGCTCAGCAGGGCCCTACCGCAGGGGTGAAAAGAGCTCAATACCTGCTGATTATCTACTCTTTCTCTCTCTGTCTGTGTCTCTGGGTCCCTCACTCACTGGCTTCTGCTTTCACTCTATTTCTTCTTCTTCTCTTTTCTCTTTCTCCACTTTCTTTCTCTTTTCTCCCTTTTCTTGTCTTTTTCTTCTCTTCTTTTGTGTCTTGTTTTCTCCTTCTCTACTTTTCTTGTTTCATCTCCCCTCTTTTTTTCCTCTCTTGTTTGTTCATTCACTCATTCAGGTATCCTCCACCTCAGGTTCTGACTATCTCTTGCTTGAACTGTCTTAATCAATCTGTCTTTCTCTCATTCAGATCCAAACTGATACACACACTCACACGCTGTCTTTCTTCTCTCATCCTTCTTTCTCCTTTTCTCTTTGTCTGTCTCCACCACAACTTTTCAGTGTGGGTGCTGTGGTGTCATTGCAGTGGTGCCTGCGGCAGTAAGCAAGGTAGGGAGGGGTGGATTTTGAAATGATGGGGGTGGAAGTGTGGTGTGTGTGTGTGTGTGTGTGTGTGTAGAAATGACAGGGGTGGGAAACCAGACAGCTGGTGCACCTGTGAGGACAGGAAATGACACGGCACTGCAGCCAGACAAGGGCAGGAAGCATCAAATATGATGTGGCATGCCAGACGTTTTTACTGAATGCAACTCTAGAATCTGCAAACTGAATGTCTGGGGCGGCCTTTCTGTTACTCCACTGAAGACGCCAGCGACAGTTCATGGCGAAGCAATCTAACAAACTTGCTCTCTCACTCTCTCTCTCTCCATCCCTCTCCCTCACTCTCCAGCTTTGTCAGCTGGTGAGATGCATTGCAGCTAATTCATGAATCCCATTCAGCCTCAGTATTAAGGCTGAGTCATATCCACCTTTTGTTCCAACATCTAAAATGACAGCCAGTATTACTGACTCCACACAGAAGTCACGGGGTATTCTGAGTTATTGGTCTCACTGCAAATGTTATGTTTGAGTCAGAACGGATCATATGCGATTACTTTCATCACACAAGTCCCATGATAGAGGCTGCACCCACAGGAGGAAGTTTTTGAGTAAATAGACATTAGTGTTGCATGAAAGAAGCTGCATTACTGTTTATGCATTAGCTCTAAGTGCACTGTGTTAATGTACAGTGTAGTATGGGTTATTTGTGTCCACTGTGTTCATGAAAGCTCTGTGATTTATCAATTTGTCTTATTTCTTGGTATTTCATGTGGCCAAAAGTAAGTGGACACAGACACTTTTTACATCCATGTTTGACTGACTAATAGCAAACTTACCATGTTGATTAAAAAGTAATCATATGGACTGACAAGTCATTCATTAATTGGGAAGTGTAGGTGATGTACCCTGCATCATTAGCACTGTACAGTATTAACCCACCTGGAGAAATGTAACTGTGGGATTAACAGTATATCGTAAGTCCCCTGATTGCATCCACATTCCCCTCACTTGTCTTCCCACCCATGTAAGATGTTGGGAAAAGATTCAGTGAGAAAATACAAGGAAAGAGGAATCAAGGAATCACTTTCTCAGAGATATGACAGGTTCTCTCCTTTGATCCGTCATGTGAAGCATCCACTCACCAACTGATTTTTGACAAGTGTGTCAGTCCACAAAAGACTTCCACAAAGAATGGTCTCATGTATCTTTGTGTATCCTTGCTCATGGATTCTCCAGGCAGCCTCCTCTCTTCTAGATCCTCGCTCCTCAAAGCAGGAATAAAAGCTTTGTGATGTGCCAGAACAACTTCTGGGTCAAGTGAGGAGCAAGGAACGATACAATAAGGGAATTGGGATTTACCCACTGTCATGGCTTGTGGGGACACTTTAACAGGAAGAGATTTGTTGTTATATGTGTGACAAATAACTATTAATCTAAACTGCTACTGGACTTCAAACGTCACTAATATAGACAGACAGGTACTGTAGTTAAGGACAAAAAGAGGCAACAAGACTGACACACCTTGGATTGAACTCTTCACTTTTTTATTGATTATGGAGAATGTCGGCACCTTCATGCTGGTGCCTGTGCTGTTAAATATTTTTGCAGTTCTCATTACAAGCTCTGCTGTCACAAAACCAACAGCCAAGTGGAACTGCATCAAGACCCACTGTTATAGATGGACTCAGTGGTGTTGATTAGTCTGCACCAGAGCTTGATTAAGAACATTTACAACAACAACTTTACTCAGTTGGAAAACTCATCAGTTTTTGTGCTTTATGGATTTGTGGGTATTGTCATGTGGAAGGGCTTGTTCATTTCTAAAAGAATAAGTCGGCGTTAAGCAACAGAGGCCGCAATATCTTCACTTTTAGTGATTAGGCTGTCAAGCTCCAGAAACACTGGAAATTACTGTACATTTCCCATAATGCAACTCAGCAGTGCCTTTCATTAAAACCTCCCTGTCTCCTTTTTTCAAGCTTTCTAATAGCCGCTCAGTAGCCACAGAAGACACTGTTTTTACAGGCTAAAAAGGACTTCTCATGTCGAGAAAACAGAACTTCATCTGAAAATCATTGGAATGCCCCTTTAAAACAGGACCAGCCACCCCCAGGCTGTTGCTACAATGTTATAAGCATGCAAGTGTGTAAAATTTCATTTTATGCTGTAGTATGAAGATGTTTGATGTCTTTTTCCTCCAGAAAGCTTCTATAATAGGAATTTTGTCTGTGCTTCATTCTTTAAGCCAAACAGTAAATCCCTGCTCACTGTGAATCTTGAATACTTTTCTGTCTTTGGCCTTTTAACCCCTGCAAGACTCATGAGTCTTTCACTTTCCCTGTGTCCTCCTCCATGTTGCTTTGCGGTTTCTGATGAAGACGAGGTGTAAACAATTCAAAGTTTAAACCTGTCGTAGGAGAGCGCTTTGAGTTCAGACGTAATAGAGCAAGAAAAGAGATGCAAAGAGAACTGCAGCTGGCACCAGGGAAGTTGAACAGTTTGGGATGAGGCATAAAACAGAGCCTTTCCTATCTGAGCCACCAGATGGCGTTAAGAAGTTGTTTCTAATTCAGCTCCACACAGGCTCAGATGGAGAAGTTGCTCCACAAGTCCTGGTTTCATAGAGAAGAGAGGGATGGAGTTATTCCGCTGAGACATTTACTGCACTGCTTTTTCGGTATCTTCACCAGTGGAGGGGTCAGAGAGTGGATTCACAGTATTGATTCAAAGTAACTTTCTTGCTAAGTGAATTTTTATAGTCACTTAACAATCACTGCTGATGACTGTATGGTCAAGTATTCACACCATGAAGCAAATAAACAGTGCATTAGGAGCACAACAAACCAGCACCTCCAGCTCTTAACCTGTAGCTTCTGACATTCTTGCAGTTTTGCATCAAAAATAACCAGCAGATACAGATGGGTGACAAATTAAAGAACAAAACCTGAATAAATGAGTGGTCTCTTCCAGGATGTTACTGAATCATTTGGTGAGTATGACACTGATGTGAATCATATGCTATTTCCTCCAGAGTCACCAGATATCAGCCCAGCTGAACACCTGTGGGGGAGACTTTAGACAGCGTCTCCACCACCATCATCAAAACACCCAGCGAGGGACTGTATTTTGGAAATATGGTGTTCATCCCTCCAGTGGAGTTCAGAGACTTGCACAGTAGAGTCAATGCCAAGGAGTACTAAAGCTGTTCTGGTGGCACATGGGGGCCCAGCACCTTACTGAGATACTTTATGATGGTTTGTCTGTTTATTTGTCACCTGTCTGTATTTGACTTCAGTGTAACATTGCAAAATTGTATCAAGGAAGGTTGACAGGTTATTTTTTCAGTCAACAAATCAGACTCACAAACATGTAAACACAAGTGATCCATCAATGCAAAGCTGCTGCTGTACCATGTACTAAACTTAATTATAATTGATAGCTACCAAGCACCCCAGTGAGATCATAATAACATTATACAGGACCTAATATTTATCATGTATTGATCAGATAACCTGCCAAATGTCATACAACAACACACCAGCCTAAATATGTACATGCAGTCAAACTGGGCTGTCTTGCATTACAGCGGGTGATTTTTATTCCTCTTCCTCTGTGCAAAAACATCCACATTAGTAAATGCAAGGCTAGTCATTTTCCAAGTGATAAACCTGGATCTTTTCTGATTGTCGTGGCTCTCAGCAGATCAGTCTTCATATGTCCTGACTTGACAACTAGTGCAGTCTGTCACAGCTTCAGTGTCTGGTATTTGAAAACCCGCTAGATTAGGAAAATAAAGTGTGTGCGGTGAGCAAAGGCTGGGTTACAAGTCAGCTCATTCTCTCCTCCAGGGCTGCCTGCTGATTGTGTCCTTTGTGCAGAAACAACTGGAACTGGCTCACAGTCCGGCTGAGTTTAACATCCACCACTCAGACATTATTCCGGTTGCTGCCAATGGCAACTCACAAGAGGGCACAAACACATCATTCTTCCTTTATTACATTAGGTGTCTGAGAAATCATTATAGATGCATTGAAGAGCTTCTAGCCTGTAGTAGAGAGTCCCATCCCTTTCCTTGAATACAACTCTACAAACATGTTGGAGCTGTTAAAGTTCATTTCCTGTTGCTGGTCCTTCACATTAAAAGTATTCCATTGTCAAAATGCTGGGGGGTATTATTGTGAAGCAGCCAAGTGAAATTTAATCTGTTTGTCACAAAATATGCTGCTATTATTTGAGGAAGTAAATAACTTCAACACAATGTGACATCATACTGTATATTAGATGAGGGGCAGTGAGTGTGCTGTTAAAAAGCTTCCCAGTAGAGCTGCATTGGTGGAGAATTGGTTCTGTGAAAGAAGAACAAAGAGCAACCCAAAATGTGGTGTGGTGTGAGGTGGCAAGTGTAGTGGCCAGATTACAGGCCCCCCTGTGGTTCAGCTTATCACAAACCCCTCAATTTCAAGCACATGTGGCTGATAAGAAGATACTTCTGTTTCTTTTTATCAATTTATTCATCTGTCTGCCACATGTGAGATGACAAGTGGTGCAAAAGCTGGCTGAAGACCTGCTTATAAACTTAGTGGTCAGATATAGGCTACTGTCCACACACACACACACACACACACACACACACACACACACACACACATATGCACACTTCAAATGAAACTTCAGTGATAACGGCAGCAGTAGTGTTGGTTGGTGGTGTTTCTTCTCCTGTCTGCATTGAACACTAAAAGCATATTTGTACATCTCTCTACAGAGGCGAAGCATGACATTTCATGCTTTGATTCAAATGGTCACAAAACAACAGCTCCAGTAACACACACAGTGACCTACCGAACAAGCATGAAACCCCTGTCTAGGCAGGAAAGCCCCATGCAAAATTCTTAAAATAGACACATACACACATAGTAAACATATCAACCTAAATTATTTTATTGATTATTGATTTTAGTGGTGTTTACTATTTATCTATTCTTATACATTTAATTGCACATTTATTCATTGCTATATATGTTGTTGTGTTATTATCCTTACTGAGGATGCTGCATCACACCAGAGGGGGTCTGCAATTTGTTGTATATAAATAATGTAATAGCAATAAAGTTCTTAACCCTAATCCTAAAGTTAGAGACACAGAGAGGCGGTGTATGCAGTGCATGTATGTGTGTACAAACGCATGCAGACTACAGTCACGGCGGTTTGTGGGGAGCTGGTAGACTAGAGTACATTTGGTATTCAACCTTGCCCAATATTTATCTATCTGTTGGCTGTCTAGTCTGGACTGGCCTGTTAGTTGTGTCACCCTGCGTGCTCCCTAGGGGACTAAATTGATGCTCCAGACACATTGTGTGTGTGTGTCTGAGTGTGTTTGGTGGTGGTGGTGGGGTAATTGTTAGTGGATAGAGCTAGGTTTAAGAGTAAGAATCAATGTTTGTCTGAGTCTGTCCATGTATGAAAGTTTTTCTGAGATATCTTTTATATGTGTGTGTGTGTGTGTGTGGACATGAAAGTGACCTCCCACCAAGACAGAAAAAAAGCTCTCGATTGTTATAGCTGCTTTAGCTGTCAAGACAGCAGTACTTCAATTTGTTGCTTCAATAAAATTATGACAGCTGCCAGGTGTTTGTAAATTATGTCAGGGTCTTTTTTTTGGCCCCTTCCAGTAGTGTCAGTTTTCTCCTGGAGAAGTGTGGAATTCTTTGGATGCCGTCAAAGAAAATATTTTTGCTTGATTGGATATAGAACTTGGCTAGTGATGCGACACTTAATGCATAACATCTGTTGGAGGTCTTTGCTTTTCCCATTTAGTTATTTTCCTTCACAGAGGTCCATTTCAGTTGATTTTTTATGGTTGCTGTTGTCTTCAGAATGAAAAAGGTAAACCACCCCTAGAGCATTTTCAATCAAAGTATATACATGGTGAGATTTGTCAGCATGGGCCGTTATAGCAAAACTGTTATGTTTATGATTTCTTCCAAAAATGGCCGTGGTCATATTTTACCCTACATGTCTTATGCACAGATGAAATAAACCCTAAACTGTAAACCACCAGGACACTCTTCTCTGACCACTGAAGGTCCCTAGACCATAGTTTGGGAACCTGGTGGTCTAATGTGGCATTCAGATTCAAACAGTCTAGTTTATTTATAGCGTGGGCACAGTCCTGCACTGTGAGAGGGTTGCACTGTTAGTTCAGAGGGTAGGGGGTGGATGGTTGGAGTGGAAGGTGGGGGTCTTGCCTCTCTGCTGCACATGTGCCCCTGAACCACAAGACTGGAGCAGGGGGTCACCTCAAGGTTAGCCCCCTTCAAAGAGCCGTCTCTATTGGCTGCAGCCTGCTGTAACAGGGGGATGAAACTCGAAGCGCCCTCCCCACCCTCTCCAAATAACACACCAGACCGACCAGTCCTTGCCCTGCATCCCCTCCTTCCTCCCCCACTCTGCTCTCCCACAGCCATTGTCAACCCACCGTCTGTTATTTTATCTGAGTCAGGACGTTATTAATTCAAAGACAGTAGCTCTCTCTCTAGCTCTCTCACCTTTAATTTGTTATTTGACTTTGTCATTTAAGCCTTTTGCAAGAGAAAATATTAAAATAATGAAAGAGACATAAAGACAAAATTAGTATGACTGTATGTTTGTTTATGTGATAAGAAATTACTATAAATCACAAACTGAAGTGTCTGAAATCAGAGATCTCAAATGTGCACTATACAATATGTTTTTTCAGCACAAAACATGGTTCAGTTGGATCATTTGATATTCAAAAGCCTTAACACGCTCTTGACTCGTAAATCTTTAACACCTGTGTTTTACAAGAAGATGTTGAGTATATTAAAGTATGTTATTTTGTTTTGACTGGTTACAATTACAATTAGAATTATGATATTTCTGTCTGCTCCTGAAGGCAGCACCACTTTTCCCCTCGTTTGGCCCTCCTCTGGGGCCCTCTGATTGGTCAGAGTGGCAGTCTGTTAGTTGGTGGGCGGGGCTTGGGCGATATGTGTCTGCTCTGCTTCAGTAGCGGAAGGACAGCTGCTCTCAGCGGCGGCGGCGAGACCGGAAAATCTTTTGATAAAATGCGTTAGCTACGGGCAATGGCTTGTC
>NW_018127961.1:1466824-1486833 GCF_001952655.1 Monopterus albus
TTTTTGGTGGTTTTGCGGTCGCGGGGCCCCGACAGTGGCGGCGGCGGCGGCGGCGGCTCTCTCCCCGCAGCGGTGTCCCAGTCTGTCCATCCCCATGCAAGACCTAACGGCCCCTGGCGGTCCCGGCAACTCCAATGTCACCTGCTCCTGCAATTGCACCGCTTCCCAGCCACAGGGAATGGAGATGTGTGAGTAACATTACATGCGTTTTGGTTGACCTTAAAAACCTGCAGAGATTTTAGTGTCTACTCCGTTTTATGTGCACTCTCCAGTGTAACAATAGACAGGCAACAAATCAGACTTAGTAT
Organism: Monopterus albus; assembly: GCF_001952655.1. NCBI lineage: Eukaryota > Metazoa > Chordata > Actinopteri > Synbranchiformes > Synbranchidae > Monopterus > Monopterus albus. Next base: position 1,467,133 of record NW_018127961.1, read on the forward strand.
TTGGTAAGACGGTAAACCATTTCTGCTGTCAAGTCGTTCTCGGCCGTGTTCTTCAGCACCGATATTCTTTCTAGCTTTCCCATAATTACCTTTCACACTTAGCGTGTGTCTGCGTTTTCTCATCAAAACTTTATGTGGACCTCAGAGTGCTTATTACCTGTTGTCTTTATTTGTCCTGAAGTGTGTCTGTATTTCTATAGCGGTGCGCTGTAGTAGTAGTTGTCATGTTATAGCTGAGCTCTTAATATAGTCACTGATATCCCACAAAGTAGTACTCAACAGTTGGCTTACGGTGACAAATCTTGGCATATTTGAATAGCAGTGTTGTACAGACTTAATTAAGCTTTTGAAGTGTAGCCTACTATAGTTCTGTTTAATAAGAACTCCTACATTCAAACTATTTCTTCTTAGTTTAGGTTTCCTGGTTTGCTTCTTCCAGATGTCTTATGCCGTAGGGTTTGGGTTTGTATTCATGGCTGGAGGTTTAGCCCCAGAGCCCTGCCTGGCCTGTGCACATGCTCTGAGGGATCACCACACAGGGTTAAATAGTTTGCCTGTCACCATAGACAGGAAAGGCTGGAATGGTATGTTATGTCTGTCCTCCTTCTGAGCAGCCCACAGAGAAACTATCATTATCAGCTCTGCCCTAATGCTGCTGCCTGTTAGATCCACTGCAGATGTTCCACTTTATGACTGAAGCAGGGCGTTTGTACGAGCAGACAGATCAACTCGTCCAGGCAGGCAGACAGGTAGACATGCAGAGGACAGCCAGACAGTTTAAGTATTCAGTGTGACAGATCTGTAGGCAGACAAAGACAAATAAACATGAGATGGCAGACACACAGGTAGATTTATAACCAGGCAGCCAGACAAGTACTAACAGGGATATAAACAGTAACACAGACGCATCCAAAGCCAGACAGGCAGACATACTGACAGACATGCAGACAAGTTACAGACTTGCAGACAGATGGTCAGAGTTACAGTGATGTGTAATTTCCACTGGGGCTGAGGCCAGGTCTGGGCAATGTGAGGTCTACGCAAGATATTAGATTTAGATTTGGCAGCAGAGTGTGGCTTCACTGACGCCTCATTGTAACCATGAAGTGTGTGTGTGTGTGTGTGTGTGTGTGTGTGTGTGTGTGTTTGTCTGGCAGATGCACTGGTGCGCCACTGTTCGTTTTCTGTGGCATCATGGTATTGCTAGCCAGGAAAAACACACATAATCAGGCATGAACTGGTGCACCCACAGACACAGTGATACAGCAGAGAGAGCCAAATCTGATAATCCAATAGAAGTGCCTCAGACGATCAACCTGAGCAGGCAGGCAGTGCTGCAGAAATGTTGACTTATGTTGTCTGATACGGTATATTTAATTAGCTACAAAATAATGTGTGTAGTGTATTTAAGATTAGGCACTCATCTGTGTTTGGTGCTTTTCACTAAACACCTTTCTCATCATTCGAACATCTCAGTAGTTGGAGGGAGTTGCATTCACAAGTAGTCTGAAATAGCTGTGTCCTACTGTAGTGGCCGTCTGGTTTGAAAAGAGCTCTTGTTTGTTGGCTGTGTTGTTATGCAGACTCGGCAAAGCTGAATAATGTAGCTCATGCTTTGATGATTTCTCTGGCTGGAGAAAAGAGCTACAGTCTGCCTTGTTCTGTTTTAAAGAGAAGTGGGAAGTCTCATTGGTGGCTTTCCTCTTTATTCAGATGAGGAAGAAAATTGAAAGAGACCATGAATATAGAGAGGTCACAGTGCATACAGTGTGTCACGGCCAGCGACTGAACCCCCGTCTGCACACTGGGATTGTTGTAGGTGTGGTATTTTAAAGTCCTGAGATCAAACACTACAGCTTCATCAGACTTGCTGTCGGCATGTTTTCTTCAGCTTTAACCAACAATTATCTGGCACAGAAAATGTTGAGAGTCACATTTTTCTGATGATATTTTCAGCCCAGGTTTATGGGACTTTTATTAACTAGGTAGGTCTAATTTTCTTGGAGAGATTCTCGGGTGAAGGTGTTGTAGGGCTACCCTCCAAAAGTTGCTTAGTCGAATCATTGGTTGCACGACCTCTCAGTCAACCGAGACTCTTCTAGTTGAACCTTTGGTTTTATTTTGCTTTTCAGCCAGTGTGCACAGCAGTAGGGTAGCCACAGCCTGGTAGTTTGTTTCTTCTGTTGTTCCTTCTCCTCCTTTTGGTGTCAAGCAGCAGTTTGCTCAATGCTTTCCCCTGACCCAGGAGAAAAAGACAACAAAATCCACTCAGACAAAACAGATGAAGGTGAGATTTATACTTTATTGGGAGTGTTTTCAAACATTGTGGTCTGCTTTTAAAAGAGAAAAGACTTCAGTGATTGTGACGATTTGGCTGGTTTTGCATATGTGTGTCCTGTTTGTCCAATTTAAATATTCCATCATAAGCAGCTGTCTTTTATTTATTTTTAAATGCTCAGAAATGCCTTTCTGTTACTTTGCATTTAAATACTAATGAACAAAATCATCAATGAAATTAATGCCAGTTGATTCTCTCTCTCTATACACACACACACACACACTTGTTAAAAAAAAAAAAAAGAATAGTCGCACCAAACAGATGACTGACAAACTTCTTAGCTGGGTACAAAGGTGTTGTCCCTGCAGAGTGACACTATAGGCAGGTCCTCTGCAAACATTTTCCACTATTAGGTCATTTAATCTAGTATTGACTCTTAATGCTATCAGTCCGGTCTTTCTTAACCCAGTGTTATATACCAAGTGCATGAGCCCATTTCAGTTATGCCTGTGTCCAATCAAGACCTGATCTTGATAGCAGTGGGGTGGTTTCTTTTCCCAGACAGACTCCAGAAGATTGTTAAATAACATGAAGGTGCACTGACAGCAAAATTAAGTGGAAATGTATGATTTAGATAAAACAATTTACGAGCTTTTGCTTAGTTTAAGGCAATAACTTAATGTCTTTTTCTCACAAGAAGTCCCCTTGCACAGCAGTCTAATTCAGTCAGATGCTAGTCAAACACAGGCAGCGTAAGATAAAGAAGAATTTTTGGTTGTACAACCAGCTCCTCCTTCATTTTTGGTCTTTTTACCTCTTCGGTTATCTAACAGAGACCAGAATGTGACTAGTCTAGCTATCAAACCTGACCTGATGTTTGGTAATACTGAACTGTGTCCATAGCACCAAGTACCAAACACTGGTGGTAATTGCCTGTTTAGGTTTGTAGTCCTGTACTTTTTCTTTGATAAGACTATTCCTGGTTTCAAACATAGATTAGCAAATTTCTCTTTTGATTTATTAAAGTTCTTGAGTGTCTTTGTGTGACATCACGTGAGAAACTGGAACCTGTAAATGTTTAGCTTTGTTGCTTATAAAGTTTCTGAAAGCATTATTTGGAAGAGGTTGTTCATTATTTTCTAGTGTTGAAGTGATCAATCGGTGGTAGCCACGGTCCTGGTTATTCCTGGCTTTGTCCAACCTCCAAAGTTAATCAGGGCTGTGTCTGGTCAGTAGCTGGATGGGGCACCGTCTGGGAACAGCAAGTGCTATGGCTACACCCAGCCACTGGGGCTGCACAAGCAAGTGAGCTCTGCATTCTTCTGAAGCCAGATAAAATAGGAGGATTTGTTTCAGGAAGGCCATCGGATGTAAAACCTGTGAGGATCCTAGTGATCTGCTGTGGCGACTCCCAAAAAATGTGGCGCAGCTGAAAAAAGCACTAATGAAAGAATTGATGCAGTTTAACATGTTTGTATATCTGGGGAAATACTACATTGAATATTGTTATGGCACAGCACTAGTATCAAACAAGTTAAAATCATCCCCAGCCCTAACTTTGAAACAGTAGTTTAAATGTGTGTCTCTCCAGAGAAAACACTGGACAGACCTTATGCTGATTATCCCTAGAATATCTTTATCATCCTCTTGGCCCTTTAGACGCACACATACTGTAGAAAGGCTGTATACATGCGCTTGCCTCTTGGGTATGGTACCCTGTGTCAGTCTGTTTCTCTGTGCATGTAACAATCAGCCTGCAGCAGGGGCCAACCAGCCAGACAGATGTAAACAGCCTGATCTGTAATCCCGTGTATGAGTGGTGTTAGTGTGTAGGTGGCAGCAGGGTCATCTGTCAACTACCTCAGGCCAAACACGCACACAGCTACTTGTTGACTCTCCCTCAGACACGTGCACAAAGATATACACATAGGCACACGCACACACGTTGACACCTAGCTAAATGCACACACAGACCGAGACAGGCACTCTCAGGCTCAGCCAATATTTACCCTGCAGTCTCCAGCCAGACAGCCAATCCAATCTCTCACTAAGCTCTTTGTTGTTTGTTTGGGGTGTGTGTTTTTTTCCTTTTTGTACAGTTTGTTTGTGGAGGTGTTGTTGACTTGGAATTAGTTTGGCTTTTATTTAGTTTTATTATTAATGAATTCTAATAATGAGCCTTGAAGAAAATACTTTAAACTCGGAGTCTGAATAGAAAATCTGGGACCTTTGGGGGACGGGAGTGGCAAAGATGAGCAAACAACAGCATTTTCAAACAAACAAAAAAAAAAAAAAATTGGTTCTTTGTCCTCCCAAAAAGATTTCTTTTGTGATCACTCCTCCAGTAATTAATTTCACAGGGAATTTCAAGACTTGGTGAGTGTCTCTCAGTGGAGCCCTCTTTAGTCTTGCCAGGTCTCCTGAGCCGATGGGTTGTAGCAGTGAACTGTGGCGCTCACCTTGTCGAGGTTAGGAAAGCCCTCCTTGATTTATGTAAGGAGCTGATGTCAGAGGGATCCCCTGACCCTGGGCCCTGTTTTATGGAGCTGACTTACAGATGCTCTGTGCTGGCCCCGGGTAGCTTTAGCACATATTCTGATACAGCGTACACTGCAGACATACCAGTATTTTAAAGTAATATAGGCTTTGCCAATTACTTGAGCGTCATTAGAGAAGAGCCCCCTCGTATATCAGCTTTGGTTTTAAAGTAAATCACATAATCTGTCTGACAGTATCAGTTTGTAGAGCTTTAGCCAATTATTTTGAAAACAGATGCTGTTTAGGTAATATTTTTAAGCTTAAACACCTCTAACCTGCAGCATCTCACTTGTAAGCATTTACTGTTTCTCTTTGTCTTGTGTAATACCAAACTTAATATTTAGTCTTGAGGTGCTGGTCAGGCAAAACAAGCAGTATCGTGTCGGGTGTTTGGCAATTGTGTAATATTTTTCAGTATTTTATGGACCAAACAATTAAACAGGAAAATCATCTAAAGCTTAAAAGATACTAAAGGCAAGTTAGTTGCAGCCGCATTGTTTTGGGTCAACTTGTTTCGGCTCTTCATTGAAGCTTTCTAACACCATTAAAGCTGCACTGACCACTTGACCCCTTTTAGTGCTGTTTTTTTGAGTGGGCCCCTGTTTTGTTTATATTTGGTCATCACACTTGTTAGCCTCGTGGGACAAAACTGAATGTAAGCACAACTTTAGTTTGTTTACAAGAAAATGCAACAGGATACCTTGTATGTATTTGCTGCAGTGCAGAGCAGCAGTATGGACAGAAGCTGTGTAGTGTCCAAGATATTTAGCTATATATTATGCTATGTTTTGCAGGGTTTTCCCCCTTAAATTAGCTTGACTACCTTTCATAGTTTTGTCTTCCTCAACATTCTTATTTTGCGACTGAGTAACCCACTGGTTTTGGAATCTGCCAACCCTTGAAGCTGCAAACACTGGCTCACTTCAGCGGAGCAGGTCAAGTTTAGGCAGTGCTTTTTGAAATCCAGAGCAGTGAAAAGGTCAGTCGTCGGCTGCTTCCGCTTGTCCTGACAGCACCTCCACTGCTGCCTACTGCTCCAGCCCCAGCAGCATTCACAACCTTGTCACTGGCTGGGGGGGGGGGGAGCAGGTCAAGTTTAGGCAGTGCTTTTTGAAATCCAGAGCAGTGAAAAGGTCAGTCGTCGGCTGCTTCCGCTTGTCCTGACAGCACCTCCACTGCTGCCTACTGCTCCAGCCCCAGCAGCATTCACAACCTTGTCACTGGCTGCCGGGGCTCCCTTTGTGTCTAGATTCTGCACCCCCAACCCCAGCACACACACACACACACATACACACACACACACACACGCCGTAGACCTCCTCCCTTAGTTTCCAAAATGCCCTTGGGACCAGGACAGATTTGTAGTCCTAGTATGTCTGAAGACAGGCTGTTCATCGTGCATGCGTGTGTGTGTGGGGGGAGGAGGGGGAGGGGGTGTCTGTGAGTCTGCTGTCTCGTTCAACATTTATTTACACACAGTTTGACTGTCTGAGATGCTAAAGAGCTCTGGTGAATGAATCAGGCCTGCTGTCTGCTGCACATCTCATGACTCCAGGTCTGTGGGTATGGACGAGACCTATTACAGTCAATCAAGGCTCTGTGCTCCAGACACACACTGGCAGACAGTACACACAAGTACGCTGCGCTTTTTTTTTCTCTTTGCCTTGTAACCGATTTGTTTTTCCCAGCATCAGAACAAATGAAATGGCTGGCATGTTTATTACCCTTTGTGAACCCCCTCTCGCTGCACGGCTTGTCTCTGTCCTTAAATGAGCAGAGCAGCGTTGATTCCTTTAACATTTCAAAGTTCTGTTTCGCATTGTATGAAGAAAGAAAATCAAATAGAAACGCAGTGCTCCATGCTGTTTGTCAGATTTTGGATAATCCATTTGTTTATGTGTGCAGGAACACCCATACAGTGGGATAATGACATGTCTCTTCAAGTGGTTTGCAGGGTTTTCCTTTGATTCTGAAGAAACTCCTATGATAAAGTTTCCACAGGGTAATAACACAGTGCTGTGTGTGTGTGTGTGTGTGGAACACATTGTCAACCATTTTGATGCCATATACAAAGGGAAATTTTTGCTCGCATGACTGATGTTCTCTTGATGTTTTAGCTTGCACTTACGAGAGTATACTTAGTACAGAGAACTAAATGAGTTGAGGGCTATCTGGCATTGTGCTTATGTTTCAGGATTTTGTTGAAGTTGTTGTTGACAATCAACAAATGCACTTGAAGCAATTGATGCAGAAAGCAGCACTTTCTTTGCCGTCTTCTTCATTGTTAGGAGTGAAAACATCACAAAGGTTTCCTGTAACAGCAAATTAGATTTTGTTGAAATAAAGGTTTGTTTGTCTCGTTAGTTTGTGGAAGTAACTATAAGATATGAAGTGACAAAACTGACAATGCTTTTTGCTTCTGTTTTGGTAAAGCATCATACAGTATGTAAGCACCTGTTTGGCAGATTAAAGTGTGTTTCTAGGTGTGCATCTGAAGAAGCTGTTTAAAGTCGTTGGTGGCTCCACGTGCTGCTGTGTGAAATCTGATAAATGTCAAAAAGTGATGTCACTTGAGTCAGTGGAACTAAAGGCTTCAAGTGTGAAAATGAACGAATCTGGACGTGTGGAGCTAATAAAAGGTGAACTCAGAATTCTGTAGCCTGCTCCTCATCTCTGCTTGAGGTTAGAGGCTGCAGGCTACATTAGCTACCACTAGCATAACACACCCACCTGTCTGACTGAACTGTTGGTGTTGCATTATGGGTAAAGCAGGGGGCAGGTTTTGACAAGAGAGTAAAATGTGTGCAAAATAAATGTTGTGACTGTGTGGTTTTGTTTTTTAGTGCAATGCTAAATTAGTAGAGTACTCTTTTTAAGACGTACTGGAATGGATTTGATGATGAGCTGTGCCCTTGGAGATCAGACTACACTCCAACTGTAAATGCAGGCAAAAATGTGCCAAGGATTTCAACACCAACCATGCCGGATGTTTGTCAGAGCTTGAATTTAACTCGAGAGGCTAAACAAATCTGTCCTCAGGCCGCATTACCTGCCTGGTAATTCTAGACATCAGACTAAACCAAACCAAAGCCATACATGTCAAAAGGGAAGGCTTAACATCCATGACACTGTGCCATTTGGCCAGGGGAAAGATGTTGTTTGCACTTGGATGTATCTTACTGTTTGGTTTTGAAGTTATATTGCCACATCATAATTGGACACAATCTTGTAGGTTCATGATAATTCTGGCCAGCAATGGTGCCCGTGCCTCCATGTGAGATTTATCAGAAATATACATGGCCTTCTTTTAGGTTGTTTTGTTTTGAGGGACATTTGACATGTTTCTCTCTAAAGAGATTACAGTACATTGTAGTTTTTAAAAGCAGCTGATTAGTTTAAACCAGGTTCTCCTGGATATTCTGTGTTCTCAGTCAAAAGCGTTTGTTTGCCGCTGCAAGAAGAAAGTGAGATAAGTTCTTTTTTAACTGCCTTGATACAACTGCTGTTCTGTATAGTGATTGTGTGTTGCTTAGTGCCATCACAGTTTAAGTGGTATGCTGGGGTTGCAGCAGTATACCGGTTTCAGGGTATACCACGGTATGAAAATTGATGGTTATCATACCATGCACATTTGCTTCTTACTGATACTGAAGGAATAAGGCAATGTGTGCCCCTTTCTTCCCTGACTGCCTGTCAGACTCTGCAACAGGCACCACACATGAATTAGCTATTTTGATAATCTGTTAGAGCATTGTGACGGCATTTCTCACTGCTATCACAAGTTTTACAAACTAGTCCTTTTGATTCTGCTTCTACTTTGAATACTTTAAAGTACATTTTTGTGACATTTTCAGTGCAGGACGTTTACTTGTAACAAAGTAGGATACTTTTATAGTGTGATAGCAAAACGTTACTTAAGTAAAGGATGTGAGTACTTCCTTTACTCCTGGTGCTAAGGTGCAAAGTAACATGCTTTTTTTTAAATCATGTTTATAATGCTGTTTATATTTAGGGTCGGTCTAGCTGCAGTCCAGCTTAATCAACTGTCACAGTCAATAAAAAAAAAAAAAACACCCTCTGTTTTCATTCCTGTGAGGGTGGTTGTAGCTGATAGTAATAGTAACTGTGTAATACTGTGATATTTTCTGAGATGGCTATCACACCATGAAAATCTCATACCATTGCAACTCATGGTATCTGAGCTGCTCAGTATAAAAGCATTGCCTTGTTTTTTGTGTAATCCATAGTTGTCTTATTTTGAAATACCATGGAACTGTATAATGGGCAATAACAACATAAAGAATCCTATATGTCCCAGTGTGAACTGTTATCCTGTGGTAATCTGCTGATTGTATGGTGTCATTTTTGTTCACATAAAATGGTCTGAAGTTATAAATGATCCTCTGAATCTCACATGGTTTTTATTTTGACAAACATTAACACCTATAGCCTTTCAACATTTTCTTAACCAGTGTGTTTGCACATGTAACTGTCATGAAGTGTGATATCTGAACCCAGTGTTAACTATCTAAACTAATCTTTTTTGCATAAATGTGCTATAATATGCAAACACTGCAGCATCTTAGCTTTGTTGTTGCTATGCTAGTCTACTTTACCTCCTCTTCACCTCTGTACTACTCTGTCAAAGAGGGTATATCCACAGCCCATGCCAGTTGGGCCGCGGGCTGCGCCCCAACACTACCCTCCTCTGGATCTGACCTTATCACAGGAAATTACAAGGATTACACCAGTGGGAGAGACAGAGAGAAAGAGATGAAGATAAAGATAGAGAGCAGAAGAGCTTTCTGGTTTAAATAAAAAAAACATAACAACCCTGGCCTTTCCTCTATAGGCACATATTATACCAATGCACTAGTGGGATTTAAATTTCATTCCCACTGTACATATACAGTATGTCAGGTGTAGGTAAATAGATCCTAGCTGGGAGCTGATGTACTGTTTTATCCATAAGGAAGCCAGCACTCTGTCAAACCTGGCACAGCTAAGGATTCCTGTAACTCAACATTGTTTGGTGAGCAAGTGTTGTCTGTGAGGTGTTGTAATATTTAACATTTTGACCCTTTTTAACCTCCCAGCCTGGAGCCAAATAGTACGGGATGTGTGTGGGAGTCAGAAAAAGAAGCCTCTGGTTGCCTAGATCCTTCTCCTTGTCCTCTTTCCTCCCTCACTGTACCACACTTTCTATTAGTGATTCAGAGACCTGTCTGATTTTTGGTCCCTTTCTCTCCACATCCAGACACACAAGTCAGACAGTGGTGTCTGATACCTACCACCCCCACTGCTCCCCCTCTTCCTTCTCCTCCTCCCCCCTTCTCCCTGAGCAGCCAACAGCTGACCCCAATCAGGCACAGAGCCTGCTCTATTGTCTGGCTGGGGAGAGAGGACTCTGGCTGGTGCGCACACAGACTCAGGGGTGGGGGGGAATAGAGGCAGTCTGGTCTGGCCTGCCTCTTCAAGTCCCAATCCTCAGTCGTAGCACAGTATTTCTCTCACCCCCCCACCTTTTGCAGTCATGCAGACTCATTGGAAGTCCCAGATGAATCTGAGGTATGCTCTGCTTACTGGCATTGTCCTGCTAACTACTGTATGTTATCAAGCATTGTCATCTAAATGAATTAGTGTTCTTGACTGCATTGTCTACTTTGCAGATGTGGGATTTTGCTTTTATTGAGGAGAGAGAATATTGTTTGCCTCTCTTTTTGGGTGCATTTACAGTCAGTACTGAAAGTTTTCAGAGCCTTTCAAGTTTTCCACATTTTATGTTTCAGGCTCCTTTTTAAAATTGATTCAGTTGAGTTAATTTCTCATCAATTTACACACAATTCTCAACAAGGATAAAGTGGAAACAGGTTTTTTTGAGTGTTTTGAAAATGTATTAAAAATAAAAGACTGAAATATGCCATTTACATAAGGTTTCAGACCCTTCACTTAATACTCAGTACTGAAAGCACCTTTGGCAGCAACGACATCCTCAAGTCTCCTTGAGAATGAAACTACAAGCCTGGCACCTTTCTTGTGGAAATTTCTCCCATTCTTCTTGGCAGAATTGTTCAAGGCCAACCAGGTTGGATGGAGAGCATTGGTGCACGGCCATTTTCAGATCTCTCCAGAGATGCTCTGTTGGGTTTAGGTCCAGACTCTCACTGGGCCACTCCAGGACCTTCACTTCAGTTTGCCTGAACCCACTCCTGTGTTTTGCCATGTGAGGACAGAAACTCTGTTTTTTACCAAACCTGTTATTGATGTTGGTGGAGCTGTAACGTGAGCATGACATTGAGGTATTTTTGTTTTAAATTATACACATGGATAGGAAGACAGGGATGACATACTGTAAAGATCTGTCTCAGGTCTTTACACTTGGCATTTAACTACAAGCGAACATGGCTCCTGGCTACTGTTGCTAATGATGATAAGGGCTCCTGCTCCACGCAGCATGGAGATCCTGTGTGTGAATTATTAATATAGGTCATAGTCGCAGCATACGGCTTGGCTCAGCCGAGTGCCGTCCCAGTACTGCTGCAGTACATGGCCTCTGTTTACCCACAGACCACCCCATCTGTCAGCCAGATTAACCCAGTGGATCACCTACACAGAGGTCTGCACTGGGCAAGGCTTCATAAAAGGACCCATCAAGAATGGTTCGCATCCATGTCATCATGTGGCAGTTGCTGTTTTCTGTAAATTCCAACTCTCAAAATTTTACATCCTAATGTATAAATTGTAAAAGAAATTTGCAATTGTAGTCTCTTACCAGCTACACATCACCCAGAAGCTCATTTACAGCAATTAAGTTTGAAGTACTAAGAGTTTATGGGTCCTGAATTAGAAACTTGCTGCCCATGATGAATTGCATCGGTATATGTGTGTGTGACTGTTAGGGAGTCCCTTTTCAGGAGCCAGTTACTGCAGTGAATGTCTGAGAGTCTGGCTGAATGTCTAGGAGCTGGATCTGGAGTTCGCGTGTGTGTGCACGTGTGTGTAAGCCGTGAGCACAGACAGACATGCCCTCTCAGCTGGTTTTTGTCTGCAGGAGCATACAGAGAGATGGCCTACAGCTCTGTGCAGTGCTGAATGGCTGTGACTTGGCCTCACCCCAATATTGTCTACTTCTGCTTTAAAAAAAAAAAAAAAATCCCAATTTTTGAACTACAACACCTCACTTCAAAACAGGTCTTCAGAGCTCTTCAACAAATTGGGCTAAGTGCAAAATATCACCTTGATCGTGACCCGACTTCTGTCTTCTGACAGGAGAGAAGAATCATCATGAGCACAAGTAGTATGAAAAAGATTAGTAAAAAGATATAAAAGTGTGTCTGTGTGTGGGCGTTACTGAGTTGTTGATATCTCTGGTTACACTCTTTGTGTCACCCAAAAGAGTTTTACCCCATTGAGTCAGGAACTCCTTTTCATTTCACAGTATTTGCCCTGAGCTAAACTCCCCAAGTGCTACTGCTACAGAGAGGAGGAAGTGGGTGGTGTGGGTGGGGAAAAGGAGTATGAGAGAGAAGGCAAGGAAGCTATGACAAGAGGGAAGAAGACAAGGGAGGAAATGTCAAGTCTGTGTTTTGCTTCTCTGTGTAGCAAGTGAATATTCATGAAGATTTGATCAAACACTTCATGTAACATCTTCTACTTGGCCACTGCTGGATCAGCCCATTCTTTCCCCAGCACAGCCACACATTTACAAAAAATTCACATCCACAGGAAGAAGTAAAACAGAACAAAAAGGATCTGTTTCCAAATAGAAAAGAGTAAGAAGATAGAAGGTTCCATAAGAGCAGCTGTTGGCATCAAAGTTAAATTTGGGTATTTTGCTGACCAGGAACCAGATTCATATTGGAGCTGTCTGTCAAAATCTACAGTAACCCTAAATTTGCCCAGGTTTGAAGATGTCTCTATCTGAGATTCCCGTCTTCAACTCGGTGTCATTTTGTTAGTGACGTCTAAACAATCAACTGAAACAGAATTTTCCAGATTTAGTCTCACTATTAATGTGGATAATCCACACAACACACAGTCAGCTCTTTAAAAGGACTACAGCGTTTCTTCAGGAGCAAGTAGTTCCACAGAACGCTGTTCACCGCTGTCTGCTGATGTTTGAGGCACATGTGTCAAAGCCAAGGTGCATGAAGCCTGAACTGTCTACAAGGATGTATACCACTGGAAACCAGAGAGAAAATGGAAGACCGACTGTTGTACATGGGATGAATTCCTACAGTGTCTGCTGGGGGAAGCTGTCAGCTGTGGAGATGGAGATGGAGATGTTCTTGTATTCCCTTTGTCTTATGCCCGGAGAACTTGAATTTTACTTCTTTTTGGTAAGACACGAGGTGCTCTCCACACGTAACTATCCTCCCCTTTGTTTGAAACCCTTAAACCCCCTCCTTCCACATCTGCTGCCTGGGTCTATTTATACCTCTGTTGCTCTCTCAGCAAGCCTAAAACATCCTGTCCATCTCCGGAACACCACCACCATTACATAGAGAATAGTCCCCCCCGTGCCTTGCCTGCTTCCTCTTCTTTTACTGAAGCTTCTTCCTTTTTTAGTAGTTTCCTGTGGTATTGACAGCTGTTGCTCAGCACCACCTCGAAGTTCAGCCCGAGGTCACGGCCAAGTGTTCCAGCAAGGAAACAAAAGTTTTTTTTGATAGCACTTTCCCCCCCAAACATACATACTTCCCTTTATGTTGCTTTTTCCCCCTTGTATACATGCACGACTTGCTTTTTCCACTCTGTCTTTCACTTCTCTCTTTATTTGTGTCATTTTGACTGTCTTTATATTTCCTTTTGGTCTCTTCCTTCCCTTTCCTTTTCCTTTCTCTCTCTTCTGTCTCTCACTTCTGCCTAATCCTGCCTGCCAGGCATTGCTTCATGGTTGTTAAGCATCTCAACCTGAAGGGAGGGGAGGAGGTGCTAGTCATCTGGTGAAGTCTATTGAGCAACTTAAGCATGGTTGTTTTGCTCTGTTGGCTCGGCACAATGAGACCGCATGTGGAAGACATGTTTACACACCTAAGAGTCAGAGGGAGTTGGAGAGGAAAAGTGGGAGGGAAGGTAGGAGACAGAACAGAGGTGGGATAAGGCGGATATGATGACTAAAGTACATATAGTGAAGTGGAAAAAGAAGAGGTGGCTGAAAGAGACAGAAGGAATGATGAAGACAAAGGACAGCTGAATTCAAAATGAGAGAATAACAGATTGATAAATATGGACTGAAGGAGAGTGAGAATGTGACAAGATGAGAGAGACACAATGAAAAGAGGAGGAACTGACTAATGTAGAGAGAGACAGTCCACCTCTGTGGAAAGACGGCAAGTATGACAGTGAGTCAGTGCAGAATAAAACGCCATGCAAGCATATGCCACTGTTGAGGAGCCATCTTTTCCCACAGCTGAGCCAGTTACACTGATTTATTTGCTTTGTCTGACCCGCAGTTCAAAACTCTGATATTTAGTGTGCAATAATATTAAACAGAGAAAAGAAGCGAACCCTCCTATTTAAGAATCTGTGATTACAGAATGTTTAGCAAAATAATAATATGAAGATTTTTAGTCTATTCTTTGTCGACTGACTGAAGAATAATTAGTGTGAAGACCTCTGACATATTAAACTTCAAGACCCTAAACAATTAAACCTTGGGTAATGCCACTAATCAAACGTACTGTACAGTGTATATATACTGTTCAAACAAGATCTTGATGCAGCAACATGCAGTGATTTGCTTAACGGTAGCTTTTAAAAGAAGGGCTGCAGTTAACTATTATTTTGGCTATACATAAATCTGCTGATTGTTTTCTTATTATTCATTTAGTTCACAAAATGTTTAAAAATATACATTTACTATTGCTTAGAGCCCCCTAGTTTGCTGTGGGAGAACTCGACTGGTCTGCACAGGGTCCTAACCTCAACTCCAGCCAACACCATTGGAATGACCTGGAAAGCTGACTGCAAGCCACAGCTTATCACCCATCATTAGTGTTTGACCTCACTCATGATCACCAATGAATGGGAACAAAATCCCTGCAGCTAACTTTGGAAATGAGCAGAGTGGATGTTGTTATAGCAGAAGAATATTGGTGTTGATGGTTATGTGGTTTTGGAATGAGATGCAACCACATATGGGTGTAATAACGAGATGTATGTGGACATACCCTCAAAAACACAGACAAACAGGCTATCAAATTGGAGGTGGGTGACACTAGCGTATTCACTATGAGTCCAGTATCTCTGGGTGTAGATGTGCCCATGTCTCTCAGAGCTTCCTGTTTTCCCCTGCTGTCTCTGTTTGGCTGATCACAACAGCCACACAGACTTTGCCGCACATATGCAGTGTGCAGCCTACGTATGTCTCAGAGGTGTCTGCTAACTCTACTGATGTTGAAAACCCACATTAGGGTTGTGTGGTAAATCCGCCTCTCCGGTGGGGGGAGAGCTGCCTGGTGGTTGGCGGCTGCTCTATCAAATGGACATGTGCCAGGAAGCACAGAGACAGACAAAAGCCAGCCGGTTTCTACCTTCTCCTCCGCTCTCTCATCTCTTCTGTTTTGTTCTTTTTTTTTTTTTTTCCCGCCTCTCAGCCTTTTTGTTGTTCAGTCTCAGATATGAGACGCAAGACGTTATGCTTTGTTGTGTGCCTTTAACATCTGACTGCTTTTACTTTTGTTCTCCCTGCAACTCTGCATCCTCCTCTGCTGACTTTTTTCCCCCTTATCTGTTCTTTCCCACTCTCGTCTTTTTTCTTAATGCCTCTCTCTGCGTCCAGCCAATTTATGTTTCTTTAACCTGAGCTGTACTCTTTATAATACGGTCTCTGTCTTTGCCTCTCTGGCAGCTATCTGCTACTTATTTTGTCTTTTTTCTTGTCTCTCTCATTCTGTTCTGCCAGGTCTCTGCATGATTTTTACCTTTATTCGCCTTCAGCAGCAGCCAGCCTGTTATGTTGACCTGCAGAAAAAACACTGCAGAATCATTTTAATAACCCCCCTGCTAAGTTGACAAAGATCTATGTGTCTGGATGGTTGGTGGAGTTGCTTGGCTGATAGGAGGCAGCAGGGCAAGATGGTGTGTGTGTGTGTGTGTGTGTGTGTGTGTGTGTGTGTGTGTGTGTGTGTGCTTGCTTTGTCATGTGTAGTCTATATTGATGTTGGTTTCTTTTTACTGTGCCTGTGATTCTGTCTATTCAGTTTAGGAACCTTGTGTTTTTCTAAAGCACAATGCCAATTCTTCAGTACCAACATTTTACACATATTAAAGGATAACGTTGGTGGCATTCTTCTTATTCTCAGCAAACCCCATGAAGTGGCCGAAACCAACAGTGCCTTAGTTTGCGTCTCTATTCTTTCAGGCTTCCCAACACCACCTCTGGCGCTCAGCCCCAAGCCCATTGGTTTGTTAAAAACATTTCATTTTTTTAAACAGCTCAGTAACCCTGAACAGGAGTGCATATAGGTCTAAGCCACTGTCTTTCAAACCGACAAACGGTGCATTCGTTGGGAACTATTTTCATCTGCTGCTGCTCTGATGACTAGTTGAATGAGTGAATGACTCAAACTAAACTACAGTATGTGTCTCCATGGTAGTGAAGGAACATGTGGAACAGTGGCTGTCTGATGTGTATTTGGACAACAATGGAGCTCTGTGGTACAGTGGAGTAATGTGCCAGGCTACTTGTTAGTTGGATAAATTCATTGATGGTTTTGGTACTGTCATGGTTTATTGACAAAAAAGTGTGTGTATGTATGTATGTATGTATGTATGTATTACCACATTCAACCTGAAGAATACGTAGGGTTTGAATATTACTACTTGTGAATTTGATGATACTGTGTGCATGAATAGCACAACAGTACCAGCTGCATTTCTGCAGTCTGTCTGGACCTGTGTGTGTCCTCTTGGCTAATATTATCTGCACAACGCTGTCACAACAGCCTGGTACCGTGTGTCTGTCTCCTTACTTTGCTTGATGAGGATGTGTATGGTAGTGATGAAGCTAACAGAGCCCATCATTGCCAGTCATTGTCAAAGTTCTCCTTACCGATTAAAGCACACCACTACATGCCCCTAGAACTCGTAATTTGCTCCAGTTTATTAATTAGGGTCTTTTGGACAATGTTGTCTGGTGCCCCCCCAAAAAAACACTAGACAACTCCTATTAACAAGTACTGCCATCATTTGCTGCCTTGTTCTTGTATGGCTTTTGCCCTAGGCTGCAGTTGTCTTTTCAGACACGTTACCTTTTACTTTTATATTTTTCAGTCATTTACTAATAACGGCAGCATCCAGCATGCTCAGGAATAATGAAACGGCCTGCCTACTGTTATAATAATAGTTAAAATGTTGTAATTATAATCATCATCATCTAGCAACTAGATGGGCCGAAAGCTCCTCTCAAGTAGAGAGCTATGACTTCTGGTTTTCTCCAGCAGATACTTCTTGCATTAATGATAAAGGATTCTACATTTTCCTTAAGTTCAATCATTGCTCTGGAAGAGGTATCCACTCAGCTAACATGCACACAAAGACAAAAAGGCATTTCTGGTCTAACCCTTAATTAGAAATGAAACCTATTTGTACCTTTGAGCAACATACCAGGCCAGAATGAGCAAATGATGGTTCCAAATGTACCTCATACAGGCACTCGCACACTGACCCAGCTGACCCAGGTCAACCTCAAAGCACCTCCCCCTACACACACACACACACACACACACACACACACACACACTCCCTTTAGTCTGGTTCAATCACTTAGAGAAAGAGTAGTCAGTCTGGCTTTATGGCCTGGGAGTGCAGGGGGTGGGTGTAGGGGGTTGTCTAGACACTGTCCTGTCTGTCTGACTCTGATATGTACACACACACCTGAGCCAACACAGGCCAGCTCTGACTACAGGCAAGTGTGTATGTGTGTGAGAAGTGACACGTTGATCCGGATGCGTGTACGCCGTCTCCCTGACTCCCCTCTCTGCTACTGCTGTTTATGAATATTACAGCATTGGGATATTGATAATACTACTCTATATCGTAATATGCATGATCTAGTATTGCAGACCTGCATATCTCAAATGTTTGTTCATCTTGTATACATACAGATGGAGATAAAATGGCTAAGTTAGTCATTTTGAGGCGCCAAAGTGGGGAATTATTGTTGGCTCAGCATTAGGTTTGATCATTGAGGCCTGCCTCAGCAATATTCACATTGAGGCTGTTCAAAGAAAATGGGGAAAAGACATTAACTGTGATGCAAATGTCCCAGTAAGAAAGGCTTTTGACAGGCACAAATCAAGAAAGGAGCAAGTGTGTGTGAGCCACAAGAGTCCAGAGATCAGTTTGTACATCTCTCATTTGTGTTATTCTGACAAGTGTCCTCAATATTTAGTATCCTCACTGCAATATAATTTATGAGCACTGCAAACTGCAGCCTGCAGATGAATAATAAAGTTGAATCAGCACCTCTGAAACACTTTTTTTTTCTTATTATTATTTTATTTTTTTTGCAGGGCGACTACATTAGATTTTGCCAGGTTTATCTAGTAAACTGCCAACTGAATGTACTGTAAAGTACAAAAAATGTTTAAAAAGTCCTTTTGCACAACAGTATGCATGTCTGTATTACTTCAGGTCTTGTTTTGTGTACAAAATTGAAAATTATTCAAAACATGTATAAGGATAATATACATGATAATAAAGCTTTGCTTTTGGTTCATATTGTACAAATTAAGCAGGTAGCCACCATTCATCTTTGTTTGAATTTGGAAATAGACTGATTTGAGAATTCTGCGCATACTTTTAAAACTGCAATATGTGTTTTTAAAAGCTCTCCAGGAATGATACATTTAAACTTTTTACAACTCCTGATATTTAATCCTATAAACAATCACCGTCTTAGGTGAGTTAGTGTCACTACTTTATCTTAAGAATGTGAAATGTCAGAACAGTAGTAGAAAAAAAGATTTATCTCAGCTTTTATTTCTCTCATCACATTCCCAGTGGGTCAGAAGTTTACATACACTAGGTTAGTATTTGGTAGATTTGCCTTTAAATTGTTTACCTTGGGTCAGACGTTTCAGGATGCCTTCCACAAGCCACAAGTGGGATTTTAGCCCACTCCCAGAGACAGAACTGGTGGACCTGAGACAGGTTTGGAGGCCTCCTTGGTCACACATGCTTTTTCAGGTCTGCCCACAAACCTTTTATTGGATTGAGGGCTTTGTGATGGCCACTCCAGTACCTTGACTTTATTGTCCTTAAGCCATTTTGCCTCAACTCTGGAAGTCTGCCTGGGGTCACTGTCCATTTGGAAAAGACATTAGCGACAAAGCTTTAACTTCCTGGCTGATGTCTTGAGATGTTGCTTCAATACATGCACATACTCTTCCTTCCTCGTGATGCCATCTATTTTGTGAAGTGCCCCAGTACCTCCTGCAGCAAAGCACCCACACTACATGAAGCTGCCACCCTGTGCTTCATGGTTGAGATGGTGTTCTTCGGCTTGCAGACCTCCCCCTTTTTCCTCCAGACATAATGATGGTCATTATGGCCAGACAGTTCAATTTTTGTTTCATCAGACCAGAGTACATTTCTCCACAGAGTCAGATCTTTGTCCCCATGTTCAGCTTCCGACTGTAGTTGGCCTTTTTTATGGTGGTCTTGGAGCAGTGGCCTCTTCCTTGCTGAGCAGCCTTTTAGGTTATGTCACTACAGGACTGTTTTTACTGTGGATATAGATACTGTGGTACCTGTTTGTTTGTTTGTTTGTTTGTTTATATATATATATATATATATATATAACACACACACACACGCATACTGTATAAATATATATATGGCTCATTTTATATACAGAGTTCATTGGGAATGTGGAAAAC
>NW_018127961.1:1488161-1501271 GCF_001952655.1 Monopterus albus
TTCTCAGGTGTTCAAATACTTATGTTCAGCAGTGCAAGACAAATAAATTCTTTAAAAATCATACAATGTGATTTCCTGAAAATTTTTTTTTAATTCTGTCTCTCTGAGTGGGAATGGACCTACAATGTGAATTTCAGACCCCTCCATGATTTCTAAGTGGGAGAACTTGCAAAATCGCAGGGTGTTCAAATACTTCTGTTCCTCACTGAACACACACTGTGTGTGTGTGTGTGTGTGTGTGTGTGTGTGTGTGTGTGTGTGTGTGTGTGTGTGTGTGTGTGTGTGTACAGTATAGAATAGAAAATCAAAATCAACTGGCATGAATTTCTGTGATGATTTCAACAATATTTAATTGGTAATCAAATGCAAAAGAGTGGCTGGAAAACATTTCTGAGCATTTAAAAATCAATAAAAAACAGCTGTATATGGTGCAAGATTTAAACTGTCACCTATTTATTTATTTAGTTTTTGGTCAACAAGCAAAATTAGAATTACAATTATTTTACCCAAAAAAGCATGAAATAAGGGTACATACATCCATTTGAATAAAAGCATGTATGCACACATACATAATCATACAAAATAAAATGAAATAAATAAAAAACAATGTTATTGACCAAAGGTGTAGGCTGAAGCTAAAGCTTATTATGCCTACCCTTACTCCACACAAACAGCACTAATGGACATACATTTAATATAAAAAATACTGAATATATATTTAGAAGAACTTGCATTATGATTATTATTTTCATTATTATTGAGTATATCTTTATATTACCATTCTTTTATAGATTATTGGTAATGAAGTAGCCTTTTTTATTTCATCAGGAAAACTATTCCACAACTGAACACCTTTATAAGATGGGCAGTTACTACTTCATTTAGTTCTACAATATGGTTTGTTAAACATATATGTCCCTCTAAGGCAGGGGTGGGCAGACGTTTTGGCTCAGGCACCACATTGACTTCAGTGTCTCATGGTTGAAATACAGGTATTTCCCCAATTGCGGAATTAATTATGGAAGTAATATTCTTGTCCTTGATTTCTTGATCTCTCTCGAATGCTGTATTTTGATTTGTTCTCAGGGATTAATTGTGGGAGGATCATTCTTGTTCTTGATTGTCTTTCAAATACTATATTCTGTTTGGTTTTAGGTACTTTGGAATTTGTTTCTCAAAATATGTTTGTGCTTATGGTGTTTTGTTGCTGCTCTCTATTGCCGTTGGAACACAGGAATTTCCCCATTGTGGGATCAATGAAGTCCTACCTACCTACCTACCAGTGTCGCCATTAAACTTAGCAGTATGGAGCTAGCTAACACAGAGCATGACTCTTAGCAGCTGGTTTGGATGGGGTGTCCAGGATCTTCGATAATTGTCGAATAGTTCCCTGTGACTATCAATTAGCATTTTAGCTTGAAATTCCCATCTCGAATCCAGATGATGATCCACCATCCGTTGTCATAAATGATTCTTTAATTATGCTCTACCATTGAATGTGCTAGTATGTTGAAAGAGACTGACCTACAGATACCGTTCTAATGGGTTTAGTAACCCACAGCCACTCTTACACACACAAACAGCCCCCTTCTCCTCAGGGTTAAGCAGCACTAAACTAGTTCATTTATTTCCTCTAGTAGAGTCACACATATACACACACTCGATGGCTGAGAGATCCTTTTGCTGCCAGGATGATACCAGCCATGCAGATGTTACAGTCTCCCAAAGGAGCTAGAGGAGTGTGTGAGCCTGTGTATGTACCTCATTTTCTCTCTCCCCTCTCTCCTAGTTCCTTCCGTCCCATCATCACTGAACTCCATCTCCTTCATTCCAACTGCGCCAGTCTTTTTTTGTGTGTGGGGGTGTGTGTGTGTGGGTGTGTGTGTGTGTGTGTTTGTGTATACTTGTACGGCTATACATTGTGCAGACTAGTTTGAGCTTTATACCATGGGTGTGAGGACATTTTGGCTGGTCCTCACTTTCTAACACAACTTCACAGAACTGTTTGAGGGTTAAGACTTGGTTTTAAGATTAAGGATAGAAATAAGCTAAGGTCAGGATAAGGGGAAGGGTTAATTTTGGGAATTTAGTTTGATGGTTAAGTGTTAGAATAAGGTGCCAGTGAATGCATTTTGTTAGTGTGTCCTTTAAGACTGTCACTTTCTCAAAAGTCACATTTGAACAATTTTTGGTGGCATGTAATTCATGTAATCCCCTCACTGCACACAAGAAAAAAAAAAAGTATAAACTTGGGCTTAATATTTAATGAAAAATATTAGTCGGTACCTCTAGCTGCTTTGGCTGATGTATGCACTGTGTCAGTAGAGCTTAGAGGAGATATGACATGCCGCAGGGGTAGGGCAATCTACCGAGGTTGTAGAATGGATGGATTTTAGTAATGATAATCACTTTTATTGGCCAAGTATGTTAAACACACAAGGAATTTGTCTTTGGTACAGAACCGAGGCAGGCCTCTGTGGCGCCAACTCATACACACATCAATGGCGGTGCTGTCCCTAAATGGTGCTGCTTTGGCAATCAGGGGCAACTTGAGGTTCAGTGTCTTCCCCAAGGACACCTGGACTGTGGAGAACGGGAATTGAACTACCAAAATTCCGGGTGGGGGAAAAACCGCTCTACCTCCTGAGCCATAGCATACATATGTCTAATGTTGTTTGTAGTGGATGTGTCTGCAGTAACACAAGCAAATTATACAGAGGAACGTTTTTTTCCCAGTAATACTGATCACATTTAGTTAACATAGTTCACACATAACCATGAGTTGTATATTAAGCTTCGATAGTTGAACAAACTCCCCACTTTTCTAGCTGTGTTGATGGCGTAAATTTTAATAAATTCCTCACTAAAATACTACATGGACTGCAGTGTTATGTCCAACATAAACTGGGCCAAAACTGAGCAGAAATTAGCTAAATTACTTCATTTGCTCCCTTTTACTTGTATTGTAACAAAAAAGCTGAATAAATCAAAAAGCATAAAAATTATAAAAAAGTTGAATACAAGTATAAATGTCATTAAAAAGCTGAACATTTTGATACCTGAATGGTTTCCATAGCTGAAAGTATGCTGAAAAAAATGAACTGCCACAAAACGGATCCCATAATAATCCGGACAACATAGTGTGGATGCTGTAAAGCATCCAGAGAACCAGAATAATTCAGTACAAGGGTACAAAACTGAAAACCTAATGTTAGCTTGGTAATGATTCCCACATAGCCAGCTGCAATACTAGCAGGAAGAAATCCACATCTGTGTTAAACTTTAGTCCTTTCGAAGCTTTTATTTCTCTCCATCTCCAACATGCAAAACTGATGTTAACCATGGTTTTGCCTCGTTCTGTGTCACACTCTATCTGTGCTACAGAACATGGCCTCCTGGCTCTAACAGGTCCACTCCCATCTTGGGTTGTACCTGCACAGGCAGCCTCCATGGTCTCTAACTGAAATGAGCCATACTGGTTTGATTTATAACCACAGGTCATTGGGGCGTGGAAGAAGTGTGGTACAGATTTTAACAACAGTGGCCACAGAGGGCAAGAAATAAACGCAAGGCCTGACTGAAGTTAGCAGAATAGGAGTGGGGGTGGGGTTAGTTCAGCAGCGAGACAACACTTCTAGGCAAGTTTTTACTTTATTTATCCAAAATTGTGCTAAATACTAATTAATGCAGCTTTAACTTTGGTGCTTCATTGTAGGTAGGTCAGTCCTCAGATGTGTTGTTGTAGACTTGAGAAAGGCATTTGCTTTTCTGCAGAGTCAGCAAACTGTTTTACCTTGACACAGTGCCAGTGTCATTAATTTCTGATCTGCACATCTTTGCTTGCTGTTAACCTGCATTTGGTCCTTGCAAACATGTTTACTAGCTTACTTTACTGCGAGGTCAGTAGGACATTAACTGGTCAAGGTGATGGTGAGCATCCTCTGTTAGCAAATCACATCCAAATCAGCTTTCTAGGCAGCAGGAGGATGAGCAACTTGGAGCAGAGAAGTTTTCCTATCTGTCTCATTTTACTTTGTTACTTTAGATGTATTATAATTCACGTTTACAGTTTATGGGTGCATACGGCTTAGTGCTTGGCACTTGGGGACCAATACAGTGACACAGCACTAAATTTATGACGCTGCCTCTGCCAGTCATGGAGGAAGTGTCTGCATTTCACAGTAAAATGCAGCTTTGATTGCCAGGTGTGACTGTGAATGTTTTTATTTTCATGACTGAGATGTAGCTCTGGAAAGCAGCAGGAAACAGGACATGTCTGCAGAGGTAATGAGACAGCTTGAGGGTTTATTGAGCTCAGTTTAGCCATGTAAAACCAAAAACGCCTCGCTTAATGCCTTCACATTTTGCCAAGTGTGAGTTTTTATGGTAACACACAAATAACAGCCATTTTGATTAAGGTTCTGATGTGAGCCTTGTCTGTTTTCTTCTGTCTTGACATCTCCTGGAGCTGTGCCTGGTCAGGCTGCATTTTGACTGGCTGTTTCAGCAATTCCTGCTTTAGCTTAGGGGCTGTATGCTGCTTGGCTGCAAGATGGGATTTATAACAGCTGAAGCTCAGACTCTTTAATCTTACAGAGATGGCATTTGCCTTGCTGATGGGAGTAGCTCTCTTACTCAGAATTAGCAAAGAGCTAGCGAGCCATTCCCTGCACACTCAGACTCCTACTGTCAGTATACTGTACATCCATTTTGCAACCTAAATCACAGAATATGTTCTTGTGGTTTTGGACAAAACACTGCTCCTTTGTGTAAACTAAACCACCCAGGCCTTGCTTTCTCATAGAAGCATCTAAGGTCACCCAAGCTCAAATGTTAGGTTTCTTGAGCAATAACAATGTTGGAGGCCCCAGCTGAGTGTGTGCAGTCTCTTTAGGCAGCCATTAACCTGATTTTCATTTCAGGGCCAAACAGGGTAAGCCTGTGTGCCCTCATTAGTCACAGAAGTGAGTTTTCCCCCAGCATTAACCATTTCTTGTTGCCAGTAGGAATGAATTTGCACTAGATATTTAGTGTGAGTTGGACCAAATTATAGAGAACTATGCACTGAGCCAGTAGACTACACAGAAGCAGACAGATCTGTCCATGTCTGAGCCAGTTAGTAGTTACCATCTCAATCATTCAGTCAATAAAACAGATGCATTTGTTTCCCCTTTTCTCATTAGTGTTTTTAATGGGTACATCTGGCATAATAGACTATATGGTACTGACAGAAGTCAGTGTACTTTGTGTGTAGGGGCCTTTAACATATCATAAAGTATAAATGTAGTTGAGTTTTTGATGTCATTGTAGGTGCCCATATTGCTACAAAACATTTTCTCACAGTCCATGCAGACAGTATTGGACAATACAGTGACAACCATTCACAGCAAATATGTCAAAGTGAACTGGTGTGTAATTAGCCATGGGTCCTCCATAAATTTCACTTGCCTGAATGTGGCCTCATATGTGCTCTAAGAGTATTACTGTGTCTGTCTGCTATGTGTCTGCCAGCTTTCACTGGCAAGTAAGCTGCACTGTCTGACCTCCCATTGGCCTCTCTCTCACTTACACACACACACACACACACACACACACACACGCGCACTGTGTTTTCATTCCTTGTGGGGATTTTACATTGACTTACATTCATTTCCTGTAGACTTATCCTAACCTTAACCCTAACCAATACTTACCTAACACCTATCCCTGACCCTAACACTTAACCTAACCTCATCCTAACACCTAATCCATGTTGTCACCCTTACTTACATGTTGATGTAAGTAATACAAAGGCGCGCGCGCCCACACACACACACACAAAGACCAAAGGGTCATCACTGGATCACAGTGTATTGCCACTGTGTGTACTGGTTGGTTTAAGGGTCATCACTGGATCACAGTATATTGCCACTGTGTGTACTGGTTGGTTTTTGGAACTGGGACGAGGTACTGGTGCAGCTGCTCTGACTGATGTTTGTCTGATAGGTATAAAGCCTCAGCATTTTTCAGTACTGACCAATATGTGTATGTAGCATAGATTATCAAAAGCATTTGAGTAATGAAAGTCACTGTCACAGGGTGTAGCTGCAAAATGAGTTTTGTGCAGAGTGAGTTACCACCAACAGTAACATAAATGTAACACTTTGGTAGTGGTACTGAAACTGAAGTATTGTAATGATTATATCTAAAACAGTTACTCAATTAATTGCTTGGCACTAAATCGGTCTGAAACTATTTTGATGGTTATTCACTCACTTGATTAAAATGAAAACTGCTTCAACTTCTCACATTCCAGCTTCTCAGAAGGGAGGATTTGCAGCTTCTCTTTGCCTTTTAACAAAGTAAACTCAATACATTTGTAGCTTGATCAGCCCTGAAAATGTATACAGTTCAACATTATACTTCTCTGAGGTTGACGGATGATTGAAATATAGCAAGGTATAACATTTTGGGGGACACCATCTGAACGGTACAAAAGTGACCTTTAAACAAACTTGATGGCTGGCTTGCAGCCTGCTGGGGTGACAAGGGTGATGCAGACTCCGAACTGATACTGTTTTGATAAGTGGCTTACTGTTGTAATAACATCAGACTGGTGCTGGTAATGCAGCCTGCCAGCACACGCTGTTCTCTAGTCTGTGCTGTACACTGTGTTCTAGAGCCGCTGAACTTGAGTGGATTCCTCCCTTCTCAACTCCTCCTCTGGCTTCCTTCCTCCCTGATCTTCAGAGGAGAGGCCAGTAACCAAAGTCGCTGTTCTTTTATTTTACTTGAACTGTAAAAACATCCCTGCCTGTGCTGCAGAAGACAGCTTTGAGTTAGGCATGTGGTTTATGTGGCTTTTACAACAGCACAATGCCAGAGTATCTGATATTTATCCGGCAAGCTTACAGAATGGTCTGCTTGACATGGTTTCCCATAATTCTGTTCTGTGTATGGAAGCCTGTCTCAGTCCCCTACCTGTGGCTGCTGTGGTAAGCACACAGGCTCGTGCTGGTAGTGACTGAAGCCCCTAATGAGGTATTAATTCTGGCTACTTAACATCTTACCAGCACATTTTTCCATAGAGGGGAGTGGCTCCCTGCCTTGGGGCGGGGCTTGACCAATGCAGGGTTTTTTTTAAAGCAGATAACGAGATCAGATAATGACATATTGGCTGATAACCAATGCTTGTACTCCTTGTGTGATTGCTTATTTCTAGTTGTTTTCCAATGCTAGCAATCTCTCTAATATTAACAGCTCTAGCCAGCTGTACTGAAATATGATTATCAGATATTAGCTGAAGGGGTTAATTCTGAAAACGTGCTGTGTCTGTGCTGTAAGGTTTTGAAGCAAACTGCTAGTATACTATCTTTGTTTCCAATGCACCAACTGTAACTGCAGTGATGTGCAAGTTTCAGATTGATTTGCCATTGCATCTAACTGTATAGGCAGAAGAGGATAACACTACTATAGTTAATGGCTCGTTAGCTGTCTTCCATTGATAAGCTGTGGCTAACCAAGTTAGCACCAAATATTCTGCTAGCATGCGTTTATAGCAGCTGTAAGTGCTGTGCTGACAGGGGAGAAAATGATAGGACCACCTTTTGTTTTACTTGCTAGAGCTGTCTTATTGACTGTTTCCCAAATCAAGGATAGACTACTCAGCACAACGGGTGGCAAGACAAATCTTGAGGGTCACTTTATGGTTAACTGATGAGAAAAGATAAACTAATGCCAACCACTACTAAAAATTAACGACTGACAACGTCACTCTGTTTACGGTCCAGACTGGACTATATTAAAAATTTGACAACTGCAGTATTCAGAGTGTGGCACTCACCTTGACTTTTCCTCTAGGGCACGTGTCAAACTCAAGGCACGCGGGCCACACCCAGCTTACAAGATCATTTTATATATGTTTTTTTTAATGGTCTGGCAATATGAAGCGCCAATAACACACAAACTACAAATCCCATAAGGCAGCGCATCAGCTGCCTTACCGAAGGATAGGCTACCTGCCATCATTCCCACGTCAATTACGTCAGATCAATAAAGCATCTGTTGATGTATACAACCCTAATTTCAAGTCAAAGCTAGTCCCTAACAATGGCCAAGAGGAAAGTTGATTCTGAAAACAGAGCCTTTCTAAACCGGTGGGAGGCTGAGTATATGTTTACTGACATAAACCTGTGCGTCTTATTTGTGGAGCTAATGTGGCTGTAATTAAGGAACGTTTTAATGTGGCAGAGGAGAAAATCAGCCCGGACATTTACCGAGGGAGAGTTTCTGAAGAGCTGCATGATGAAAGTGTGTGACGTCTTGTGTCCAGACAAAAAGCAGGTGTTTGTAAATGTACTAAGCCTTAGCAGAAATAGGGTTGGTGATTTTAAGTTCAAGTTGATTTATTTTGGAATAATATTGTATCCTGTCTGTTATGATTCATATTTATGTTCAAAAAACGTTTAGTTTTAGTCTGTTCAATAAATGTTTATCCTGTTTGGCCCGTGACCTAAAGTGTGCTTTGAGCTTTGGCCCCCTGTGCCATTGAGTTTGACACCCCTGGTATAGGGCGTCTATAAAATTAGCAGTTTTTGACAACAATTAGATGGATCTGCTGTGAAATTTAGTACAGACATTCATGTTCCACTCTGGATGAATTGGAATGACTTTGGTGATTGTATGACATTTTGACAAGAACCACTGGTTCAGCACTGGTTTTCAGAACACTGGTTCCTTTAATGCAACATACCTCAGCCGTCTCTCATGGCTTGCTCTGCAAAACGGTCTCTACAAGCACTGGGTTTTTTCCAGACTGCACCACTCTTATGTGTTGTTGATGACACTAGCAGAGGGCCTCTTAGTACTTTGTTCCCTTAGTCCTTCTTGTTCCACATTAGGTGACTCATGTTGTGGTGAAGAGCTTAACAACTCGGTGTCTAGTGTTAGGATAGTCTATGTAGTCCATCATTTCCACCTTCTGTAATAAATGTTGGACCGCGTTTTTTTTTTTTTCTCAGTTACTTCAGTATACTAATAAATTCATTAATGAGGTAGATTTCAGTCATCTCACTCATCTTTCATCTTGTAAAAAACAGTTGTGGAGCTTGTCTGTCTGTGTTGTTTTGAACTGTAAGTGCCTCATTTCTCTGCTCGAACAACGGTTCATCTTACTGACCTGGGTGTTGTCCTTTGATCCCTCCATGTGGTTTGTGCTAGTTTGCGTTCTTCCTCTGTCTTACCCCACCCACCCCCGGTGGCTGCTGTAGAGGAACACTGGCAGGTTTGGGACCCTCCTGTAATGTTTTGTTTCTAGCACGTTTTGACATTTTTTGTGATCTAATTAATTCCAAGTATGTTGTGTATTTTTTGTTGTTGTTTTCCCAGTGCTAATAAAACCTCTAACTCTGACAGCCTCTTCTGGTTCTTGGATTTTCACATGCTGCTTTCTTGTCTTTACCTGCCCAGGTGGCTTGTGGGTAAGGCACTCCAAAAATTGTAGAGTTTTGTTGAGAAAGTATCTGCCAGAATCTTGGCTTTGTAGCTCAGATAGCTGAGTGTACATTGTATTATTGTTCTTGCTGAACTGCGCTTACACATAAAGTGAGTGAGTGTCCAGCAGTGAGTAAGAGTGTGAGTCAGAGGTCAGACCGGGTGCCAAGACCAGACAATGCCAAGACTTCTACTCAGAACAAACTGACAACAAAAGAGTCTCAGAGTGCAGACAGAGAGGTAGGTGGAGTGGAAGAGAGAGAGGAAGGGTGAAAAGAGAAAGTGAATGTGGGAGACGATGATGAATAAGAAAAGAGGGGAAAGAAGAAACGGGAGAGAGAGGATGATGGAGGGATTGGGTTAGAGGAGAGATGGAGAGAGAGATGGCAGGCAAGAATACAGGAAGAATTGAAAGAGTCGGAATGGGAGGTGGGGAAAGGACTAGAACAAGAACAATGAACAAGAAGCAGACATGACTCTACGACGGCGATCATTGTGTCTCCCAGTGGTGCCCTGATCTGGGAGGTCAACCCAGAGCAGCTCTGATGCTTGTGTGTGTGTGTGTGTGTGTGTGTGTGTGTGTGTGTGTAACACAGACTGATGTTTGAGGACAGAAACACCGCAGTTATTCAGCATCTCCACAAAGAAACCACTGTACACTGGGATGGACACCACAGTCTCAGCACTCATCTCATTTGTGATTTGAAGCTTATCTCTGCAGAATTCTCAGGCACACATGCACGCCATATGTGACGAACTGACTTTAAGTTTGACCTGTGCTGCCCCCTACTGGTGATCACTCTTTAGAACAGTCTGAAAAGTGTTCAGTCAAGGATTCTGTTGCACCTTAAGTCTTAAACATTTCCTGTTAGATCAGTAAAAGGCTCTGATTGAGTTGAGAATTAAAATCTCACCACTCAGTTTTCTTCAGTAAATGGGGTTTGGCCTGCAATCAAATTGTAGGTGTCTTTCATAGACGTTGCCACATGTCATAATAGGAAAAGAACTGAAAAGTGTTAGTGATGACAATTAATGATGACTCTTGTATTGGAATGTCACAGAAGGCTGTGACTGAAGAGTACCCAGGATTGTACATGAACATGAGAAAGATGGTAAACTGTGCCAGTGTGAATACCAAAGCAGCTAAATAGAATTCATCCATCATCATACTGTACATCTGTTTTTCCTGTTTCTATGTCAAAATATCTTCTGTTTAAAAAGCTTATTGAAGATTGTATTGGATTATATTATGTAATCATAGATTCGATGTTTGAAGTCAGGAAAAAAATCTTTCTGAAATCAATAAGAAATTTTAAACATGGTCACACTACGTTATTTTCCAGTAGTTATTTGGTTAATTGATTTAGATTATTTACCAAAATGTATCTTTTCTGTGATGTTTTGTTTCCATCATGGTAAGCTGAATATGTTTAGGATTTTAGACTGATTGGACAAAAACCCATCTTTTATACTGTATGGCTAGCTTGAAATTAGGCTTACTCAGACTGTGTATGTTTTGGGTGAAGCAGGCTTTTTTTTTTTCCTCTCCCCATTGTACATACTGTACATTTAGTTGTTTGATGATCTGGGTTATTTAGGGCCTACATGTCTAGTAGGTGTTTGACGCTTACCCTCCTCTTTCCTTTTGTGTGTTTGTGCAGCTGAACTGGAGTTTGTTCAGATCGTCATCATCATCGTGGTGATGACAGTGATGGTGGTGGTGATCATCTGCCTGCTCAACCACTACAAGCTCTCCACCTGGTCTTTCATAACAAGGCAGAGCCAGGCTCGCAGGCATGACCATGCCCTACAGCAGGTCAGTAACACTGTGTGGGCGGGTGGTTGATAAACTGTTTATAATGGGTTACATTTATCTGCTTTGGCAGCACTGTCTTCCCAGTATCCATCCCAGTAACATTTGGATCTAAACTGAGAGTGACTGAAAAACTGTGTGTGTCTGCCTCTGTCTCTGTTCTCACTGAATATCACTGCATAGTCAGTGTGACAGTGCATTCTTTATTTCTGGAGCAGGACAAACATAGCTTACCAGTTTGTTCCCAGTAAAGCTGCACTGAGCTTCTTAGCCCAGTCAGAGCCTCTGTCCCAGTTTCAATGAAGTAACAGCTTTGCTCCAGTCTGTTAGGTGAACTTGCTGAATGGGTTTCTTCAGAGTCAGACTCTGTCAGACCTTGAGGTTTAATTCACCACAGTGCCGTCTAGACAACAGCGACTCTACCCCCATACTGACATGGCGACACCCCGGGACAAACACACACGTACACACTTGCATTAAATGCACATCGTCAGATTGCACCCACTGAAACAGACTCGGGCTCGGTTGTCCTGTGATTATTTAAATTTGTGTAAAATCCTCCATTCTCCTCTGTCCTGTTACTCTGTGCTCTGTACCGGCCAATCAAAGCAAAACATTTGCAAACACAAACAAACACAAAGCAAAAAAAAAATGTCACAAATGCAACAAGCTGACAAAGTAACTGAGAAATACAGTTTGGAAGAAGAACCGCTGGCGTTTGGCCCTAAAAACATCAATAATGAGCATATGTGAGTTTGTCTACGTTTTTCAGGTTCCTTTTCATTAAATATCATTGACACTACTATCTGAGATAAGATCCTCAAGTTAAATGTAGACAAAAGCAAAGTGCTATTTTTTTGATAGTTGTTTCTTTGCTGTAGCTTTTAGCCTGCCTACTTTTAAGACGGGAGCTGCCATTTGTTATTGTCACTCCCAAGCTGGGTGCCATCAGGCATTTCAGCATTGCTGTTTCATCTTGTCCATTAGTTGTTACCTTCTGAAAGGAAGAAAGTTTCTTTCATCAGCTTAGGTCTCAGTTCAAAAACCATCCCAAACTAAGCTGTAATGTTTCACCAGCAACAGTGAGTTTAAACATATTGTCGAATGCATATTAAATATTTAAAACCATCTTATCACATACATTGATTACAATAATATGTGATAAAGCTCAAACAGAAATTTGTGTATGAGCTTCAGACATGTGTATATAACAGCCTTCAAACCACCTGGGAACCTTTAAACCCTCTCTTTTTGTTTTGTCTGTCTCATTGTGTAGGATGGTTGTCTGTGGCCTTCAGACAGCGGCTCTCAACAGGGTGCCTCAGAGGTGAGTCCACCATCACACTGACCCCTATTAAATACACAGCCAAGCCTTAATCACTGTGAGAATGGCAATCCCAGCAGGTCTATGGCTGTGCTTGACATTTACAACCATAATCCTGAACTGTTACCCTCAAAAATTTAGATAGGTTCCACTACTTGCGGCTCCATGACAGCTGTATGTGGAACCATGTTAAGAAGGGTTCTCTGTGACACTAAGATGACTTCTGCCATGTTATAAATGTTGTGTAGTACTGGACAATGTGATCTAAAATTTGTAGCATGCTGAGATAACACATTTACTGCATCTCAGTAATGATAAATGCAGCATCGAGTGTACATCTAATACATAAATACATAACATTTCCTTTCTTATGCTAGGTTACTTTTTAGGTTTCACTGGCATAATTACAGTATGATCAAAAGTTTGAATTTAGGTCTTCATGTTTCATGAAAAAAAAATGTCACCGAGAATTGAGATAAAAACTTTCTCCTATTTTTTTTTT
>NW_018127961.1:1502808-1506321 GCF_001952655.1 Monopterus albus
ATATATGTATGTGTGTGTGTGTGTATATATATATATACATACACACACACATAATGTTCAGTGATTAATGTTTCAGGTCTAGGGGAAGAATAGTTAAATGACATTTCCTCTTGTAAAATAGGTATTATTATATTTAAAAATTCTAATATATTCAATTAACTGCATTGTTGGTTTAGGTTGGTAAGAGGCTTACGATGTCAGTAATGTGATAAAAGTGGTTTCTCATTAGGGCCTTTGTATTGGACATGAAGAACTTGCATTTAATTAGAACTTGATCCCAAATTTTCAAATCACTGTGTAGCCTTGGAATAATTACCGTAAACAAATGGTAGTAATCTATTTTATGCTAATAGTGTTGTTGGTGCGAGTCACGTTTCTCATTAGCTGATGTTACCATTAGACTACCTCATGGATTTCTTCCATGTGTCCGTTCTGTTACCTCTGGCACAACAGATAGGACGCTGCTTTTTCAGCTTTCATAAGAAAACCTGGGGGCCATTTGTGCTGATAGACGGCCGCCCTCTTCCTGTTCTGTGCCATAAAACACACTCTGGGTGTCATAAAGCAATCCAGTCGAATTCCTGCCAAGTTTGACGTGGTTTCCTGGGCCTAAGTACTTCTGAGTGGTAAAGGTTACTCAAATAATGCAGCTTGTAGAAATCACTTATAGTGTGTAACTTGCTACGAATACCACATGTAACTGTTTGACATTTAGTGTAGAAAGAAGGTATAGGCTATAAAGACAGCAGCTTAACTCCAGTCAGTGATTTCTTTTGTCTAATTGCTCTGGTCTATCCTTTCTCAGCTCTTAGCTTGTTTTCATAATACTTGCCCATGTATAATTGTTCTGTGGTTACATGAATAGTCTCAGGGCACTGAGAACCTGACATTTGCATTTTGGCTGTAAATATTTGATCATCCAGGAATTGAAGCTTGTATATCACACAGGGTATGGCTGGCACTCAAAACAAAATCACAGTTTGGCATGTTCTCAAAGACTCGTGAATACATAACTGCAAACAAATGCCAGTACTCTCACAGTGACTGGTGATCTGTTTGCTTAATGGCATCCATGCCAGATGGAGGAGCTTATGAGTCACGGTGGGCAGAGACGCGTTGGGAAAGCTAGAAATGCATTGTTCAAACAGCACTTAAAACCTGGCCAGTCATATGATGGTATTTATAAATTGAAGACAATAGTATATTAAGGCTGTCTGAGAAGTTTGACCAGCCAGTCTGTGCACACTTTAGCAATCAAAGCCAAGTGTAGCACTTTGTGCAGGCAAAAGGGCACATTTGTACCAAAATAAACACTCTAAATTAGCTTTAATTTGGAGCATTGTGCCAGCTGAAATACACGTGTATAAACAAAACTAAGAGGCATGATCGATGGATAGAGAGAAGAGAAGAAGGCAGGGGGAAGGAGCCAGAGAAGTGCAGAAGTGTGAAGGGAGTTTAAAAACAGTGTCAGTGTTAAAGCACCTAGAGGGAAAAAGGGAAAGGCCACAGAGAGACTAACACTGAGGGAGATGCAGCCAGTGAGTGTGGGTGGCTGATGGATGTGGGGGCTGTGTGTGTGTGTAGCAGGGGGGTGGATGGATTTTGGTGCGTCATTAATCAGCAACACCTCCCCTGACACTGTCTAGACAGCCGTCTGAGAGCTGCCCTGCTCTGCTGCGCTCTGTTCCCTCGATCAGAAATACACCTTTCTCTTCCCTCCCTCCGTTTATCTATCTATCTGTCTGTCTGGCTCTATACCCTTTTCCTTTTTTCTCTGTTCTTTCTTTTGGTCTTTATCTTTCAGGCTCTCTGTAAGGTTCCTTTCTCACTTTATCTTTCTTTCTTCTGTTCCTTTTTGTACTGTTTTTCCCCTCTCCTTATCTCAGTAGCCTTTCTTTATAACCCTTTCAGTTCCACTCTTTCGCTCTGTCTCACCATTTCAGTTGCCCCTCAGATTGTTTCCAGTCTCCGTTCAGTCTGCCTTGTCAGTGGGGGTTGACTATTAGAGCCACAGTCACTAATTGAAATGGGTTCCCTCTGATAATGACTCACCACAGTAGAAATGTGTTGAATTGGACAGAAATGTGAGAAATGAAGAAACTGATCATGCAAAAGAGCTAATTGAGGTGAAGATCTCTGACAAAGCTGGCTTATGAACCAGTTTGTTGAATGCCTGTTTTAACAGGCACTTCAGATCTTTTTTCTGATTTACTGTAATTACACACTAATGTATTTAATAGCTAATTGGTGACACAATGGCGGGTGCTGTTGTAGCAACAGGGTCATCATTGAGTGTTTATTTGTTAAATAACATACACAAATAGAGCTAAAATAACTGACTCATGCAGCTCTTTGAGAAATTAAAATTTTGTTGTACACCATTTTGATTGTTTTAAGCTCAGAAGAATTTTACAGCTTTTCATTCTATAATGTTTTTGTATATTGACAACTATTTTGGTTCTGGGAGGGTCATGTGACATGCAGTTCCACCAGTGGCCCCTATGCCAAAATAGACTTACAGGCCAGCTGTGGGTCGTTGGTTGGGACACTCAAGGTTCAGAGTCACAGGCTGTGAGTGAGCATGAGTAATGACATAAGAAAGAAGAAAAATAAATAGATACAAATCTAGATCATTGTACCTATTCAGGATCCAGTAAAGTAATAAATAAGATTATTGAAACAAAATCATCCAAGAACGGAACATCCTTCTTTGGTGGCTCACAGCCTCTCATGTTATATGAGGGGCTGCATGTAAAGCCACAAAGGTTGGAAACCATATAATGATTTACTATACGTGTTGCCAAACAACAATATTGTACAGGGTCAGTTGCAAGAGTTTAGACCAGATGGATAATATTGTTTCTATTGTGCTTTACATGGTCTTTGGTTGAAATTAAACATTTAGTGTGTTAAAAACTAACAGCATGTTGCTGAAAGTTTTGTTTACACATTTCAAGACTTTTGTCTTCTCTGCATTGTATATCAATTTAAAATTTTGAGTTGAATTTTATATAAATATTGTCACATCTATATTAGAAAAATGTTTTAGACCCTGAATTTGTTTTCAGCCACATCACCTGTTGATGCTAGCCAACTGTCACAGCACACCCATTCTGACACTGTTAACTGAGTCTCTTCTCTCTCTTCTCTTTTCTCCCTTGTCCCCTTCTCTTTCTTCTCCCACTCCTTTTTCCTTCTCTCTCTGCTCTTCTTCCCTCCCTTACTCCCCTCTTTTTTTCATTCCCCTGCCCTTTTCTCTTAATTTCCTGTCATCCTTCTCTCCTCCTCCTCCACCCTCCTTGTCCCTCTCTTCTTCCTGCCTTCACTCTTTCACACCATCTTCCGTTGCTGTTTTTCTGCCAGGTATTATACGCTCCCCAGGCCAGGGATCGCTTCACCGCTCCCTCCTTCATGCAGCGTGATCGCTTCAACCGCTTCCAGCCGACCTACCCCTACATGCAGCACCAGATCGACCTGCCACCCACCATATCGCTGTCTGACGGCGAGGAGGCC
>NW_018127961.1:1506432-1513309 GCF_001952655.1 Monopterus albus
CGGGCGCATGGAGGGCCCCCCACCAGCATACAGCGAAGTGATGGGCCACTATCCCGGCTCAGCGTTCTTTCTACACCAGCACAGCAATAACCAGAGGGTAGGGGGTGTGGGAGTGCCAGGCAACAGGACGATCCAGCAGCAGAGCCAATCAGAAAGCACAATAGTACCTGCCAAGGCCAAGGAAGGCCAACCAGAGGACCTGGTGTGAAGAAAAGGGCATAGAAGTGGGTGGGGCCACACACCCCAGACTCAGTGTCTCTGCTCTTTACCCCTGAGTTACCTCTAAGCAGTGGTTTCTTTATCTCTCTCTCTGTCTCTCTCATGTCCTCTTTCCACACTCCCATGCACAAAGAAATATCAACCTTAGCTACAACAAAACAAGAGGAACCAATAGTTTATTTCTGATGTTAGTAACTCACACAGCTAGCACTGCTGGGGCAGGATGTGTGCACTTCGTGGAGACTTTTTCCTCCTTCATATGAGAAAGAAACGTACTGCTGGCACAGATTGATACAATTTGCTTTTTTGTGTGTGTGTGTGTGTGTGTGTGTGTGTCCCCTCGGGTGACTGCTCTGTCCCCAGGAACTGAGGATGCTTTTTAGTTTTGTTTTGTTCTTTTTCTTTTTTAGACCGGGATCTGTGCACAGAGTGAGAACTGAGAATCAAGGACATAACAGAGAACACGAGAAAACAAGAGACTCTTAAACCCAAATCTTAGTGCCAAGGTTCACGAGGAAGCAAAACAAAGGGTGACTTGTTCTAACATTCAAAACACACAAAGAAAAGTTATCTAAAAGTTGCACTATCTTTTTGTTGTAAAAGAGAAGAGGGAAATGATGCTATGTGATGATAATGATGACGTGATGATGTGTTGTTTTTTTTGTTTTGTTTAGGGGTTTTTTGTTTTTGGTCCTCTTCATGAATGGACTGACTGAACTTTGGCTCCAATGTTGTTTAAACATTTGGGAGCAAAACAAACAGAGGCAAAAAAAAAACAAACAAAAAAAAACAAGTATCATAAGCTTATCTCCTTCCTTTTTTTGAAAACCGCAAGAAATACTCGTACCCAGCCTACAACATCTCTGTCTGCTTACACCACAGGTACAGTGAGACTTAGTAAGAGAATAATCCTGTACTGCTTTGCATCTGTGTACACTTCAGCCTTGTGGGGATCAAATCTGCCTTGTAGCCAGCCGATGGGCGGACGGAACATTTCTTACCTCCTTTGGTAGTTTGTTAGAACCAAACCAGAGGAAACTCTTAGAAAGACGAGCGCTGCTTGACCAGACACAACATGCTCCATATCAACAATTGTGGGTGAGCTGGCCAGCCGGTTGGGTGTCAGGTTAACTAAAGATAACATGCTCAATAGCAAAGTAACTAAAACATATCCACGTTTCCATGCAGCAGCCTGGTTACAGCAGATTCTTTCCTCAACTCTGTCCTGACCTCGGAGCACTTGACACTTCTGTCATGTTTCCTCTGTCCATATGCCCTTCTCCCCTCCTCTCACCGCTCATTCAGATATGCACAGTGCATTCTGCCAACAGCCACACTCAGCTCGAACCCCGCTGCCATGACAACGAGAAAACAAAATAAGGAAAAAAAGTTTGGCTCTCCGTCTTCATGTTTGTAAAGCCACAAAAACAAGAAGTCTTCTGTCTGCATCTGCCAGGACAGCGATCAGGTTTTAAATGAAAACTGTCTGTGGTCCAAGTCAAAGGGCTATGGGAAGGTCCTTTTTGTAAAGGAAGAAATCCTTTTTGAAAATCTAGCCTTTTTCTCTGCTCATCGTTGCCTTCTCCTCTGCTCTTGCGCTTTCTCTGTCTGTCTTCTTTGCATTCAACACCAGTGCCCCGCTCCACCCATTTTATACCCCTGCCCCCTATCCCAGCTTTTTAACTGTGTTTTTGATGAACACAGTTCATCATCCTTCCTTCCATCTATGTGCAGAAAAAGTGCGTTCAACCGATGCAGAGTCCGCCAAGCCCTTTAAAGTGGAGACTGAAGTAGAGCCCTTGTTTAGCTGTGTGGTCCTTCCTGTGTGTGTGTGTGTGTGTGTGTGTGTGTTTTGCTATGGTTGTTTGGACAAATTTAGTTGCAGCCCATCATTGTGAGGTTAAGGTATGGGGTAGGGGCTAGACATTTCATTGTGATGATTAAGGTAAGGGGCTAGGTAATGCCTTATGTCAGTGAGCGTCCTCACAACTATAGAGAGACCATTGAGTGTGTACGCTCAGCTGAGTGATTTGTTAGTCAGCAACATATGAGTTTAGGGAATCGAAGGCATGTTATTGATGTGGCACCGCCCATATTAACACATCATTAGTTGAATGTTTGTGCAAAAAAAGGGCGAATTCCTTGTGTTTTTGATCATACTTGGCAATAAAGTTTATGCTTCTGCTTATCTCTTTAAAAAGCCAGAGATGCATGATGGGTATTATTGTGGGGTAGAAGTGACCTCACTGTAAAACTTCAAAGTCCACCCCAGAACTTCCATGAAAGCTGCACATTCATACCCAGTTTCATGTGCAGTGCCCCTCAGTACAATGCTCAAAAGGAAGAGAGGGGCTTCTCACAGCTGCAAAAAT
Source organism: Monopterus albus (assembly GCF_001952655.1). Classification (NCBI taxonomy): domain Eukaryota; kingdom Metazoa; phylum Chordata; class Actinopteri; order Synbranchiformes; family Synbranchidae; genus Monopterus; species Monopterus albus. The sequence goes on from NW_018127961.1 coordinate 1,509,024, forward strand.
GAAACCGACAGCTCAAGGAAGGGCTTTTCAAGGAATATAATACAAAGTACTAAATTCTTTTGTGAACTATTGAAAAATACTGGACGATATGATGTCTATTGTCAGCAAGTCTCATAGAAAGTCCAAATCCTACAACAAGTCAGTTCATCTGTGGTTTTTAGCAATTGTTTCAGAATCAGCTTTATTGGCCAGGTGTGTTGGACACGAGGAATTTGGCTCTGTTTCTTGTTTCTTAAATAAGAAGAACTATTTGTTAGGGTATATGTGCAGCAGTGGTTCAACACACGTGGCGTTGGGACACGTTATACAGTATATAACGCTCAAATGAAAAAAAATTGTCACATAATTTCCGTAATGCACTCTTAGAGTATTTGAAGGTGTGTGACACTAATGCAGCAGATCTGAATTCCATTTGTACCTGGGGAACCAGGAAAGGTAGTGAAAATAGGACTCGTCCCCTTCTTGTACACATACAAGTTGCATCTCATTTTCCACTCTGCAGATGTCATAATGATGGGAGGAAAACGTTTTTGGTCAGTTTGATCACAGGCCCTCAGATTTTTTTTTTTTTAAGCATCTGTGTGTTTGAAGGTGTGCATGTGTGTTTTCTGTCCATCCGGCTCTGTGGTTGTGTGTATATTACTACATCACTGCTGCTATTGCTGTTGCTGCTACTGCTACTCTCGTTGCTACTGCTGCTTCTCATGCCCATCACCCCAGTCCACCTGTCCTCCTGTCCATCCTGTCCCCTCAACTTATCCAAAACTAGGACTGAGACCTGACCCTCTGCAGTCAAAAGCTCAAGTATTTCGAGACAAAGTGTGGTCTTGTGTTCTGTAAAATGAATACAGAATCATTATGGTTTTATTCCACCAGACCGTCTGGGTGAAGAGACTGTCCAAACACTTTGGCCTTTGACTGTATGAACCTGCTTTAAACCCGCATTTCTTTTATATTTGTCTTTGTTTTTCTGTTGCTTTCTCAGCTCATTGTCTGTGCAGTCATAGCTTGTAAATGGAGGATATAAAGATGAATTTTATGTTTTCTACAAGGAGGTTTGCATGTTACTATTACGTGAGTAAATAAGGTGCCTAATGTTCATGTTTGAGCAGACCACACCTCAGTCAAACTGCTGCTTGGAATCTTTACAGGTGCTTTATCTTGGGGTTGACCACGTCTGGCAAAATGGAACATAAAGAGGTGAGGAAAGATTTAGGATTGACAAAAATGATCATTTGTCCTTAAGCAAAGTAGTTGCAGCACCTGCTGACATGAATTTAGAAGCCTGCTTTGTTTGTGCTGCATTTCTCCACCAACTCTTGAGGTTCTTTTTCATTATAGACTGAATCTCATGCACTGTCTCAGAGAAGTGGAAGAACCTTACCTAATTTGACATCCACATGGAACTAGAACTGTACTGGGCCACAGGACAGAGAGTGTGCCTGTTTCTGTGTCAGTAATTTCAAACTGCAGCTCAGCCTTGAACATTTTTAGCTCTAAGCTATGACCAGTTCACCGATGATGTTTACATGCGCGCTCACCAGCTCGCTCGTTCCCATTGTGCCAGACAGAAGCAGTCACTCCTGGTCCGAGCAACTGGAGCCATTTCAACCAGTAATTTGACCCGTGTGTGGAGCAGACATAGGAACCCACTTGCACTCAAAAAGCTCCCACCTTCGTTGTGCCTCACTTCCGACGGTGCTTTTTTCAGTAGTCTGTCTCTTTATGTTTGTTTGTAAGGTGCTGTATATAACTTGAATATATTATGCACATATCCTACCCAATGGGTAGAAACCACAAAAAATGTTGTGAATAATGTAATATAATGTATAGACAATATAAGAATTTTAAGAAGGCAGCATCAAATTTGTAAATGTCTTCAGTTTAAAAAATGTGCTTTGTCTTTTTTTTTAATGAGAAAACATGGTTTGCAAATTATGCTTACAACATGGTTGCAACTCTAATACAAACGTATAATAATTTGCTATTAAAAATAGTCTGTTATAATAAGGATGAGGTAACCTCTGGATCAAGGAAGTGGTTGAGAAAAGATTATTCACTTGTTTGTTCAATTCCTCTTCTAAGAACATGCTCTCCCAGTGCTTGTCGTCATTTGGATACTGGTTTGTGGGTTTATTTTCACCCCCAATGACTAACAAGTGTATAGTTTTATTACACAGATTGTTCAAGAAAACATATGTCACACACACACACCAGTTGTCACTGATGCCATGACTTCAGCCAGGTCGAGCTCAACTTGCTTTGTAAATTGTTGAACAAAAAGCAGAAGCTGTCTAGTTTGGGGGACGCGTCACATTATCACCGCACACGAGAGCCATTGAATGTCCTCTGAGGGAATCGTACTCATTGATCTTTACAATAGTTGAGTTCATTTCAGTTGCAGTTTTGTATCTCTGCCAAAGTGTAAAACTGTCGAGCACACTCAGTACTGCTGTAGCTCTGGCTGGATGCTAGGGTCTGGTTAGAGCATTTCATCGCCGTTACAGGATGATCATCAAGCTTTGATCACATGATTTTTGAATGGAAAGGAAATGTGACAATTGTCTTCTTCCTGGTAAAGAATGGAAAGTTGCACCAGCGTGAAACAAGTGAAAAATGCTGTCAAAACTGTCATTGAACTCCTCCTTTTATTATTTTGTTTTCTACATTACAACGGTATATGTGGCACAGTATATTGAAACAAGTCATGGTTAAGCTGCAGCCATTTATTTACAGTATGTACTGATAACGTCATTGTACATTAACCACAGAGCATGTCCATTCTTATCTATAGACAGTGTATATAGCAGCGCGCCGTTTTCTCTTCAGAGCACCAAATAAGAGGCAATTGTGTCGTTTTAATTTGAAAATGTCTCTATTGTAACTGGCTGGAGCGCCACTTGGCTCTCCTTCTTAACAGACCTTTTTTGTTTCCTGCGCTAGCTTGAAGAACTAACTGGGGCTCAGACTGATTTTTATTTGGTTTCTCCCACCACAGTGTGCTCCCTCTTTCCACTTATCAGAACTCTATACTCAACTGCTGACAAGTAGCTTTGATAATAATAATAATAACAATGATAATGTCTCAACAGTTTGGTATTTTCTCTGTCTTGACAGTTACCATAGGACTGCTTCCATCATGGGTTTTGTAACATCATTTTACATTATTTACAGAAATGAATTCTTCTCTTCCCTCCTCCCCCCCTCTGTGCTGAAATCTAGATAAATATAATATATATGACTGTATTCAGTAACCATACAGTGTGTATATATATATATATATATATATATAAACAGAGACACAGAGGTAAAATTGTTGTGTATTTTGCCTCTTTTTATTTAAGCAATTGTGATGTAATAGGTTTTAGGCCTAAGGTCTGTTATTGCAATACTTTTACAGAAAAGAAGAAAAAAAATCAAAAAATGTTGCTCTAAGTGCTGTTGTAGTCAAAGATTTTATGCTTGTACTTATGCTGTAGTCAAACTGCAGTGTAATGAATAAAACTTTAAAAGTGATTACTCTGGTGTTCCCCCTCTTTCTTTTTTCGTTAGTCTTATGCAGATAATGAGTTTTTGGAATGTGGTTACAGGAGTCTGAGGGAGCAGCAGTAACACTCATCTCTGGATCTGTCCTCAGTGATGCAGCCCGATAATGTGAGCAGGATTTAGGCAGATCAGCAACTTCTCAGAGTTGTTACCCTGGTTTCTGTGTTGCTTGGCGATTCCGGTCAAGGCCTGATGTGCCGGCACAGTCCGAGTGGCTGTTAAGGCAAGGTGGTTTTTGTGTAGATATACAGTGGGTACAGAAAGTATTCAGACCCCCTTAAATTTTTCACTCTTTGTTATAGTGCAGCCATATGCTAAAATCATTTAAGTTCATTTTTTTCCTCATTAATGTACACACAGCACCCCATATTGACAGAAAAACACAGAATGTTTGACATTTTTGCAGATTTATTAAAAAAGAAAAACTGAAAATTTCTGCTGCACTTAAGGTTCCTAAGAGCACAGTGGCCTCCATAATCCTTAAATGGAAGACGTTTGGGACGACCAGAACCCTTCCTAGAGCTGGCCGTCCGGCCAAACTGAGCTATCGGGGGAGAAGAGCCTTGGTGAGAGAGGTACAGAAGAACCCAAAGATGACTGTGGCTGAGCTCCAGAGATGCAGTCGGGAGATGGGAGAAAGTTGTAGAAAGTCAACCATCACTGCAGCCCCCCACCAGTCGGGGCTTTATGGCAGAGTGGCCTGACGGAAGCCTCTCCTCAGTGCAAGACACATGAAAGCC
>NW_018127961.1:1514145-1523514 GCF_001952655.1 Monopterus albus
TTCTTATATGTCTTATATTTTTCTTCCGCCTTCTTTGATCGGTCCTTAATGAACTGTTTATATAACACATTCTTCTTTTTGCATGCATTCTGTAATCCCTTGCTCATCCACGGTCTCTCACTGTAATTCTTTTTATTTTTATACCGCTTACGAGGACAGTTCCTGTCATATACAGTCTTAAATATGTTTAAAAAGTTCTCATATGCATTATCTAAGTCTTCCTCTCTGTAAACTGATTCCCAGTTTTGCCCCATAAAATCCTCTTTTAGCCTCCTTAAAGCATGTTCATTCATCTCCCTCCTATAGAAAAAATTTGTTTTTGGCCTCTCTTTTCTATACTGGCCCTCATAAACCACAAATATTGGTAGGTGATCACTAATATCATTTATAAGTAGTCCACTTGTTATTTTGCTGTCAATAACATTGGTAAATATATTATCTATTACTGTAGCATGCTGAGTTGTTACTCTACTTGGTTTTGTAATCTTTGGATATAGACTACATCTGTATAATGTGTTAATAAACTCCTCAGTTCCTGTGTGCTTGTTTGGATTTAACAGATCTATATTGAAGTCACCGCATATGAACATTGATTTATGACTTATTAACAGAGGGACTTTGCGGGGGATTCTTGAAAATAGATTAGCTTCACACAGACATTTTCTAACTGTTACAGTACTTGCAGGTAACTCCAGACTGTCTTTGATCATTGGCTGGGCCTTTGCCATTCTGGTTATTCTTCGATCCATTTTGATGGTTGTCTTCCGTTTTCTTCCACGTCTCTCTGGTTTTGCTCTCCATTTTCAGGCATTGGAGATCATTTTAGCTGAACAGCCTATAATTTTTTGCACCTCTTTATAGGTTTTCCCCTCTCCAATCAACTTTTTAATCAAAGTACGCTGTTCTTCTGAACAATGTCTTGAACGACGCATTTTCCTCAGGCTTTCAAATGCATGTTTAACAAGTGCTGGCTTCATCCTTAAATAGGGGCCACCTGATTCACACCTGTTATTTCACAAAATTGATGACCTCACTGATTGAATGCCACACTGCTATTTTTTTGAACACACCCCTTTCAACTAATTGCCCAATTTCACAGCCTTAAGAGCGTGCATATCATGAATGCTGGGTCTTGTTTGCTTTCTGAGAATCTACTGCACCTACTGGTAACTTGTTTGCCATGTAGCAATAAAAAAATATACTAAAAACCTGGATTATTCTGGTTAGTCACATTGTACTGCTATTATTTTGAACAATACTGTACATTAATGAGGAAAAAAATGAACTTAAATGATTTAGCATATGGCTGCAATATAACAAAGAGTGAAAAATTTAAGGGGGTCTGAATACTTTCCGTACCCACTATACAGCAGGTTTCAGTTAGTTAACCTAATGTGAGTCAACCTGTGCTCAGTAGGAAGTACATTATTTTAGCAGCCATGTAGTGCTCTGTGCGTGTTTTGTAGCTGTATTAGTATGCTGCTCAGTTTGTTCTAAAAAGGTGTATAAGTTTGGCTAAGTAGGAGTTGACTTGAATGTGAAATGTTAAGACCGTGACAGGATCCCAAGAGACAATTTAACAAGACTAGGGGCTACGGTTTGCTGGCTCATTTTTGGTGCTAAACTGTGAAATTGCATGCGTTAATATTTACTAAGGAGTTGCAATGGGGTTTTGTGCTGGAAACGAAAATCGCCAGTGCTGGAATTTGCACATTTGGTCTTATGCAGTAGGGTGAATTCAGATGTACAGTATCGAGACATCAGGTTTTTTGGATGGTTTAAGAAAACAGCATTGCACCTCTGCCTTTAAAAGTGTAAGTCAAAAAAGCTGGTACTGAGACCTTGTTGTGAAAGCGCATGACCTTAGTCACATGACATAATTCCTGTGACATCATGTGGGAGGGTGTGGTCAGCATCAAATAGGAATTTGACCCCAGGGGTACATCTCAAGTCTCATATAAGATTGTTCCTACGTCTGTGGTCAAAAAAGCTGCAACTCCCAAGCTGCAGTTTTCTGAAGTTTCTTCTTGTATTTTTGTGCGGCTTCATTGACGGGTCTGAACCTATGCTTGGTGTGTGTTTCTGAATCTCTGCAGATGACACCCACTGGCTGCTGATGGTCCAGACAGAAGAGCCTCTGAAGCTCCCTGATCGCTCTCCTGTAAAGACTCACACAGATTCTTTACCACCAGGTTACAGAGTGGTTCACTCTGTAAGGACAGTTTTTTTTTTTTTTTTTTTTTTTTTTTAAACCCAAAAAATTTTTTTTTTTTTTTTTTTCTTGCAAAGCTCTGGTTCAGTGTATGGAGTCAACAGGAAGTGGGTTTATTCCACTATTCCCAGTGTTCCCTCCTGTAGCTGTCCTGCTGGTTTTGGTCTGAGGCTGAATCTTGCTGTCTGTCTCTGTGTTCATCCGTTCTTGGAGAAGCAGAATAACACCCTATTTCCTGGTTTGTGTCCTGAGTCAGAGCAGGGGCAGAGTCTCTTCACAGCACGATCAAACAAAATTAGACACAGACTAGTTTATATTTTGTATAAATGGCATGAATCTGCAGAGTAACTAGTAACTACAGCTTTGAAATGGATGTTTGAAATAGGAATTTAAAAAGTATATTTCCATCTAAAATGTAGTGGAGTAGAAGTATATCATAACAGAACTAAGAAAATACTCAAAATGCAAATGCATCAAATCTGTACTTAATTACAGAACTTGAAGAAACGTACTTAGTTACTTTCCCCCTCTATGCCATTATAAACACATTATAAAACCACCTTCAAATCAAGTCATGTTTATTTGTAAAGTCTGCAGAGTATACCATTAATAAAATCAGTGTTCAGTAGCAGCTGTGAAGGAAACACCGGTCCTGACCTTTCTCTCAGAAGACCACAAAAACAGGAACTGACCAGGCGTGCTGCAGTGTTCATCCTGCAGCTGTGACTGTGCTGGAAAAGTTCACTACATTAAAAAAAAAAGGAAATGGAGAGCTCTGCAGAGTTACTTCAGTACTTCCCTTCTTTCATGTGTTGCAGGACGTTCAGTCTCTGGTGAGCTTCAGATGATGCAAGTCTGCTGAATCTTTGTCTTTGTTAGCACAGGTCAGATCCAGGTTCTGATAAAACTCTCTACTAGTGTTTTTTGTTACAAAGTCTTTGACAGTCAGGAGTAAATGACCCACTCAGCCCCATAAAGTAATGGAATGCGCAGAACATTCGTTTCTGTATATTTCAGCAGTAAGACTGCTTTATTTCTAGACAGAGCCCATCTGGTGACCTGTCATAATGTTCACAGGAGTGAAAAAAAGTTGATGTTCAAAGCACTTAACCTCACTTACCAGGGCAGAGGGAGGCCCCCAGCTCCTGTCCTTTCTATGAACTTCCTGTTGCAAAATGTTGCAAGAAGAACAACCATCCCTAGTGTTCACATCACTAACTGACAGAGTTAATGTTAGCTAGTGTATGATCCCTGTAGACTGAGGAATAGAACCAGTAATACTGTCCAGATGTCGCCTAATAATGTTGTATCCTGCAAAGACTTTAAAGATGGGGTTGGCGATCCTGGAAACACCAGCAAGAGGAACCTTAATTTTGGAAGTAGACAACTGACGAAATCCCACCCACTTCTCTCTAAAACTGCTCCTCCTGGCTACTACTTACAGATTTCAGGAAAATAACAAATGCCCCCCAAACAAATCAAAATTGTTAATTAGAAGAAATATGGCCACCATGGTGTCACTTTTCAGCCCCTTTTGTTCTCTCAGTTGTCACCATTGTTCAAAAGCCATAGTAGTGTTGAGTCCAGTTTTATTTCTTGTAGCATCCAACTTCTCTTTAGTTGTAACTTTCTCGAAGATGGTGTTCTCTTCCCAGATCTGTGGCCCCGAGCCGTGGCTAATCTGCTTTAGCCCTGGCTCATAGCCTTAGAAGTCTGGGCTTTTCCAGCAGGGAGAAGTGAAGAGGGAGGCCGGCTTCAACACAGGCTTTAGTCCATCTTGGTAACACAAACACTGCATGTGGCCTTTGATGCCCAGTTTACTACAATACAATCCCATCTACACACTTTAAGCCCAGTACTGTCTGGCTTCTCTCTCATACTGCGCACACTTCAGGTACCAACTTCTGGCAACAACGACAACATTACCTATAAGGCTGCATGAAGGCCTGACCTGCAACAACAGTCTCTGTGAATGAAAGCTGCTGTGGGGACCGTCTCTGCCGTAGTTCGCCTGCAACTGCAACACTTTGTGGGAGACTCTGGGCTCGTGCATTGAGTGCACGCAGAGTGCGCACAAGTAGGAAGTTAGGCTGACAGGCAGGTAGGCCGTCCAGTGGTTTTGCTTGGGATGAGTAAAATTAATGGTCAAGCTTTTTTTTTTTTAACACTGCTGCTGCCACAGATGACTGAACCTTTTCTTTATGTTGACAGTGCATTTAATGTGTTCATTATACAATTGTGTGTTTATGTAAATAATGTGTCTTTTAAGCCAAGAGCTGCCAGAAAAAATTTCATTGATATACATAATGACAATAAAGATTCTTGACTTGACTTGCTATTTAGATGAAAAGAGAACTTCAAGATATGTCATAAAAAATGCTTCTTAATAGAATCGTCAACCCTACCTTTAATTTATATTTCACAAAAAATACAGTATGCCTCGTACTACAAACTGTATGCTAATTAGATAAACTAAATGGCCAAATAATTTAGCTTAACCAAATATTTCCCACATATTTTCTTAATGCAGCGATTTCTATACGCATGGATAAATAAATAAAGCCATCCCTACATGTACGAAAGATTGGCAATGTCAGTATAACACTTTGCCTCCTAAATGTTTTCATCTCCAAAGATTAGTCTTTAGTAAAAAATTGTGATGCTACACTGACTTCCTGTTTACATAGTTTTGACTGGACAGTGCTACAGCTGTTTATACAGACAACGTAATATAGACGCACTGTTATGTACATCACTTTAATGTTGCAGCAGGTTAAGGTAGAGCTAATGTTAACTAACTTGTATCCTTTCATTTTAAGTATTTTACATAGTGCTGGGTAACTGGTGAGCTTCCCATTAGGGCTCAAAGGAATTCTTATGATTGTTCTGTATTTTGTTTTATTCATCTGATTCCAAAGAGTAAAGTTGTCAAATAATTGGAGTAAAAAGTACATTTGCTTTGAAAGTTAGTGAAGTCAAAGTATGATGTGAACAGTGGCTCCTCTAACTGCTCCTGTTTAGCAGCTGCCAGAGATGTGTGTGTCATAACTGGCATTTTATATGCCACTCAGACTCCATTTCACTGGGTTGAAGCTACAGCACATAACAAGCAGCAAGCAGGCACAGCCAAATAGCCTATGAGAGATATTATTCAGTTCCATCATGGGAGGTGCAGTGTTTGAGTGCCTGGACCTGAAATAATGATGGAAAAACTAGGACATCTTGGCCTTTGCTGCTAACTAATGAAAGTGCACTACTAAACTGCTGGAATCTGGCCATGTAGCTGGTTTTGGTTCTCTAAAATATCTGCCTCCACCCCAGCACACTGGATGTAAATTTTCTTTGTGGTACTCACAGCTTTGAAAAGAACATTTAAAGGGGGCCGTGAACAGTAAGGGGGTTCCACTCCCTATGTTGATGGAACATCTAGTCATAAATGCATAGTCAGCAGCCTAACAACACGACCCCCTGGGGTGAGGAGCGATGTCTGTTATGACATCGTACATGGCAACTGTGGGGACCACAGTGAAACGGTAAGGACCTTTGGCAAAAGAATGAAAGAGGAGTGAATGAACTGTGACAGACATCAGACGTCTGGGAGAGTCAGACCAAAGCCACTGGGAAGAGGTCAGAGGTCATGACCAGGAGTCAAGTGGACAACCACATAAAGACTGAGCAGAACATTCAGGCACCCGCCCTACCTGTTGTCAGGTGAACAAAGAACTGATCAACACATCCGCTGGGCAAGACGATAGGATGTATTTGAAACATCAGGGAAAATCTGTGATCAGCACAAGCTTCTTATGAAATCACTCGCTAAAAGGATTCCTATCTGCAAAGACTCAACGATTGTAGCACATGTCGTTATTTCCTCCCGCCTTGACTATTGCAACTCCATGCAGGAATCAGTCCGTCAGCCTTATCTGGCCTACAGCTCGTTCAAAGTGCAGCAGCAAAACTGTTCCCTGAAACCAAGAGACATTGGAGAATTTCCTCATCCCATAAAGGAACACTTCATCATTCAGTTTATTTGAATAATTCAAAATCACCAAATTTGAAGAAACATGCTTTTCATTGGATAATGGCACCAAGATCAAGAATAAAATATCAGATCTGACATTTTAATGCTTAACGTCTCTCGCTGCAGCTAATTTCTGGGGAGGAAATCAGCCCTATGCAAACAGCAGTATATCCATGTATCTGAACAGACACATGTAGAACCAAACCTAGATGCTTCTCAGGCTGAGAGAGAAAATGTCTCTTTGTAATGTGGAGAGATCAGTAGAATCCAGAGGATTTCTGCTTGATGTAGTCCTTCAAATATTACCAAATCTGAAATATAGCTTGAGATGTATTCAGAGACAGAAACCAAAGATTTATCACCAAACTACTTCAGCATGTGCCCTTGACTCTACCTTTCTAATGTCACAGTTTGTCAGCTACATTAAAGACAGCTGCACTGACCTTTTGCCAGAAAAGATGTAAAGTAGAGAAGCTCACTGACTTCAGACAGCTGGGACCATTTCTCTTCCTCCTAACCTGTGATTCACCGCATCTTGACACTTGAGTCATGTTCAGCCACGGACTCACACCTGAAGAACACAGATTGTCTTAACACTGAAATGCTCTGTGCCAGACTCCCTGTGACAGAGCAGCCAGGTGTTTGTGTGAGGGGCTGTGGACTCTGCATAAACAGTTGTTCATTAGTTTGGACAGCAGAGGTCATTGTAACTCACACACACTTCCCATCAGCACTGAGCAAATCCATCATATTTACATATACTGTGGATAAGAGTCGTAATGAAGGAGGCACATGTTAAACGTGTGACAGCGTGATGCTGCAGCCGTTTTGCACTTCAGGGCGATGATGGTGAACTCTACAATTTCCAGCTCATTGTTTTGGTTTTACAGCCCACAGATTTGCTGTTTTGGCTCACACTCGCTGTACTCAGCAACCTCATTTTCAGCTGCAGTAAGGAGATTATTTTCCTCAAAAATGCTCTGATACAAACTGTAATAAACCATATGGCAGACAGATAAAGCTGGTGACTAAATGGGGAACGCAGTGGAGCATTTAGCAGCTAGAGTTCACATTTTCTCTGTATTGTGGAGCCCTGGACAGAGCTCTAAGGAGAGTGAATATTGCATTAGCATTCAACAGGTGGTCGAATACAATAACACTCTGACTGAATGATAACGTAGCTGTGTGTCTGCTGAATAGTTTGCTAACAGGGTAGTCATGTCAACTTTATAGGATGATATGTCAGTGTTGTTTGTTTCAGTTTCCCCAAAATTTCAAGACGCTTGGACTGTAATTGTTTTTGTCTCATGCTACTACAATACTGCATTCTGCTCTACTCTCACTCCTTTCACAGACAGATTGAAGAGACAGTGTGATGGTTCAGGGCCAGGTGGGGTGTCCAGTCTGTTAACATGACTCAGTTATTTGGCAGCTCATTTTACTAGTTACTTTGCAGATTACCATTTTAAACACAATGTAGGTCATATAGTATGATCACATACAATGATAGAAATTAAACTGCCCAGCAATACCAGCTACAACAGTGAAATGCAACAACATTGTACCACAGTACAGTGGCCTTTTTTCTGTATACTGTAAGTACTTTTGATGCTTTAAAGCTACATTACTGCATTTTTGAGCTACTTTGGAGAATAATTTCACAACAAACTAAAATGTACTCATGTTTGACATTAGAGTTGTATAAGGCTTGTGGCTAATGGAAAATAGTTGTGCTGTAGTGACCTCTGGAGGCGGACGGTCACATGGCCTTCACCAGTTGCCCTGCTGACACAGTACTCATGGGAAACTGGTATGTTTAATGTTTAGTTCTAGAGCGGTCTACTGCTATTATATACACTTAAGTATTCACCTGGACTGGAACAGTTCATCATGGGCTGCTTTTATATATGACTCCTGTGTAGGCCAAGAACCTGGTGGTTAAGGTGTGTGAGCTGTTGTTCTTTTATTTAACAAAACCAGCTTCCCAGGCCATGTGGTGTAACAGGAGTAGGGAATAAAAGGCCAATCTCTGTTTTGGACTTATAACCCTAAACTCGCCATAGTGTATTTATCATTGCACTATTTCCATCCATTGAACTGTTAACTCATTTAACTTATCTTCCTATTCTGCACTATTTATTTCATTCCATCTCATCCCATTGCACTAGTGTTTTATAAGCTTAAAATGGTAAATGGACTGTATTTATATAGCGCATTTTTCACAGTGTGTTGCACTGACCAAAGCGCTTTACAGGAGATCATCCCACCCATTCACACACCGCTGACGACAGGCTGCCACACAACGGCGCTAGTCAAACCACCTGAAGCAATTCGGGGTTCAGTGTCTTGCTCAGGGACACTTAGGCATGCGGGGAGACCGGGAGTCGAACCACCAACTTGCTGGTCAGAAGACGACTTACCCTACCTCGTGAGCCACAGCTTAATGTACTTTATCCATTATTTGTCATTTAAATCCATAAAGTCTGTATTGTATATTACCTTACATGTCTATCAGTAAATTAGTTCTGACTGTACAGACTGTAGATACTGTGCACTCTGCACTGCTGTTATTGCACTTCTGGTTAGATGCTAAACTGTATTTCGTTGTCTTGTACTTGTACATGTGTAATGACAAAGTTTAATCTAATCTGATTTACATATCCAGCAGACACAGATCAACATTCAATGAAGTCATGATTTTGTTGAAGTCCAGTAGTCACTCTGTTTAGTGTTTTTTTTCCCCTCTCAACTCTTGAGAATAATGTCTGGGTTCTTTAGCTGCTAAATTATCTACTAGGTTCACCAGCTAATTTCTATCTCTGTGTGTGGTGAGTGTGTGCTGTTTAGTGCCAGTCGAGTGGAGAACATTGGGCTTATCAAAAACGTCTTCACTGCAAACAGCTGCCTAGTGCTGTTAGAAATAACACTACTCAGAGTGAAAGGCGCTAAAATCCCGATGCTGTGCAGAACTGAAGGGCACTGCAGAGTCTGGTGATGATTCTCCAAGTGTTTGTCACTGCAAGATTCCCTTTGTTTTACATTTGATGCATTGTTCATAAAAATAATAAACTTTTGAATAAGAAGACTTGAGTGAAGGAGGGTGGGATATTTACAGTTGGTACGGAAAGTATTCAGA